>NC_091619.1:114374532-114675717 GCF_027580195.1 Bos mutus | reverse complement strand
GCAGAGGCTCCTTTGGCCCCGGTTGCCACCTCGCCTGAACCACACGGTGCTGTAGAAATGGGTGTGAGAGGGCGTTCTGGAGGAGGGCAGTGCCAGAGGGGGGCGGCATCTGGGAATCGCAGACTGGTCCCCGGGAGGTTTGTGCACGGAGGTGGGCGTTCATACGGACAGACAAGCATGCGCACACACACCTGTATGTGTGTTCACGTTTACGTGTGTGTGTGCGATTCTATCACTGGTCTGTCTGTCTGTCCATCTATCCCACAGGTGTAACTGATATACCTGGAGCCGGCCTGGGAGCCTGGGCTCTGGTGTGTGGCCCCCTTGAGGGGAGCAGAGCAGAGACTGATATCCTTAACCCACTGCTGGGCCAGATGGAACCTCTGGGGAAGGGAGGACAGGGCCAGTCCCCAGCAGCTGGGCCTTGGCCTGAAATCCTTCAGGGCTCCAGAGAGCCATGGAGTCCATCATCAGCACCTCCAGAGGGAAAACAGCCCAGTAAAGATTCTACAGAACTGGCTTCTGAGAACTATGCATATGTTTAATTAAACAGTAAGTTGATTAACCTAATATATAATATATTTAAATATATTTAGCCGTATAGTATAATTAGGTTATATATATTCTATTGTGTGTTAATGTGTACAATACATGGCATAATAGAATCATCAATCACTTATATTCTGATTTTTCCCAAAAGACATTGAGAGGGTATTCCTTACTATGCACACACATACCCTTTTATAGAAAGTATATAAAATAAGAGAAAAGGCCAGATCAGCTGGAAAAAGGGGTTATAAGATAAAGATTGGGAGAGGTAAATTTCTTTTCAAAATTAGTTATAGAAGGAAGTGACTGCATAGCTTCTGAGACAAAATTCTTGAAGTGTCAGTCTGTAGCAAAGGGTCTCAGTGATGCCTTTTTTTGTAGCTGGGCTCTGAAGATGCTGAGAACATGGTAAAGAAGGCTTTCTGTGGGGCCAGGCTGATGGAGTTCAGGAAGGTGGCTTCTGCCCCTTGGATTTGAGGTGATGGTGGGCTTCAGACTGGAGCTGCTGCTGCTGCTGCTGCTGCTGCTAAGTCGCTTCAGTTGTGTCCGACTCTGTGTGACCCCAAGGACGGCAGCCCACCAGGCTCCCCTGTCCCTGGGATTCTCCAGGCAAGAACACTGGAGTGGGTGGCCATTTCCTTCTCAATGCATGAAAGTGAAAAGTGAAAGTGAAGCCCCTCAGTTGTGTCTGACTCTAAGCGGCCCCATGGACTGCAGCCTACCAGGCTCCTCTGTCCATGGGATTTTCCAGGCAAGAGTACTGGAGTGGGGTGCCATTGCCTTCTCCTCAGACTGGAGAGGGAACCACATATCTGTCACCCCTCAGAGAAAGTGAAACCGAAAGTGTTAGTTGTTCAGTCCTGTCTGACTCTTTGCGACCCCATGGACTGTAGCCCACCAGGCTCCTCTGTCCGTGGGATTCTCCAGGCAAGAATACTGGTGTGGATAGCCATGCCCTTCTCCAGGGGCTGAACGTGAGCCTCCTGCATTGCAGGCGGATTCTTTATTGTCTGAGTCACCAAGGAAGCCCACCCTTCAGAAGGGACCTCTGAAATCATCTGCTCTCAGGTAGCTTGCAAAATCAGAGAGGAAATAGCTTATTACGACACTGTAAATTCCTTTTATCAATTGGATACTGAAAGTGAGTTTTAAAGACTTGTATACATTTCATCGCATTTTGCCATAACTCACAGCAGAGTTAATGGAATGACATACGTTAAGGTTCCACCGTTGACCTTGTTCGGTTTGGATCCCATAGCTCTTCGCCTCAGTGGACATGAGTTTGAACAAACTCTGGGAAATAGTTAAGGACAGGGAAGGCTGGTGTGCTGCAGTCCCTGGGGTCGCAGAGAGTCGGACATGACCTAGCAACTGAACAGCATACCTCTTTCTGATGATTTTGGCAAAACAGCTTACAGAAAAAAAATTTCTCTTCCTAGTAGAACTGACAGGAAGATGGATCATTTCATAAAGGAAGAGCTGTGAGCTTTTGAGGAGGCGAGCTCTCTGTACCACGGGGACTGTAATGAGGAGGAGGTCTTCAATCAGCAGAATAGCAGACGCCGAAAGTGATTCTTGACGTTTAAAAGTTCTTTCTTCTGCGGGATGTCCGGCTTCTCTCTGACCAAGGGCGAGGGCAGCCCCAGGTGGGGGTGCAGAAGGGCTCTGCCTGGATGAGGGCTTCTCACCTCCTCTCTTCTTTCCTCTTCTTTCCCTTTTCTAAGGCTGCTGTGGTATTTTTATTTAAATATCACCATTACAGGCCCAAAGCGTTTCATCATGCAGATCAATTCTAATCACTTTAGACATCCCTAACCTAAAGCAGAAATGTGTGACAGAAATAACCCAACTTATAGATTCATTTTTGGGGGTCTTTTCCTGTGTTTTGCTGTACATTACGTTCTGCCAGGGCTGGAGCTGTGTCATCAGCTCCTAGCATCTGCTGTCAGATAGGAAATGCCTGGTAAATCCTTAAGGATTAATAATACAGTGTTCAGATGCACCCGCCTGAAATTCCTGCTTTCTGGGATTCCTTCTGTGGATGATCTCAGTGGCTCTGGTGTCTGGAGGAGGTGCCAGCTCTCCTCACTCCTTCTGAGGGTTTGGGAAGGGCAGGACACATCCACCTTGGGGTGCAAATCCAGCCTTCTTGGGAGGGAAACAGCGCCCACCTTGGTCCAGCAGATACAGCCTATCAGGGTCCTAACAAGATGAGGGAGGCTTCTAGAAGACACTCTGAGGTCATTGGAAAAGACCCTGATGCTGGGAAAGCCTGAGGGCAGGAGGGGAAGAAGGCAGCAGAGGATGAGAGGGTTGGATGGCATCACTGACATAATGGACATGAGTGTGAGCAAGCTCCAGGAGACAGTGAAGGACAGGGTGGCCTGGTGTGCTGCAGTCCACAGGGTCGCAAAGAGTCAGACTGAACACCAGCAAGCACCGAGGTCTTTGGAGTCACTGCTGGGTTCTAGTGGCCTGATGGGGATGACTGTTCAAGCTTGGTCCCCCTACAGGGCTTCATTCATTGCTTCCTGGGTGATGTGGGGACAGAATGCGTGAGGACAGACAGACGGGGGCTGGGAACATCCGCAGGGGCCATGAGAGTCTTCAAGTGCAGCTGTTGCAGAGACCAGTACTCGAGAACGCAAAAACCACTCTCGGAGAGTTGGAGAACTCAGGTTTATGACACCAGCAGGCCCAGAGGAGTTACCACTCCAAGCTCTGAGCCCCGAGCAAACGGGCCACAGAGTTGTTATACACGGACATGCATGCTTAAGCCGGTTTGCGGGTTTGTAGGGGCTGGGCGATTGCAAAGAGCAGGACAAGGGTGAGTGGGATAAGCTCCAGTTCCTAGTATTGTGAGTCCCTGCTTTCTGAGACTGACGTGATCCAGACTTTGCAAGGAGCAAGCAGAGTTAGAGAGGAAGAAGGAGCAGGAAGTCATGTAAAATTTTAACTTCTCCTCTTCACAGCCAGGACAGCAGCACGGCTGTCCTGGGCGCCGTGAGTCACTCACCCCAGGTCCAGCTCATCCCAAGACCTGCCCCTCCCTCACGTTCCTGCTTCGCAGGAACGCTGGTAGTTCTGGGCACCCCCCACGCAGCTCCAGGGCTCCCCCTCCGCTGTCACTGTTCCTTTTCCCTGGGATGCCTTCTCCCCGCTGCCTCCACACTCAGAAAACTCCTGTACATCCTTCCAGATGAGGTTTAGGCATCCTCTCCAGGAAGGCTTTCCTGACCCTGCCACCTGGGGTGCTCAAGGATGCAGGTCCTAGAAATGACTGAAGTAGGCATGGTGAGTGGCATTGGTGGGGAGCTAGGCTTTGTAAATAAGTTCCAGATGATTCTGAGACGCAGCCCGGCTTATAATCACTGCTCTGCTCCAAGTGTTGAAAGTGAAACTCGCTCTGTTGTATCCGACTCTTTGCGATCCCATGCACTACAATCCACCAGATTTCCTCTGTCTACGGAATTTTCCAGGCAAGAATACTGGAGTAGGTTGCCATGCCCTTCTCCAGGGGATCTTCCAGACTCAGGGTTCGAACCTGGATCGTGTGCATTGCAGGCAGGTTCTTGACCATCTGAGTCACCTGGGAAGCCCAGTCGCTCGCAAGGGCCATGCTATTTTTATGCTTATTTTTTGGGGGGTAAGCTTCATCAGTTCTTCAAACTTTCTTCCTGGAAATGAACTTTCAACCTCAGATGGTGGATAAGGCACTGCCAAATTAAAATACCAGGCGTTAAAAATTGGTACCTGGCTGGTTTGACTGTGATGTTCTTGGGGAGGTGAATGGATGGGTGTCAGGTGCCTGCCTCGTGGCTCAGAGCAGCTGCTACACGATGCAGAGTGAGCAATGGACACCACAGGGGTTTTCTCCAGGCAGGGAGTGTCCCACCCTTGGGCATGTGAATGTACACACACAGTCTGCATGACACCCTTGTGGGCAAGTATTCCCCACCCCTACCTTACAGAGGAGGACCTGAGACTTGAGAAGAGCAGGGCCTGGCTCTAGGTGACTTGGTCCAGCTGGGATTTGGTGCAGACATTCTGGAACACAGCTGGCTCAGGTCTGACTTCTGGAAGCAGAGGCTGAGATGGATTCTCCCACAAGTGACTGACCGAGGGGCGCCCCCAGGGACACGGGCAGGTCTGGAGGATGGGAGCAGGGGATGGGGAGAAAGGCAAGCCGTGTGCAGCTACTTGGGCTCTCACTGCCGCTCTGGGGCACACGTGGAGTCGGTCCTGCCCCATCTGCACCCCCGTCTCGGCCAGTCTTGTGCTTTGGGCCTCACTCAGGAGCGAGGACGGTGGGGGCACAACTTCCTGGCACTTCTGGAGAGAATCCTGCAGAGAAGCCTGCAGGGGAACGAGAGCCTTTCTCAGCCACACCTGCAGCTGTATGGGGCTGGGCTCCCCTGACATGACAAGGGGTCCCAGGGGCTGGACAGGGAGCCCCAGGTGTGGCTATAAGAGCCCTACCCCTAAACAGGGTGCAGAAGTGTCATCCACCCCACCAGGTCCAAGCCTGGTCAGTGCACTTCTTGAGAGCAGCATGCTTCTGGGGTTTTCCCTGGGCTCATGCATCTTGAGCAGGGCAGCCATCAGTAGGTCTGATCCCTGGGCATCTCTTTACTGCTGCCGGAGGGCATCCTTCCCTGGAGAGAATAAGGAGGTGACAAGGGATGTCCTGAGGTTGTTGAAGGCCTTCCTCTGTGCTGAGGCCCACTTGGTCTGTGTTTTGTGTCTGTAGCCCTTGGCAGGTCCTGGCATGAGCAAGCCCTTGGGAACAGCTTGCTTGTATGAGTGAATGAATGAATGACTAGATGAGTGAGTGAATGAATGAGTGAGTGAATGATAAGTGAATAAATGAGTGAGTGAATGAATGAATGAGTGAATGAATGAGTGAGTGAATAAATGAATGAATGAGTGAGTGAATGAGTGAATGAGTGAGTGAGTGAATGAATGAGTGAATGAAGCAATGGTGCCTCCAGCCTCATTGCTATCAAGTTCCAGCCAGGAGGCTGCGGGGGAGGGAGACAAGGTCTTGCTTTCAGCCCCTTCTCAGTGTCTGGGCAGGACTGCAGCCCACTCCCCACCCTCCTGCCTGCCCCCCGCCACTCTCAGAACTTGGCTGGCAGATTTCACGTGTGTCTGTGTCTTTTCAAGTGTTCCCTGTGCTTCCTCAGGATGCTCGGCTGCTGGGGGTGAGGAGTGATGGGGAGCTTTGGCATGCCCGGGGCTCAGGGATGGAGGGGTGAGGCAAGGCGAGGGCGGGGCGGAGACCCGCGGGCACGGCCATGGTTACCGTTTACAGAAGCCAGGCTGCAGCAGCCAGTGGAAAAAGGATTTCACCATTGCCTGTAAACCGTGAATCAGGGGCTGCCCTTGCTCGCGGCTTCCTCGGTGAGTATCCCATTCATTCTGCCTCTGCAGGGAGGGCTGAGGGGCACCGAGAAGGGTGTGCCCCTGCCACCCTTCCTATGGCCGGCTGCCTGGCAGTCTGTCTGCTCCGCCCGAGATGCCTCATTGAGCCCAGCCCGCCAGGTCCCTCCCGGTCCGTGGCTGCGGCGGGCGGGCCGGAGGGGAGCTGGCCCTCCTTTGCTGGCCTCCACCCTTACTCACTGCCCTGTCATCTTCCGCTG
The DNA here is from genome assembly GCF_027580195.1 of Bos mutus. NCBI lineage: Eukaryota > Metazoa > Chordata > Mammalia > Artiodactyla > Bovidae > Bos > Bos mutus. Next base: position 114,669,526 of record NC_091619.1, on the reverse strand, counting down.
TCCGCACCCACCTGCTGATCGCCTCCCTGTCCTGGGCAGGGGCAGGGAGCCCACCCTCCTCCCTATGGTCCTCCCATCTCCACCCACCCTCCTCTCAAAGGGTGCCTGGCTTTCCCCTCTCTCAGCGCTGGCAGCAAGGTGCTGGGTGTGGAGGGTGGACCGCCTGGGTCCAGGGCACAGAAGTGACCCCCTGGCAGCCCCGCGTTTGAAATGGAAAAGCTTCTTTCTTGTTAGATCTGCTAGAACATCCCGTGGCCTTTGAAACGCTTTGACTTAACTCCTCTCAACCACGATCCACAACAACCCTGTCGGACCAGAAAGATGGGAGAATCCTTCTCATGTTACCAGAGAGAAAACTGGAGTTCTGCTGGAGTAACTGGTGCAAGGTCCCACAGCCAGTTGGTGCAGAGTGTCTGCACTGCAAGCCCCCTGGGCAGGCCAGTCGTGCCCCGCCCTGCGCTCTGCCCCTGCTTGTCCGTGCGCAGGACGTGTTGGTCTGTTCTGTTCTGTTCTCCCCCGCCTCCCCCCAGCCTCCAGCTCTAAGCAACCACTAATGTTCTTGTTTCTGTTGATTCTCCTGTTTGGACAACACGTGTAAATGGAATTATGTAGTATGTGGCCTGTGTGACTGGCTTCTCTCCCTTAGTGTAACAGTTTCAGGGTTAATACAGACTGTAGCATAGCTCAGTATTCCATTCTTTTTTAATGCTGAATAATATTCCAGTGTATAGGTATGACACATTTTATCCACGCACTCATCCGTAGGTGGACAGTTGTGTTCTTTCCACTCTCTGGATATTCTGAATAATGCTACCTGTAACACTGTGTGCACGCTGTGGGCGTGTGTACGTATGTTTTTCCTTCTCTGGTATATACTTAGGAGCGGACTTGCTGGCTTCTATGGTGACTCTATGTTTACCCTTTTGAGGAGCTTCCAGGCTGCTTGCCCAAGTGTTCACCAAACTGGTGGACTTTCACACTCCCACCGGTAGTGTGTGAGGGTTCCACTTTCCTCATACTCTCACCCGCACTTCCAATCTAAGCTGCCCCAGCAGGTGTGAAGTGGTATCTCGCTGTGGTTTTGAATTGCATTTCCCTGAAGGCTGTGGTGCTGGGTGTCTTTTTATTTTATACACTTACTGGCCCTTTGTATACCTTCTCTGGAGAAATACCTGTGAAAATACTGTTATCTATTTGAAAATACTGGATTGTCTTTTTGTTATTGAATTGTAAGAGCTCATTATACATTCTAGGTACAAATTCCTTACCAGACAAATGACTTGCAAATATTTTCTTCCATTCTGTCTTTTGACTTTCTTGAAGCTTCTGAAGCACAATAATTAAAAAATTTGATGAATTCAGCTTATCTGTTTTTTTCCTTTGAACCCTTGTTCTTTTGATTATATCTAAGGAACCACTACCTAATCCAAAGTCATGAAGATTTAGCCCTAGTTTTTTTTTTTTTTTTTAAATCATTTTAGCTTTTAGATTCATTTTGAGTTAATTTTTATATATGATGTATATGATGTAAGATAGGGATCAAATTTAATTCTTTTGAATGCGGATATTCAGTTGTCCTAATGCCAATGATTGAAAAGACTATTCTTTCTCTTTGGAGTTATTTTGGTGCCTTTGATGAAAAGCATTTCAACATGAATGTAAGGGTTTATTTTTGGACCCCATTCTATTCCACTTGTCTTTATGTCTACCCTTACGCAGGTCTCATGCCATCTTGATTACCGTTGCTTTGTATCAATAGTGAGCTTTAAAATCGGAAGGAGTGAATCCTCCAGCTTTATCCTTCCCTTTCCAGCTGGTTTTGGCTACTCTGGGTCCCTTGAAGATTTATATGAATTTTAGAAGCAGCTTGTCGATTTCTACAAAGAAGTCAGCTGGAATTCTGATAAGGATTGCACTAGATGGGTTTGGAGAGCAGTACCACCTAGTATATCGACTCTTTCAATCCACGAATGCAAGATGTCTTTCCATTTATTTAATTCTTCCTTAATTTCTTTCAATAATGTATTGAAGTTTCCAGAGTATAATTTTGTACTCCTTTTGTTTATTTTTTCTAGGTAATTTATTCTGTCTGTTGCTGCTGTTAGGTTGTTTGGTATTTTCTACTTAGATGATCATGTCATCTGTGAAAGACAGTTTTGTTTCTTCCATCTCAGTCTGTGTATTTATTTCCTTTTCTTGTCTTATTAGACTAATATAGACTTCCATTGTAATGTTATTAGGAATGGTAAGAGAAGACATCTTGATTTTAGGGGCAAATTGTCCAGTTTTTCATCACTAATTATGATAGCAATAAACTTTCTGTAGCTTCCTTCTATTCCAAATTTGCCAAGAGTTTTTTCCTTCATGAATGGGTGCTGGATTTTACTGAATACTTTTTCTGCATCAGTTGATATGATCATATGATTTTTCTTCTTCAGCCTATGGATTTTCAACTGTTGAATAGACTTGCATTCCTAAAATAAATCTCACTTGATTATAGTGTATAATTCTTTCTACAAATTGTTAGATTCAATTTGCTAATATTTTATTGGTGATTTTTGCATGTATATTCATGAGAGATATTGGTCTCCAGTTTCCCTTTCTTATAATGTCTTTATCTAGTTTTGGTAATAGGGTCAAGCTGGCTTAATGGAATTAGTTCTGAAGTGTTTTCTCTGCCTCTATTTTCTGGAAGAGACTGTGGAGAATCAGCATCATTTCTCCTTAAATGTTTGGTAGAGTTGATCAGTAAAGCCATCTGGAACTACTGTTTTCCTTTCTTTTTTTGTGAAGTTGTCAGCTATTGATTCTGTTTCTTTATTAGATACAGGCTTATTCGGATGATCTGTTTCTCCCTGTGTAAACTTTTGTTCTTTGTTTTTCAAGGTTGGTCCATTTCATCTAAGCTGTCAGATTTGTGGGTGGTGGGAAAGAACCTGTTCAAAGTATTCTCTCATTGTTCTTTCAATGTTAGTGGGATCAGTACTGATGGCGTCTCTTTCACTTCTGAGAGTGACGGTTTGTGTATTCTCCCCTTTTGCCTGATTTCCAGCTTCTAACTGGCTAGAAGTTTATTAATTTAATTTATCCTTTTAAAGAAACAGATTTCTGTTTTGACTTACTCTATTATTTTCCTATTTTCAATTTCCTCAAATTCTGCTCTAATTTTTATTCTTTCTTTTCAACTTAAGAAGAAAATTAAATTGCTTTTCTTTCTGCAGTTTTTCAAGGTGGACATTTAGATTACTGATTTTAGATGTTTTTTCTTTTCTAATATATGCATTTAATGATACAAATCTTCCTCTAAGCATTGCTTTTCACTGCATTACACAATTTTTTAAGAATTATACTTTATTTTCATATAGTTTAAAATGTTTTTAATTTCCTTTGATACTTCTTTGACCCATTTGTTATTTACAACAGAAATGTGTGTTATCTCTAAATATTTGGAGATTTTTCCAGCTATTTTTCTGTTATTTCAACTTCTGTTAAAGTTTACTTGTATACTTTACTTGATATGATTTCTATTCTTTTAAATCTGCTAAGATGTGCTTTATGGCCCAAAGTATGGTCTATCTTTGTGAATATTCCAGGTGAATACAGACATTGAGAAAAATGTCTATTCTGTTGTTTTTTGATAGAGTATATCATAAATGTTAATTAGACCACAATTATTGATAGTGACATTCAGGTTACCTATGTCTTTAGCTATTTGATTGATTTATTAATTACTGAAAGAGGGCGATTGAAGTCTCCTAGGAGATCTGTTTATTCCTCCCTGAAGTTCTATCAGGTTTTGCCTAATGTGTTCTGATGCGCTGTTGTTAGGCGCATACATGTTAAGGACTGTTGGCTCTTCCTGGAGAAATGACTCCTTTATCATTATGTAATGCCCCTCTTTATTCCTGATCATTTTACTTGCTCTGAAGTCTGCTTTGCCTGAAATTAATATAGCTACTCCAGCTTTCTTTTGATAAATGTTAGCATGGTGTGTCTTTCTCCTATTACAGTCTGTTTATCTCAGTCTTTAAATGTAAACTGGGGCTCTTATAGAAAATATGCAGTTGGATCTTTTTAAAAGATACTTTCTGACAATTTCTGTCTTTACTTGGCACGTTAAGACTATTACCATTTTAAGTGACTACTAACGTAGCTGGATTAATATCTCCTATGTTTATTAAGTGTTTCCTACTTATTGCACTTGGTCTTTATTTCTCTTCTCCCCCCGCCCCACCCTTTTTATGCCTTCTCTGGTTTTCATTGAGAATTTTATATGATTTAATTTTCTTTCCTCCCTTGAAGTGAAGTGAAGTGAAGTCGCTCAGTCGTGTCCCACTCTTTGCGACCCCATGGACTGTAGCCTACCAGGCTCCTCTGTCCATGGGATTTTCCAGGCAAGGGTACTAGAGTGGGTTGCCATTTCCTTCTCCAGGGGATCTTCCCGACCCAGGGATTGAACCCAGGTCTCCCACACTGCAGGCAGAGGCTTTACTGTCTGAGCCCCCAGGGATATCATTATACATTTTAAAAAGTACTTAATGGCTTTTCTAGACTTCACTATACACATTTACAAATCATCGGAGTCGACTTTCAAGCACTACTCTATCGTTCCACAGACAGTGAAGATATCTTACAACAGAGTATTCCCAATTTCTCTCCTCAATCCCTTACAACATTGCTGTTAATTAATTTATATCCATAAGCTATAATCACCAAATGTTTTTATTATTACTTTGAGCAGTTAACTATTAAGAATGAGAAAAATTGTTTTGTTTTGCTTACACATTTATTGTTTCTCTGATGATCGTCCTTTCTTTATGAATATATATGTTTTTGATATCCCTGCCTTCTTAAACCCAGGGGATGATCACTGGCTGGTACTAGAAGAGCAGTTAAGAAAGTCAGGGTACATTACCATATGTACACCAGACAGTTAATGGGAAGGTGCTGCATAACACAGCGAGCTCAGCCTGGTGCCCTGTGATGACTTAGATGGGTAGGGTGAGCTGGGGGGTGGGAGGGAGGGTCAAAAGGGAGGGGACATACGTATGCTTATGGCTGGTTCATGTTGTTGTACGGCAGAAGCCAACACAATAGTGTAAACAATTATCCTCCAATTAAAAAAAGAAAAGCCAGGTACCATGGAGACAGGAATGGGGAGAGCAGTCAGAGCTGACGGAGCAGAGCTTATGAGCTTCAGTGGGACCATGGGGCCAAGCTTGCCTTGTTGGGTGCTTCTGTCCTGGGACATGGGTGAATTAAGGGTACTGACAACCCCCAGAGTCCAGTGGAGCTATTCAGCAGTCTATGCTGAAAATTCGTGCCAAGTTTGGGACAATCTCACAGTTATTTTGGGCTAAAGGAAGAAGAGAATTTTGCCCCAACCCTGTACTTATTCCACTTTTAATTTTTGTACATTAAACTTGGGCTACCTACATGCTCATTATCTTGAATAATTGTGACCCCAAGTAATTTTTCTTAAAAGCTGTTTTTTTCCTTAAAAACGTCAAATGCCTTAATTTTGGGTAGGAACCCAGGGCTAGAAAGCTAGGAAGGAAGGCAAAGGAAATTCTTCTTCCCTGTGAGGGTTGTGACTCAGAGTCACTTAGGTGCTGTGGATGACTCAAGGGAAAAACCAGGGTTGGGTTGTTTCGTGAAAGAAAAATCTCATCACAGTGTATCTTCTGACAAAGATTTAAGCAGGGAAAAGCTGTCTCCATTTGGAGGCTAAAGATAGGCAGAATAGAGAAAAACTCAGTGTTCTTTTCAGGAAGCTTGCGGTGAAGGGTGAGAGAATGTAGCAGCCCACAGGGAGACCTGCAGGAAAACGAGAAGGTCATCAAGACGGGCCCTGTGACTCGCAGGGCTGGGGAACTGGGAGGCTGAGTCCCGCTCCAGCTCTGCAGCCAGGTCTTCCCATGGCCTGACAAGCCTTTTACTGCCTCAGTTTCCTCATCAGTAAAATACTTTGTATTAGACGCTCTTTCAGGAGATCGTCCATTCTCAGCACCCCTAGTTCTATGGACTGACGCATTTTCCAGAAGAATTCACTTCTTTAGGTTTGGCAGTGCTGGGTCTTCGGTGCTGTGGGGCTTTCCTCCAGCTGGGGTGAGGGGGGCTCGTCTTGGTTGTGCTGCTCAGGCTTCTCACTGCGGTGGCTCCTCTTTCTGCAGAGCACGGGCTCCAGGGGTTCAGTAGTTACGGTGCCAGGCTTTAGTTGCTCCGCAGCTTGTGGGGCCTTCCCAGACCAGGGATCAAACACGTGTCTCCTGCATTGGCGGACAGATTCTTTGCCTCTGAGCCACCAGGGAAGCCTTTGGACTGACACATTTTGACATGAGGTGAGGTTTTTTTCCTTTTTCTGTTGAACAGACTCTTGGGATTAAACTGAAGAGCGAGTTGAGAGCAAGGATTTGTCTCCTTTGCTGACTGACAACATCCAATTAAATTGTGAGAAGTGGTTTTGCTTGGCAGTGCATTTGTTTGCATGCTAGGAATTGAGGAAGCTTGATTTTCTGCCAGCTCCGTTGCAGAACTAATCTCAGCAGACATCAAGATGTTTTAAGAGGAGGGAGAAGTAAGAAGTTTTGAGAAAAAGCTATGAACGGAGAAAGAAGCAAAATAGGGGTTAGGGTTGTGGTACTCTGTCTGAGCCTATCTGACCTCCATGCGCCTTTAGAACTAAACTCTGAGTCCAGGTGATGTCTTTCTTCATCTCCCTCCTTGGAAGAATGTGCAGGGACCAATTGCCTGGGTTCAAATTTCTGTCTGCCGTTGATTAAGAAGGGTGAACTTGGAGAAATGTCTTAATGGTTCAAAGCTTCAGTTTTCTCATCTGTAGATGACAATTATGACAGTAACATCTTATGGGGTCTTGGTGAGGTTAGGGTGGCCAGAGCATGTGATGCTCTTGGCATTGGGTCTGCTTGATGCTGGTCATTATCACCCGAGGATGCAGACCTCCCTGCAAGTCACTCAGACCGTACGGCAGATGAGGTTTACCGACCTTGGGCTCCATTGTTCAGAGCCTGGGCCTCCCAACAGAAACCCAAGAGCTAAGCATATGGTGATGAACCAGGCCAAGGACATAAAATTGGACATGTTTAAGGCAAAGAGAAGGCACAGACTGTCTTCCGCCATCTTTGCAGTGCGTAGTGGTTGCAATCAGACTTCTATGCTTGTCTATTAGTCAGCTCTGCTGTGATAACAAACAGTCCCTAAATCTCACGGCTTCTAACCCTGAATGCTTATCTTTTCATCATGTTGCATAAACTGGCTATGGGTTGGCTCTAAAAGTCCCTGCGTCCTCTAGCTTGGAGAAGCAGCCCCTGTCTTGGACACGCTGGTTTTGTGGCAGATGGAGACAGAGTCACAGGACTGTAGAGACTGGGAGGCATGTCTTCCATATCGTGTTCTCACACACTCCACTGCCCTGAGCAAGTCACTCGGTCTAGCTTGACAGCGGGATGAGAATTAGAATCTGCACAACCTTTCGCTTCTCCAGGGGATCATCCCAGCCCAGGGATTGAACCCAGGTCTCCCGTGTTGCAGGCGGATTCTTTACCAGCTGAGCCACCAGGGAAGCCCGTGCACAAAGTTGGATGCTGTAAATCAATAACTAATGGAGGGAATGCATAACCTTCTGGGGGAAGAGGGTGGCTATTAGGGGAGCAACAATATACTCTACCACAACAGCACACTTTCCTCTTTTTCTTGTAAACAAGGGAAAAGCAGAGAGTACTGGGAATTTCAGATAGACTTTGCATGGTGGAGCGGGTTATTCATTAGATGGAATCCTTACATTAATGCAATGCCTGCTGCTTGCTAAGTGTTTGCTGAATTAAAGAATGACAGTCTTATGGACTCTGTGGGAGAGGGAGAGGGTGGGAAGATTTGGGAGAATGGCATTGAAACATGTAAAATATCATGTATGAAACGAGTCGCCAGTCCAGGTTCGATGCACGATACTGGATGCTTGGGGCTGGTGCACTGGGACGACCCAGAGGGATGGTATGGGGAGGGAGGAGGGAGGAGGGTTCAGGATGGGGAACGCGTGTATACCTGTGGCGGATTCATTTTGATATTTGGCAAAACTAATACAATTATGTAAAGTTTAAAAATAAAATAAAATTAAAAAAAAAAAAAGAATGACACAATGCAGATGTAGCCGAGAGGATCACATGTTGCATTCTTTAACAGCCGTTTTATGTGTGTTGTTTCAAATATTTTGAAACACAGAAGCTACAGTGAATTTCACTGACAAAACAAGGTACATTTGGGGAACATCTTTAAAAATTATCCTTTGACCTTCTTTTCCAAGCGGGAAAAATTCCTTGGAACACAGAAACGGCAGTTCATTTAGAATTAATGGAAACCAGATATTTATAGAAATGTTTAGAAGGATTTGGAACCCTTCCCTAAATAAGCCTTTTGTCTTAGAGGAAAGACTAAAAGCACTTTTTGAAGGCAAAATGGTATGGCACAGCTAAAACGTCTCAGTCCGTGTAAATCTCAGACACGACTTGTAAACAGCACTGTTCTTTCTGGCGTGCAACTGTGCTCCATAAGGAGTGTTCCACGCCACGCCATAACCCTCCCCTTCGGATCACCAAGGAGGGGGTTTGCTACTGGTTTGTGAAGAGATTGGACTCTGCTTGACAAAACAGGGTCTGTTTTAATCATGGCAGAGACTCAGTTGTAGAAAAATAGATGAGAGAAAAGCTTCAGTTGAACGTTCCCCTTGCTCCTGCCTCCTATAGTGCAAATCCTTAACGCTGAGACATCAAGACACAGTGAAATGTCCTTTGGTTAAGTTCAGGTTAATACAATAACCTGCTAAGGCTGTGCTGAAGGGAGTTGAGATTTGGATTTTAAGAAAGCATGTCAACACTTCTTTTTTTCAATAATGCAAGTGTATATATACATTTATGCCTCAAAGTTTTAAACTTTGAGCCAAAAAATCCACTTCTCCAAATCAAAAATTAGTACTTGGGGACACATAACTCGATGCGGTTGTTAGGAACCCCTCTCAGAGTTTTCTATCCTTTAATCATCTTCAGAAATTTTGGAAACCAAGTATTAAGCCCACAGCTAAGTTATTTGATTTTCTTTCTGATTTTGTTTTTCTTTCCTTTTTTTTTAAAAAGGGACAATTAAAAAAATAAACTAAACCCAGAAACTCTCTGTCGTACCCTTTTTGAAACCATCTGAGCTCTTTTTTCCTTTCTTTGGATGTTTGTCTCCGTCTATGTGGAATACTTACACTGTTATTCTCAGCTTTTTCAGCCACAAGTATCTTCTGACTTCTTCCTGTTGATAACTTTATGATGTGTTTGGCTTAAACAGTTCTTCCGTGTCTGCATTTTTAGGAGAATTACTAATGATGTCTTCTTTGCGGTGCTAGTCTCTGTACCTATGCATATTTCTTCCCCAAGCCTCTTTCGACAGTCATCAAGCACAACATGTATCTATTATCAGCTTCCGAAGTTCCTGAGAACCCCCCTTTTGGACTCCTACCCCTCTTGTTTTGGTCCTGGCTCGTTGATTGCCAGGCTCTGCACAGGTGGTTGTTTTATATCATCTACCTGCTTCCCAGGCGGCACTAGTGGTAAAGAACCTGCCTGCAATGCAGGAGACTAAGAGACACGGGATCGATCCCTGGGTCATGAAGACCCCCTGGAGGAAGGCATGGCAGCCCACTCCAGTATTCTTGCCCGAGGAATCCCATGGACAGAGGAGCCTGGTGGGCTATGGTCCATGGGGTCACAAAGAGTCGGAGACGACTGAACGACTAAGCACTCACACCTGGAAATGCCCTTTTCCTGCTTCTTCTGTTAGATTCCCGTCTCTCAGAGCCCTTGTTTTCCACTTTCTGGTTTTCCTTCTCGTTTTGGTGGAGCACATCCTTTAGTAGTCTCCTGAGAAAAGGTACTGGAAAATAATTTTCTGAAATCTCGCCTAACGGTGTCCTTACTCTGCCCTTCGTTACTGTTCAGCCTCTCAGTCTGACTCTTTTTGACCTCATGGACTGCAGCACACCAGGCTTCCCCGTCCTTCACGGTCTCCTGGAGTTTGTTCAAACTCTTGTCCTTTGAGTTGAGGACGCCATCTGACCACCTCATCCTCTGTGGCCCCTTTGATTAATAGGTGGTTGGATGTGGCATTTTAGGATGGAAATATTTATTTTTAACAGACTTTTGAAGGCATGGCTCCATGGTCTCCTTGTTTTCTGTACAGCTTTTGAGAACGTCTAATAGTTCTTCCCAATTCTTTGTTTAAACCTTCAATCCCCTTTTTCTCTTTTTGATTTTTTGTAAGTTTTTAGACTCTTTTCTTTGTTTGCAGTGCTTTGTGAAATGTGGCAGAGATGTGCCTTGGCAGAGATCCCTTTTCATTCTTTGTTTCATTTATTGTCCAGAAACTCAGACCCTCCAATTCTGGGATTTATTTATTTATTTTTGTATTATTTATTTGCTAATTTCATCCCTATTGTTTTCTGTTCTTTCATTCTGTACTTCTGTTTCTCAGATTTTGGACCTCTTGGGTGAGCCTGTAATTTTCTTGTCTTTCCTGATACTGGCTGAGTTCTATTGAATTTTTTAGTTTTCCTATAATATTTTTTTTTGCATATTACCACGATTAAGCTAATTAACACATCCATGACCTCACACAGTTCCTTTTGTGTGTGTGTGTGTGTGTGGTGAGGACACTTAAGATCTGTTCTCTCAGCAAATTTCAAGTGTCCAAAACAGTTTTATTAACTATTATCACCAGGTTGTTCATTAGAGCCCCCAGAACATATTTAACTTATAACTGAATTCTTGCCAACATCTCCCCATCTCTCCCAACACTCAGTGTCTGGGGTTTCTTAGAATCCATATATGAGTTACATTTGCTATGTTATTTTTACTTACTACTGATAAACACTTTCTTATCCACTAAATATTCTCATTTAAGACGTAGCATCCTTTCCTTGTTTCATGGTTGCACTCTCTCTCCGGGAGCTGCTATGAATATCCATCCTTACTCTGTAGAAGAGTTTTCTCTGCTTCCTACATTGTTTCTCTCTCCTGTAAGTTGAATTTAGTTCATCTGTGTTCAGGATGGGGCTTGCTGAATGATGCTTTCCACAGTGGGCTGAAGACCTACCTATTTTTCTGCAGGACCTCCTATGTATCAGCATCTTCTCACCTTTTTCTCTTTGTCCAGTGAGTTTTTCTTTCTGGAGGAAATTTCTGGTTTTCTGTGGGGAGAGTGTAATGGGTTGAACTGTCTTTCCCAAAAATGGTTCGTCCAAGTCCTAACCCCCTGGGCTTCAGAGGTGACCTTATTAGGAAACAGGGCTCAGTTCAGTTCAGTCGCTCAGTCGTGTCTGACTCTTTGTGACCCCATGGACTGCAGCATGCCAGGCCTCCCTGTCCATCACCAACTCCTGGAGCTTGCTCAAATTCATGTCCATCGAGTCAGAGATGCCATCCAACCATCTAATCCTCTGTCGTCCCCTTCTCCTTCTGCCTTCAATCTTTCCCAGCATCAGGGTCTTTCCTAATGAGTCAGCTCTTCCTAACAGATGGCCAAACTATTGGAGTTTCAGCTTCAGCATCAGTCCTTCTAAAGAATATTCAGGACTAATCTCCTTTAGGATGGACTGGTTGGATCTCCTTGCAGGCCAAGGGACTCTCAAGAGTCTTCTCCAACACCACAGCCCCAAAGCATCAATTCTTCAGTGCCCGGCTTTGACCTCATTAGGAACCAGGCCTGTTGCAGATGTAATTGGTGAAGATGAGGTCACAGAAGAGTCGGGGGACGCTGATCCGGTCTGATGAGCGTCCTTGTAAGAAGACAGAGGCACACGGGGAGAAGCCCTGTGACGCAGAGACAGAGGTTGGGTGAGGACTGCCTGGGGCACCATCAGCTGAAGGAAGAAAGGGGGTCCCTCTCCCAGGGGTTTCAGAGGCTGCATGGCCCTGCTGACACCTTGATTTTGCACGTTCAGCCTCTAGAACTGAGAGATGAGACCTCTCTCTTGTTTTAAGCCTCCTGTTCGTGGTGCTCTGTCACAGCGGTTCTAGGAAAGTATTCCAGAGGGCACGTGCCAGCTGCTGCTTGCTGTGGGGGCCGAGGGGGCAGGAGAGGGACAGGATGGGACAGTGAGCTGGGGTGGGGGGAAGACGGGGGCTGGAGCGGGCAGGGGACTGGGAGAGGGGAGGAGGTGGGAGGGGGCAGGGGTCCAGAAGAGGACCCGTCCTCTACAAAGTGGGTTCAGGAGGTGGGCTTTATTTAACCCCACATCCTTTCAGGCTAGTTGAGGGTCGCAGGCGTGCATGTGTGCTCAGTTTCTCAGTCTTGCCTGATCTTTGAGGCCCCATGGACTGTAGCCTGCCAGGCTCCTCTGTCCATGGAATTCTCCAGACAAGAATACTGGAGTGGGGTAGCCATTCCCTTCTCCAGGGATCTTCCCGCACTTGGGAAAGGAACCTGATCTACTGCATTGACAGGTGGATTCTTTACTACTGTACGGCCTGGGAAGCCCAGGTGAGGGTCTGGCCCTTGTCCTGTGCTGTGTCTGCGGGTCCCTGGGCCTGGAGTTCATCGCTGTGGGAGGGAACCTCCTGGTTCCTCTGGGGGTGAGAAAGGCATGGCCCTCATGGGGCAGGGCTGTGGAGCCTGTGTCCTTGTCACTCGGACTCCCAACGAATCCTCGTGCTTTCAGCCTCAGCTCACTTTTGAAAAGCAACTGGAACCTCCCCGTCCTGAAAGACCTGCCTCTGCACACCTGTGTCCAGGTCTCAAGGCCTGCAGCCAGAGGTCATGGCTTCCAGGAATCCCTGAGCCCTCCCGGAAGGAGGCGAGGGCGCCCTCTCCTGGCCTCCCCAAGAATTTGCTCCAGGCTCCCTGTAGGTCCTGCCTGGCCCGGAGGGACACCTTTCTGTCTGATGCATCCTCCCCTCACGGCACTTTTCCACACAATAATCCTCAGTGCATGTCTGTGGGATAAATGAATCGATCGAGATGACATTGAAGCTAAAATGAGAAGACATTTGACTTTATGCCTAAGGCTAAGACTGTTAAAAAAAAAAAAAAGAACACACACCAATCCACCCATTCTTTACAGATAGAAATTTATATCTCAAAGCTAAGAAAAAAAAAAAAAGAGTCAAAATTGGGACTCTGGGTAGTCTGATAATTATAAAACCAAACATCCATCTCCTTGCTGGAATTTTTGAATTCCAATCAACTGCAAAAAGTTTCTTGGCCACTCTCACAGTTGGGTTTGCCATCCTTAAAATGAATCGGCAGAGCATGGTTTACAGCTCACAAAATTCTAGGAAGAATGTTATAATTTTAACTGGGCTATTTACACAGATTTTCCTAGAGCCAGCTCAGTGCTGGCAGGCTACCTCTGCTCCATGCATCTTCTCATTCCCCCAAATGGAGGGGGGCTCACATGTTCTCCCAAAGTTATTTAAGCAAGATAAATAGGAAATTCCTCTCGTTAGGCAATTCTTTGCAAGAGCCTGTATTGTCACGAGGTGTTCCCTGAACCCTTAGAGTTGAAGACTCGCCTTAGGAAGCAAAGCCCTCCCCCGTGTCTCGCTGGGTGGATGCTTTGGAGAGATCACTGAATGTCTAATTTTCATGGCAGGCGTTTGAGTCCATGTGACACCCTGTGACAACGCCTTCCTGTCTGTTTGATTAGAAAAAGGGGCTCTAAGAAAACTCAAAGAATTAATGGAAAAGGATCTGAAAAATATATATATAAATTTGTTCAGTATATATCTGAACTGCTTTGCAGTAAACCCAAAACTCACACAACATTTAAATCAACGATAATTTAAAAGAGAAATCCAGGGAAATCAAGACAGGGTCCATCTGTACTATAGCAGAAGTGATCATGGAATTGCCGTGGTCATCATTGCGATGGCCAGACTGATCTGCTACTCTTGGACTTAAATTAGCAGGTTGCTATGTGAAGAGTTTTTATTAATGGATCAGGCAAGACTTCTTTGATCACTGATCTTGAGATCCTAATTCAAATTAGCGTTAAAAATGAGTAAGTTTCGGCTCACAAGATCAAAGGGAGACTGCAGGTAGGTAGGATGAGACCAGCCCCGGGACAGGCTCGGGGTCTGGACTTCGGGAACCAGGAAGCTGACAGTATGCTTCTCCTCTCCGGGCGGCTTCCTTCCCTCTCGAAGCCTTCCTCCCCACGGCGGCAAACATGGCCCCTCCTGGGATCTGGAGACAGCGGCTCCAGGCCCGACCTGGAAACCCGGGGCCGGAAGCGCGGAGCCCTGTGGCCTGCACCCTCCCTGGATCGACCAGCGGAGGCGGGGCCGGACGGTTCTGCAGGAAGACTGGGGCCCCTTTGAAGCACGTGGTGAAAGCAGGCAGGGCCTTTCCCAGAATGACGCCAGGGCCCCGTCTAGACAAATGACAAAGCGGATGTCCTTCCACTATCTGTGTATGTTTTCCTTCATAGCTTGCTATGCTTAATTAATTTTATTTTATTTTTGTATAATTCTCATGAGAGTATAGTTGGTTTACAATACTGTGTTAGTTTCAGGTGTACACCAGGGTGAATCAGTTATGCATATACACATCCTCTTCCTTAGATTCTTTTCCCATAGAGGTCATCAGAGAGTAATGAGTAGAGTTCCCTGTGCTATTCAGTAGGTCCTTACTAGTTATCTATTTTATGCATGTGCATGTGTGTGAGTGCTCAGTCGCTCCAGTCGTGCCTGACTCTTTGAGACCCCATGGACTGTGCCCCTCCAGGCTCCTCTGCCCATGGGATTCTCCAGGCAAGAATACTGGAGTGGGTTGCCATGCCCTTCTCCAGGGGCTCTTCCAGACCCAGGGATTGAACCTGGGTTTCCAGCTTTGCAGGCAGATTCTTTACCACTAAGCCACCAGGGTATAGCTGTGTGTGTATCTCAGTCCCAATCGTCCAATTTATCCATTTCCCCTTATCCCCTGGTAACCATAAGTTTGTTTTTCATATCTGTGACTCTACTGTTTTATAAATAAGTTCATTTTTTTTTAAGATTCCACACATAAGCGATATCCTATGATATTTGTCTTTCTGTGTCTGACTTACCTGACTCAGTATGACTATCCCTGGATCCATCCATGCCGCTGCGATGGCGTTGTTTTGTTCTTTTTTAATAGATGAATAATATTCCACTGTAGATATCCCCCACATCTTCTTTAGGTAGCTTGCTGTGCCTTTTTTTTTTTTTTTAAATCCCATAACATTTATTATAAAGGTGCTGTAAAGGGAAACGCTGGGCTTCATGACGGGCTTATCGGTAGGATTTCTGGTAGCGGGCACGGGCACCAGGACCTCCAAACTTCTTGGATTCGCAGCGACGGGGATCGGCTACCAGCAGGGTCCGGTCATACTGGATGAGGATGTCTTTGATCTCCTTCTTGGAAGCCTCATCCACATATTTCTGGTAATAGGCCACCAAGGCTTTGGAGATGGACTGGCGGATGGCGTAAATCTGGGCGATGTGACCACCACCCCTCACTCGGACGCGGATGTCCACACTAGCAAATCGCTCCTTGCCCAGGAGCAGAACAGGTTCCAGTAGCTTGTATTGCAGCGTGCGCGGTTCGATCATCTCCAGGGGTCGTCCGTTCACCTTGATGAGGCCGTTACCTCGTTTGCAGTGCGCTACGGCTGTGGCCGTCTTCTTACGTCCGAAGACTTGCACCGACTGCAGAGGGCCCTTGGACGGCATGGCTGAAGGCGCAGAGACGAGATCCTCACTGCGCGGCGCCCCAACCGGAAAAGTGCTTGCTGTGCTTTAGTAACCGAAGGTGAGACGTCATTTAGCTTTAGACCCCAAAACTGCTACAACTGCGTTCTTTGAATAGCAGACTGAGTCAGCGTGGAGGATTGTGCCAATGTGCGCATGCCAAGTGCCCACGGGGAGCTGGGCGAAGGGGCAGCGAGCCCACTGGGTGTTTCTAACCTTGCTCCAGAGCCTGGGATTGGGTGGGGCTGACTCGGGGTGGAGAGTCTGCGTTCGCAGCCGGGGGCAGGGGAGGAGGAAGTAAAGGCTGGAAACCAGGCTGAAGCAAGTGTGGTTGCTCCAGCCCCCAGTGGCCGGCATCGGTGCTGGACCGTGCTGGACACCCCAGGCACGGCTGCTCTCGGTCCGCAGAGGAGAAAGCGGAGCCTCACCGCCCAGGCCTGCGGTTATGAGCCGCCGGGAAGTGGCAGGGAAGAACTAGGGCCTCGTCCTAGCCGGGTGGCCCACTTCCCACTAGGCTGCTCACGGAGGCTGAAAACCGGCGCCGGGATGGAACGAGGACTCCCACCATCCTCCAGCCGCGGGGTCAGAGGAAACCTCAAGTCCCCGCCTTGGCTGGACTCACAACCCTTCTTCTCTTGAAACAGTTGAGTTGCCTCTTGGGTTCTTTAAGCCGACTTTGGGATCTCGCATCTCCCCTTTCCCATGGGATGAAACTCCAACCTCACAACAAGCAAAATCTATGAACACAATCGCACAGGCAGATGCTTGCTGTGGGCTCTGAATGCGGGAACTCTGCAGGCGAGCAGAGAGCCCTCCAGAGTCTCTCCTCCCCTCCCTACCCCGGACTCTGGCTCTTCTAGGAATTTGATTTTTATCTTAAAGGCAGAAATGCCGGTTAACTTTTCTTCCCTGCTCAGTGTTTCCTATGTGTCAGCAAGTGAAGGATTTAATGCCCAGGTTTGTCTGCACACACCCAGACGAACGAAGGGCCCCTCCAGGCTGCTGTGATGGGACAGCCGCCTTGACTGTGTGCCCTGACCTGAGACCCTATCCCTCCCCACTCTCACCCAAGGAAGATGGGACTATTTGCCTCTTTGGTGAATGCCCCAGCTGGTGACAATGTGCTTTTCCTTTTATTTTAGGATTATTACAATCTTTTAAGGTCAGAATGTAACTATGCAGAATTGAGATTCTTCCTTTCCCACAATGCTGTCGTCTCCATGTCTGCCGGTCATTTCTCAAATCTATGGATTCCTGTTGAGATAAGGTCTTCGGTCTTGAGCAGTGTCCTGGGGCTAAAGAGTCTGGGTGCTGGCTGCAGTCCAGAGCAGGTCTTTCCAGCGTGGAGGCCAGCGAGGTACCTCTTGACTTGTCAAGAGACCCTGAGCTCAGAGGGCGAGGCCCTGGAGCACACATCTCTGAACTGGAGGCTCTGGTCTCCATAGCAGGGGCTTCTGGCTCCCTTCCACTCTGTTAGTGCTACCAGTGCCTGTTATGGGATGCTGGTTGCTATGGCAACAGGGAATGGGCATGGTAGTAGAGAACTGATCCAAGGGGATTATTGAGGACACCAAATGGAAAAGGGCTTAACTCACATGCACTTGCAGAGCTCTTTCCTGTGAGCTGGTTATGAATCATTCGACCCCTTGCTCCCAAGGCGTCTGTCAGGGTTATTTCTTAAGATTCTCATGAGCTCCCTGGGGCTCCATGTCAACTGTGATGCCAGTTACAATTTCAGGGTCATGCTAGTGGTGTTATGTACATTCTCCTCCCGCTCAGCATGGACTTTAATGAAAAGGAAGAGACGGCGTTGGAGGAGAACACATTTCACATTTCTTCTAAAAATGAAATTGAAACCCATTTAAGTGTAGACTTTCACATGTATGGCTGAGACAGAGCAATTCATTGGAAAAACCTGTGTCCCTGTGGGCCGACTCTGTGTGCTCGCTAGTGCAATGAAGTCTGCAAAGGGCAGAGAGACTTTATCAGAAAGAAGCGCCAAGAGAGAAGTGCAAGACAAACAACAGAGCCCGAATTCAAGGGAAGAGACTCACAGGCTGAGAGGCCACTAGATACAGAAAAATCTGTGCGTCACTGAGCCAGAGACTGATTGCATACATATTACATCTACAGTCCCACTTGGGCATAGCGCTATTTCCTTTTCGTTCAGTCGTATAAAATACATAAGCACAGGCTGCTGGAACTGCAAGAAGCTTCAGAGCTGATGTAATACATCTGTACCAGTCGGGGTTTCAGGCAGGAGACAGAAACCGATCTCCTTACTGTGAGCAGAAAGGGATCCATCACGGGGAATGATCAGGAGGGGTCAGCAGCGTGAGCTGGGGCGGGGCCTCTGGGAGTAATTCCCAGGGCCACCCAGCATCGTCTTCTGGTCCATTCTGGGAGGTGGGGAAGTAGGGTGCTGCACTGTGGAGCCCGAGTTTAGGGTCACAGCCTCAATCCAGGGGTAAGGGAAGGAAGACGGGGCAGGGCAGTCCGCAGCCTACTCCACGCCGTGCTGGACTTTGGGGTTTGGCTGTTGCTACTGCCTTCACAGTATGTGGGTGTGTGTCCCTAAGTTGTGTCTGACTCTGTGACCACAGGGACTACATACAGCCCTCCAGGCCCCTCTGTCCGTGGGATTTTCCTGGCAAGAATACTGGAGTGGGTTGCCATTCCCTTCCCCTTCAGGGGATCATCCTGACCCAGGGATTGAACCTGGGTCTCCTGCATTGCACTGGCGACCCACTCCAGTGCTCTTGCCTGGAAAATCCCATGGACGGAGGAGGCTGGTAGGCTGCAGTCCATGGGGTCGCGAAGAGTCGGACACGACTGAGCGACTTCACTTTCACTTTTCACTTTCATGCACTGGAGGAGGAAAT
This sequence comes from Bos mutus, assembly GCF_027580195.1. Taxonomy (NCBI): domain Eukaryota; kingdom Metazoa; phylum Chordata; class Mammalia; order Artiodactyla; family Bovidae; genus Bos; species Bos mutus. The sequence continues at coordinate 114,650,880 of NC_091619.1, read as the reverse complement.
GGCAACCCACTCCAGTGTTCTTGCCTGGAGAATCCCATAGACAGAGGAGCCTGGTGGGCTGCCATCTGTGGGGTCGCACAGAGTCGGACACGACTGAAGCGACTTAGCAGCAGCAGCAGCAGCAGCAGCTCCTGCATTACAGGCAGAATCTTTACCACTGAGCCACCAGGGAGGCCTATTGTCTTCACTGCTGCTGCTGCTGCTAAGTCACTTCAGTCGTGTCTGACTCTGTGCGACCCAATAGACGGCAGCCCACCAGGGTTCCCCATCCCTGGGATTCTCTAGGCAAGAACACTGGAGTGGGTTGCCATTTCCTTCTCCAATGCATGAAAGTGAAAAGTGAAAGTGAAGTTGTTCAGTCCTGTCCGACTCTAGCGACCCCATGGACTGCAGTCTACCAGGCTCCTCCATCCATGGGATTTTCTAGGCAAAAGTACTGGAGTGGGATGCCATTGCCTTCTCCGATTGTCTTCACTACCTCCCTGTCTTCGATACCTCCCTGTAACTCCCCCTCGGCACCCAGGAAGCTGGGGTCTCCCTTAGACACACCACACCTATCCCAGCACCTCCGGAAGAGGCAGCTTCCAGCAGCTGGGGATAATCCTCCAAGGAGGGAGCTGTGGCTAGGGTGGCTGTCCTGGCCTCGGAAGGGGTCTGGGAGGGGCTAGAGCCCCATTCTGTACTGGCCGCCAGGGAAAAGACCAGCCTAAGTAGCAGAGAAATCACCCCCTCACCCCCACACCCGTCTGCAGTATCACTCCAGTGCAGCCTCACCCGGAGCTCTAACTACAGTGGAGCCTGGGAAACGGGGGGTGCAAGTTTCTAACTTGTGCAGAAGGAGAAGGGAGGAGGTACCAGTGTTGGTTCAACACAGCAGTTACAGGGAAACCAGACTGTGAGATTCGGTGACTTCTGAGTTGCCTTGAGGGGCTGCCAGGCCCAGACCCAGGACCGCCGGTGTTGCGGTCTGATTTCTGGGATGGTTTTGTCTTGGAACCAGGTGACAGGAGGAACTGGTCATTTCACCGAGAATCCCAGATCCCAGTGATTCAGTGAGAAAACCATAGGAGCCACAGTGCTGTCTCTGGTGAGTGTCTTGGGAGGATGTGGGAGGTTTTCCACCAAAGGCTGCCAGCTTCCAGAAGTTTCTGTGACCGCGGGCTCTGTTGGCGAGGGTCTAGATTGTCAATGATTAGTTACAGTTAAATATTACGGAGACCTGGTTCTGATTAAGTAGGGGTTTTAGTTTCTTTACCCTGGAGAAGGAAATGGGAACCCACTCCAGTACTCTTGCCTTGAAAATCCCATGGACGGAGGAGCTTGGTGCAGGCTACTATCCATGGGGTTGCAAAGAGTCGGGCACGACTGAGCGACTTCACTTCACTTTAGTTTCTTTAATGCTTGTTCTAAATGATGCATTGCCATTGCTGTTTAAATAATGTTGATAGTCATTCCTAATACCAAGGAATGTATATTCTCTGTGATTTTGAAAAGAAATAGCTGTATTGGTATTTGAAAAAAGGAACCACTTAATAGGGACACAGAGGCCACACTTGTTCTCTAAACCTCTCTGAGGGGCGCTGCTTGGGACAGAAAGTGGTGAGCGAATGTTCCCTTATTTGCAGCCCGTGACATGCCTGGCAGCAGTGGTTCCTGCGGACCCAGACAGTGAAGTGGCAGCCTGTGTCCTGGTCCATGGGGCCGAGTCCATGCCAGCACCTCGGAGTGGGGACGCTGGTGGGACATGTGCTCTCCTGTGTGGGAACCCTGTCTGCCCACACGTGACGTGGGCCGTGTTGCTCCTGCTCAGAGACCCCGTTCATTTCTTCTTCCCCTGCAGGAGACAGGCAGGGAAGCATCGCAGTCCAGGTCTTCCTCCCCATCCTGACATTCTTCCAGCCGAGCCCCCGGGGGCGTAGAGAAGGGGTGAGCCTTCCGGTGGGTGAGTGAGGGGGCCCCTGAGCTGCAGGAGGACAGTGGGCACCGTCTCTCCTGTACCATCTTCCCTTCCTCCCTAAATTCAGGAAATCGTCTGGAAAGGAGTTAAAGATACGTTGACTCCCCAGACTTGCTCTGGAAGGATCTCCAAGTGAAAAGTATCCTTCAGATGTCTCGCTTTCTTTTTTTAAAAGATTGTTTATTGAAATATGATTTAAAATGTTAGTTTCAGGTATAGAGCAAGGTGAATCTGATATATATACATATACATATAGCCACTCCTCTTTTTTTTTTTTTAGGAAAACAGTTCTTTACAAATTTTATTTTATTTTTAATTGGAGGATAGTTGCTTTACAATATTGTGTTGGTTTCTGCCATGCATCAACATGAATCGGCCTTAGGTATACAGATGTGCCTTCCCTCTTGACGCTGCTTCCCTGTCCCGCCCCTCTAGGTTTGAGCTCCCCAGTCATACAGCAAATTCCCTTTGGCTATCTATTTTACATATGGTAATGTGTCTGTTTCCAAGCTACTCTCTCAAATATCCCATCCTCTCTCCCTCCTCCACAGCGTCCAAAAGTCTGTTCCTCGTGTCTGCATCTCCTTTGCTGCCCTGCAAGTACGAGCATTAGTGCCGCCTTTCTAGATTCCATACATATGAATTAATATACATTATTTGCTTTTCTCTTCCTGATTTACTTCACTGTGTGTAAAAGGCTGTAGGTTCATCCATCTCATTAGAACTGACTTAAAAGATTGTTTATTGTTTTTTATATTGTATATTATTTATATAGTCAAGTAATAATCCATTGTGTATATGCACCACATCTTCTTTATCCACTCATCTGTTGGTGGACATCCAGGTTGCTTCCAGGTTCTAGCATTGTAAATAGTGCTGCGACGAACATTGGGGTAGAGGTGTCCTTTTCAATTACGCTTTTCTCAAGCTTTATGCCCGGGGGTGGGATTGCTGGGTCGTATGGTAGTTTTATTCTTAGTTTTTTAAAGGAATCTCCATACTGTTCTCCAGAGTTGCTGTATCAATGTGCATTCCCACCAACAGTGCAAGAGGGTTCCCTTCACTCTTTTTTTTTTTTAGATTCTTTTCCCATACAGATCATTACAGATTATTGAGAAGAGTTCCCTCTGCTATACAGTAGGTCCTTATTAGTTCTCTATTTCATATATAATCATGTGTATATGTCAGTCCCAATCTCCCAACTTATCGCCTCCACCTCCACCCCCTGGTAACACTGTTTGTTTCTGCAGACGTCTCTTGATATTTCACATGACTTTTCAGCAGGGTCACGTGATAGGTGGGCAGTGAGAAGTTTAGGGCTTCCACGGCCAGAATTCTGATCTGAGCTCTGCTACAAAGCCAGGTTCTTCCCATCTGTCAAATGGGACCATAATCTCACTTAAGAAAACATGACCTATATCTATTTCAAAGGTGGGAATGGTCTTGATGCAAGAGATAACACATATCAAAGCACTGTGAACTGTACCAGCTTTGCAGAAACACAGGTTCTTTCTCGAGCGTCTTCCTGTAAATCTGAGCATGATAACACTTCTTGTTCCCCTTGTGTGTGTCCTGGAGTTGGGACCATTAGCTTCATAATCAGAATCATTATATACAGAATGACCAAAAAAAAAAAAAAGGATGTAGCCTTTTTTTCTTGCCTTTTCACTGCCAAACTGAGCTTTGGTTAGCCGAATGCCAAGGCAATTTTAATGGCTGGTTTTTTAATATCTGAAAGGGGAGGTTATTAGGAGAAGTCTCAATTCAGAAACTTCAAGAAGAAGTGGGAGGGTGTGGTGAGGGTGGACGGGGGAGACTGCATTTCCTGTTTTCCTTTCAGATGGTGTTGGGAAACACTGCTGGAAAACCATGGAGACCCACGAAAAAAATTCCAGAATTCATTCTCCTTGCGGCCGCCGGGGGCCCAGCCCCAAAGGTGATGAGTAGAAGGGGTGGATTTTTTTTTTCAAGAGTTGGGGTTTGCAAGCGTCCAGCTCCGGGCTCATGGGGTGAAGACAGCCTTCCGAGGTGACATCAGCTTGTGGTCCAGGCCAGAAGCGACAGAGCAGGAGTCTGGTTTTCATTTACAGTGTTGGGGCAGGCCCGCTGGGGAGGGGGAGAGGAGGGGGCGGAGGAGGGAGGAGGAGGAGCTGGAGGGAGTCTTGACTGTATCCCTGGGCCCCGTCCAGTTTGCAGCTCAGTCCTCCACCAAAGGCCGCTCAGTTCTCCCGCGCGCCAGCCTCCTGTGAAGACCACGAGAGCAGCTTTCCGCCCGCCCAGGGTCCCCTCTCCCTGCCCGGGGTCCCCCCTCTCCTGCAGAAGGGAAAGGAGACACAGCCCGTGGGGGAAAACCATGCGTCAGAATCGCACATAATTGAATATCGAAGCCCAGGGACGCAGGCTTCTCCAGGTTTGCTCAGGGTAAGTGCCCCTTCGACCCTGTTCCCCCGGTTTGGGGTTTGCGGCCAGAGGGAAGGGCTTCAAACCCCACTGGCCGCGTCTCGATGGCTCTCAGGTCCGCGCCCTGAGAGTCCCTTTTCGGTAGGAGCTGTGGTCTCTGGAAGCCGCAGCCGGTTTTTCCTTTCTCCGTGTGTGCCACCTGGATCTCCCCTGGCGGGGCCGAGGGCTGGGGCTGCCCTGAGCCCTGCAGTGCGGTCTGTCCTGTCCATCCATCTCTGCTTTTCGGGCTCACGGTTTATTTTATTTGATGTTGCCTCCTCCTTTGAAAGCTCAGCTGGAATCTGAGAATCGGCTTTGTTTGCAGAAGTGCCTGTGCAGGGATCCCAGAGCCACTTTGGGGAGACTCTCTCCGAGGTGGCTGTTGGGGGGGCTGGTTGAGCGCCTCTGTCGCCCACTGGGAGACTGGGGTGACTTTGCTGTCCAGGCAAGGGGCAGGTGGAGGCTTCCTCAGCTCTCACCATCAGGGCTCCATCTTTTCAGGAATCTGAAGTCACTGTTGGTGCCTTGGTCCCCTCTGGGGTTCCCTAAAGGAGCTGCCAGGGTCAGAGGAGGAGAAGGAATTTGGTGTTTGGGCAGCAGGCCCGGTGGATAAGGCAGGGCCCCTGGGGCCACGAGCTGGCCTGCGTTGCCCAGATGTGTGGTGTGTGCCAAGCCCGGAGGCCCTGGGGCCTGTTTCCCGGCCGGGAGGGTGGGGCCCCCGTCCTCTCGCCCAGGATGCAAAGTGTTCCCTCATAGTCACCAGTCTACTCTGGGGACCTGTGTCAGGGGCTACTGTGTGCGGTGGGCTCCCTGGGAGGGCTCAGCGGAGTCCTGGGGGCTGTAAACAGAGATTGCATTTCACAGCCAGCCCGAGGAGTGAGTTGAGAGGCTGGTCTGGACCCCAAGAACAAACTGCTCTAGACACAGGGGAGTGTCCTCCACCCAGTGGGGACTCAGAGGAGCTGGCCCTTGCCAGCTGCTTCTCTTGCTGAACACAGCTAACTCCGAACGAGAACCACTGGGTCCCACAGCTGCAAGGGTGCTTGGACCCCAAAGGGAGAGACAGTTCTCACTCGGGGATCCCCCATCTCTGTAACTTCAAAAGACTGAACAGAAATGACTTTAAAATCAGGTATTTTTTTGGTTCCTAAGCAAAATGTTATTGAAAACCAGCTGATTGTTGGATGCTATTGGAACTCCTGAGCTCTTTAGGTGGGCTAAAGAGAAAGGAAGAGATTCATGGTCGGGAGCGCTGAGGTGTGGTTCCCTGGCTTTAAAGATGTTCTCGGGCTCCGAGATGCTCAGTTACTTGCAGAGGCCATGGCACCAGTAGGTGGCTCAGAGGGCAGTCCAGTCTTTACCATTTCAGGAAGGCAGACAGTCCAACTGTGGAGGTCCCCGAACTAGCTTGCATCGCGATTTGAAACGTGCCATTTGATTCTGTTCTCCCAGAAGAGAATGCCCTCCTGTCATATTCTATGAAAAGTGATGGGGGAATTGGTGTATGCTCCCCAGGGTTCTCCCAGCTAACAGGGAAAGGAGTGCCAGGCGAGAGAGCTGGTCCCCAGAACAGACCTGGGCTTTGCAACCAGAGCAGCTGAGCAGGCTTCCTGCATTCAGGCCACCTCTGCGGACGGGGCCCAGAGGGATGGGACCTGCATTCTGCTCCGTTCCTGCGTGGGCTTTGCTGAGGGTGAAGGCAGAGGGGTGGGAAGGTGTGGGGTGTTTGTAGGAATTCAAGATCTAGGAATGATCATGTGGTCTCGAGCTCTTCTTTGTTGAGGCAAGGGTTTTCCATTACCATAAGCTGTATTTTTTTTTTTTTTTCTTTCTCCACTCACGGCAGTGAGAAAATCATTAAGAAGATCCTGGGTGGAGAGGAGGCTTGGGGAAGAGTCTCATCACAGGGTGGTGAGGGTGGCTCTTCTTTTTCCAGTGGGGTAAATGGAGGGTGTTGCCACCCCCAACTTCCTGGGAGGTGGCCAGGGGAAACCTCTAGAATGTTCGCTCTTGGCCCCGGCTCTTCCAGCACTTGGGAGGGTGTGTGCCCCTCCCCACCATGCTTGTGGCCCTTAGCGGGTGGGATATATGGTGAATATCCACACTGGGGGTCTTCAGGATGCTTTGGATAAAGCCAGACAAGCGTCTTTCTGAAGAGGAATTGTTCTTATCTCTGCACCTCCCTTCATTTTCAAAGTGTTGAGGATTCACTGCTTCTCATTCTCTCATCCTAAGTGCCATCTGTGATTCTGTACCTTAGAACCTAATACATCACTGATGATAAAGTAGAAAGAAACCCCCTCTGTTCAATGGACAATTGATGATGGGTTTGTGGCTCCAAGGAGGCTCCCCATCTGACTTTGATTTTAAAGCCAGCTTGAAATCAGACCTCCTGCCTTTTGAGAGTTAGCAGAGTTTCGCCCTGGAGGCTTCATCCATGCCCTCATTCAACTGGTTAAAGTGGTCTTTGTCATTATCCAGTTTTATGTGAAATTCCACATTTAGGATTTAAAATCCACTGGGAGGTCCTGAATTCGTGGGAGGCTGTCTTGCCCGCACGCTAATCACTTTAGGCCAAACGTTTCACTTGAAAAGCAGTCCCTGTCAGTTTCCTTTTTGGAAGGACCCGGGGATCTGTTATCTCTTGGGGAAGAATCTTGGGCGGGTTCCCATCTGAAGGGGACTTTCTGTCCCAGCAGCCTTTCCACCAAAAGCTACAGGAGCGAACTTCTCACTGTGTCTTTGCTGTGGACAGCCCGCTGTAACACCCACCCCACTGCTACATGAATAGCTGAAGACCCGAGGAGCGACCCGGCATTTAAAAAAACCCCATTAGCAGCTCTCACTAAGGAAAGGAACGCTCACAAATGATTCAGGTTTTCAAGCAGGGAAGCTTAAAAAAGCTCCTGCTTCTTCAGACAGTCTTGGGCTGTCTTTATCCACTTTTCTAGATATGGATTCTCTCTTTCCAAACATCTGGGAGATGATCCTACCCTTTTAAGAAAAAAAACACTCTTTGTCCCCTCTGAACCAGGGGTGATGACCGTCTGAAATTCAGGGAGCACCCACAGCACCCCGATTTACAAAGAGGAGTTCTTCTGGGGAATTTGAAAACGTAATTTTAATACCTTTTGGCCTCATCTGTCTGTTTCGGGAAGGACATGAAAAGGCGAATCAGTGTCTTCCTCCTGGGAAAGCTTTTCCTGAACGTGCATTCTGCTTTCTGTCCCCTAGAGGGCGACGCATCCCTCTGAGCCCTGCGCGGTGCAGGGAGTCTGGGGGTCACAGGCAATCTGTTGAGGTACATCTCAGCAGAGCTCGTTGGGTCACTTTGGGACCCACCTAGAGACTGTTTCCATACCTAGTTTAAAAAAAATGTGACTAATATCTGAAGTAAATGTACGGTTAGGATTTTACTATTTTCTTTTGAAGTGAACGGCTGCTTGCAGTGAAGCAGGCTGTATTCTAAAGTACCTTCATCCAGGGGCGTTAACCAAGTAAGAACTTTTAGAGGAAACGTGTTACTGGTATCTACTGAGAAAGAAAGTTTAAATTAACACGACGGTGTTTCAGAACCCAGTCTGCTGTATCCGGGTAGGATCTTTGAATTTTAGAAATAGAAGGGATGTTAAGACGGAACTAACCCAGTAACTCCCAAACTTTGGCCCATGTGTCTCATATTTCTTTAAGCTTAATAAACCCCATTGTGCTCCAGGGCGGGGAACTCTGGGGTGGGAGGAGGGGACAAAAATGACTAAGACTCCGGCCCTGCCCTCGCCTTAGGGCACATTATTGACTTGGCAGGCTATGGACTTCCGTTTGGCTACTTGAAATATCCCCAAATTACTACCTTAGTGGGTGTTCTGCCCACACCCTTGACACCTCAGATGAAGAAATGGAACCCAGAGGGGTGAATGGCTAGTCTGAGGTCCCAAGAGTATTAGTTGCTCAGTTGTGTCCGACTCTTTGTGACCCCATGGGCTGCAGCCCGCCAGGCTCCTCCGTCTGTGAGATGCTCCAGGCCAGAATACTGGAGTGGGTTGCCATTCACTTCTCTAGGGCATCTTCCCGGTCTAGGTCCCAAAGCAGAATCAGCATTTCCTGGACATGCCCGTGTGCTCTCACAGGTGGGTGTTGAGGACCAGGAATATAGAGAGAGAATATATCTTCAGGAGTGCATTTTGGAGTACCACGAGAAGAAAGGTGCTTTTTTTGGCCATCGGCCAATCTTTTATAGAGTATCATATTTTATTTAGCAGAGAGGTAATTGTTGTTTCAAAAAAAAAATCTGGAAAGAAAAAAAAAAAGGCAGAAAAATAGGGCAAGTATGAAAAGTTCTGCCAAGCCCTCTCCCGAAGGCTGTTAGTCTTTCGTTGGGGCCTGGCTGCGTTTCACATCGTGTGATCCTGCTGTTCTCCTGAATTTTAAGATGTTTCATCAAGTACAGAGAAACATCTGCAAGGTAGGTGTGGCTAGGGAAAAGTGTGAAAGAAGTGCTTCTGTTCAGTCCCCCTGGTTCGGCCCATATCTTTGGTTTTCACGGACCCAGGGCATCGAGAATCGGCCACTGGAAGGGAGAGCTTGTGCACTGATTTAATCTCAAATGCAGAGCTGAACAGCAGCTGGAGATGACTCAGGTCTCAAGAGAAGCCATTCCAGGAAACGGGTTTTCTCTTCTGCAATCCTCATCAGTTGATTCAGCAGCCCAGAGCCAGCTCAGCCAAGCCCACAGACACCCCCCAGCCAGCACTTGGTGGGCTCTCTGTTTCTCACGGGGGCAGAAGGAAACCCACCAGCGGTCAGAGCCTAGGGCGACAGATGGAAAAGCAGCCGCAGGACCACTGCTGGTTAGAGCATCGGGAGTAGGCCTCATTCTGCACATAAAGCTGGGGCGGCTGGGAGAGATGAACTGACCTTTACTGACTGAGACGGGAATGCAGTAGATTTTTTCCAGGCTATTGTATTAAATCCACAGTGATATTTTATCAGCTGCTTAAATTTAATTAAAAAGAACTATTTAATTATCTGGACTTGGACATGAATCAAATTAGAAAACAAACAAAACTGGTTAAGATTCCCTTACCATCTGAGGACATTTTAGCCGCTTTGTTTGAACAGTTCTACAATGGAACCCCACGGTTTGGAGAGGCCAGTGGGCCATAGTCCCTGGCCAGGGCAGGCAGGGAGGATATACCGGCACCTGCCCTGGAGCCGACAGCACCGTGTGTCACGTGGCAGGAGTGGAACGGGATGTTCATGCAATTCCTTTTGAAGCGTCTTCTAAGGCATTCTCTTCTCTTATGTTAAATCTGAACTAGTCTCTGCCTAACGCTTATCACTAGCAAGAAAAACCTCACATTTAAAAGGGTAGAAACTTATTTACGTGTGCATCGTGGTGTCTAGTTTTTCCAACCACAGCAAATGCGGAACTTTCTGCTTCGTGTTTATTATCTTGGACCCTAACATATGTCTTTAAATACATTTCTGAATATCTGGGTGGTTAATCTGGAGGTTCTTCAAGGTGCCTTTATAGGGAGAGAAGGAAGGTAGCCCCAGATGGTGCTTGGCAGAGCCTCATGGGACCTCGTTCTGGGAGGAGGTTACCTGTGAGGGCACAGTCCCACCTTTCCTTTCTGGATTGCTCTATTCCAATGTATGAGCTGCTGAACAGACTTTTTTTCCTTTTAACAGATAGGCACTTAAAAATTGAAGTATACTGTTGATTTACATGTTGTGTTTCAGGTATACAGCAAAGTGATTCAGTTATACATACATGTTCTTTTCCAGATTCTTTTCCATTATGTTATTACAAAATACTGAATATAGTTCCCTGAGCATGCATGCTCAGACACTCAGTCGTGTCTGACTCTTAGAGCAACCCTGTAGACTGTAGTCCACCTGGTTCCACTGTCCAAGGGATTTTCCAGGCAAGAATACTGGAGTGGGTTGCCATTTTCTCCTAAAATAGTTCCCTGTGTTATACAGTAAATCCTTTATCTATTTTATATGTGGTGGTGTGTATCTGTTCATCTTAAAACTCCTAATTTGTGCTTTTCTTCCTTGGTAACCATAAGTTTGTTTTCTATGTCTGTGAGTCTGTTTTGTAAATAAGTTCATTTGTATCATTTTTTAAGATTCCACATATAAGTGATATCATATGTTATTCGTCCTTCTCTGCCTGACTTACTTCACTTAATATGATAATCTTCAGGTCCATTCATGTTGCCGCAGATGACATGATTTCATTCTTTTTTATGACTGAGTAATATTCCATTGGGCATATATACCACATCTTTATCCATTTATCTGTCAATGGACAGATAAAAGTCTACAGATAATAAACGCTGGAGAGGATGTGGAGAAAGGGGGAGCCTCCTACACTGTTGGGAATATAAATTGGTGCGGCCACTATGGAGAACAGCATGGAGTTTCCTTAAAAAGTTAAGAATAGGTCTACCATATGATCCAGCAATTCCATTCCTGGTGTATATCTGGAAAAGACAAAAACTCTAAATTGAAAAGATACACGTACCCCAGTGTTCATAGCAGCACTGTTTACAGTGGCTAAGACGTGAACAGACATTGTTTTACATGACATTACCAGGGAGATCCAGAGGTCTTGAATCTGATACTCAGTGTCTGACAAGGAGCCCAGGCTGACACTCAAGATTAGAAGAGTTAAGTTTTGCTATCACAGGACACACCTTCAGAGCCTGGGTCAAGGAGATGATTGCTTACAGATGTGTATGCGTGGCTAAGATTTTCTTCTGTAGCACAGTTTCATGGAATGGAAATGTGAGATTCAAATTGTAAAATAAATGGTACAAAAGAAGCTTTTGATGCATTTCTTTGGAGGGGGTCTTCTTACAGTTGTTCCAAATTGCTTGCTTTTGAAGTTTCCCCCAAAGCTCTTTCACTAGCAATAATATGTTAAATTCCCATGTCCTCCCTCCCTAACTGGAGGATCTAATAAATCTCTTTTAGCTTCCTCTCTGGGACCAGAATTTTCCCCAAGATTCAGAGAATAAAGAGAAGAAGAAAGAGAAGAAGGACAAGAGAGAGAGAGAACTAGGGTGCTACAAGCTGGAGACCCCTGGGGTTTAGAGAAGTGTGGCTTTTCATCTCACAGCAGATGGCAGGGCTCTCTGGCTGTGGTCTTTCAGTATTCCTGCAGCTCCCACGTAAAATGGGACAGTCAGGAGTTAACAGAGTGCTAGAACTTGATAGGAGGCCCAGCCTGGTTTTAAAAAGCAGTGCTTGGAGAAGACTAAATAAATGACTTCAAATTGGGAGCTCTGGATACATTTAAGTCTTTGTTGGAAAATGATTTCCTTGTGTGCATGTGTGTGTCTCTTTCTTAAAAAAGATTTCCAGACATGGAAAATGAAAAAGCTTTTGAGTAGACTTAATGAAAATTAATTTCATGAAATTGCAAAATAGCTTGGGAATGTCATTGGACTCTGAATGCAATTTTGAGTTCAAGGGCCATGGAGGGTAATCTTCATAATGAGAGGTGTCTTTATAAGTTCCAAGTGGACAGCTATGAAAAGGAAAAAGGCATCTCAAATTCTTTGTAGAATGAGACCAGTTTAAAAAAAAAAAAAAAAGACTTAGTAATGCTCAATAGAAAGAGAAAATTGAATGAAGTCCTATGATTGGATCTATTGCCTTTAGGACATAGAATCTATGGCACAAAGCTGCATAACACCCCATCCAATCCAAGGGTCTCAGGCAGCCAATTCTGACTTTTTCATATTTGAGAGAACAGCAGCAGACAAATGAATTCTGTTGATACAGAATCTGTGGTTTGTCACCACCAAAGAAATTAGGTCTGTTCCCACCCCTGCCAAAGAAAAGACATGGGGAGTTTCCTTGAGATTGGGGCCAAGTCTGGCACAGCCTCTTGGCATTTCCTGCCTTTGGGCTTTGGAAACGCAAACCTTCCTTAGGATTCTGGTTCAATCTTGTTTTTAAGTGGCAATGGACAAAACACTTAGTCTCACCTGGGTTCAGTTTCCCAGCTATAAAATGAAGGAAAACACGGCCATTGGACTGTGGGAGGAGGGCATGGGATCCCACCTCTGAGACAAGGGCTTAGCAAATATGACTTGTGCCCTCCTGCCTCTGTTTCTTGGGCGTGGGAGGGAGGGTAAAAGAAGGACAATGAAGGGCAGGGAGTGGCTGCCTTGTTCCTCCTTATTAAAATGGGCAAGCTGGGTGATCATTTAGGGAGATGATGTTTGACATCTTTTAATAATCTAAAAAAAAAAAGTCTCCAAGATGGGTTGCCAAGAACTTCAGTTTTAGAAAGTGGGATGCCAAGACATGATAAACAATAGGAGAGATTTAACTGCAAACAAAAACATGAACAAATATTCAACAGCTGGGCTGGGCATGCTTGAGCCACATGACTGGCTCCTAAGCACTGCAGCAGGACGAATGTGGGGGAGCTGAAGGCATTCTTCCCACCTGGGAATTCAGCTCAGCCCAACATGTGAGCTCATTAATCATCCATGGAGCCTGGAGTCCTTACCATCCGGCAGACATATCTTCTGTCTTTTGCTGTCAGGGCTGGAAGAGCATCTCCCCCCTGCCCTCTCCTCTCCTCCCCTACGTGTCTTCCCCTCTCTTTCCCTTTCTTCAACATCTGGGTAGATTTTAGGGAAGGCAACTCAACCACACTGTACATATTTTTCATTTCTTTATGTCCCAATGAGAAGCACTTCATTTAGAAGTCTCCTCGACTAGAGTTTAAGATCTCCGAGATAAAAATCTTTACATATATTTTTCAATCAATTTAAAGCTCATTTTCCCTAGAGAATAACGTAAGTGCTAATTAATGCCTCAGAAGATTCCCTGGTGGCTCAGAGGTAATAATCTGCCTGCCAGTGCAGGAGATGTGAATTCAATCCCTGGGAAGATTCCCTGGGGAAGAAAATGGCAACCCACTCCAGTATTCTTGCTGGGATAATCCCAGGGACAGAGGAGCCTGGCAGGCCACATATAGTCCAAGGGGTCTCAGAGTTGCACAGGACTTAGCAACTAAACAACAACAACAAATCAGACTGGACAATTATTTTAGAATTTGTCCACAGAGACCCCACCATTGTTTAAGATATGGCAGAATACATGGGTTCCACGAAGTTAGATCTGATCCTGCTGTAAGATATAGGTCCATGGAATTCTCCAGGCCAGAATACCAGAGTGGGTGGCCTTTCCCTTCTCCAGGGGACCTTCCCAACCCACAGATCAAACCCAGGTCTCCTGTATTGCAGACAGATTCTTTATCAGCTGAGCCACAAGGGAAGCCCAAGATATAGGTAGGGATGGTAAGAAAAAGCAAAACCAGCAAAAACCACTCAACGCCCAGTTCACCCATGCTCTCTGTCAAGACTGTCTGCAGAGACGCCTGAAGCTGGCCCCATCCCACACCCAGCAGTGGCTGAACAGGTCTTGTCTCATATCCTATTTTTTCTTCATGGATTACACTGTCCAGTGCTTTGCAATGAGGTCCTATACTATTTTCATGCCCTCATTCCGAAACAAAAATACTACTTAAAATCCTGCATCTTGAACTGGACCTCCCAGAAGAGTTGCATCAGATCTTTTTCTTGAAGCAGTGGTGCTTAAACTTCAGGGGGCATTAGAAGAGATGTGGCTAGAATCACAGGTGAGCATGGACCCTGCCCCCCGAGACCCCCACATACACAGAGAATCACAGGTGAGCACGGACCCTGCCCCCCGAGACCCCCACATACACAGAGAATCACAGGTGAGCACGGACCGTGCCCCCCGAGACCCCCCCAGACACAGGTATGATGTGGTACACATTTGCGGGAGGTTCACAAGTCCTTTGAAATCTGTGGATCCATATTAAAAAAAAAGATTCTTGACCTATTAGAATATTACAAGTTGTCTTCGAAAGCACAGGCTATATTTCTAGAAAGAATCCAGTAAAATGTAAATAATGTAGGTGCACAAGTTTCCCATGATGATTGTTGCTGATAAATAAACCCAATGTTCAATTTTAATGGAAAGAATCAGGAATAGCAGATGTACCGCGTACTTTTACATTGCTCTAAAGAAAGAAAGGTATGGCAGGATGGAAAGGTCTGGAAGATTCCCAGGGTTGAGGGCCCTGGGGCAGTGCTGGGACAGCGGCTTGGTGGGCCATCCATAGTGTAGAAAGCAGAGTGACCAGCCATGCGCGGGTTTCTACGCCGCCTGTGGGGATTGCCCTGAGCACTGAGCAGGACTTGATTACGACTTGGGGACCCTGTGGAACAAAAGCTCCGGATGCTGGGGAAATCCCTTCTTATATCACACAGATCCCTGTCTAACACGTGTCAACTATTTGAAACCAAGAAGACTGGGCCGTATTTCTGGAATGTTACCATTATCCCCACTGGGTGTCACTTCACTGTGGAAAGAAATATGTTCTCTTGATGGCTGGCCTTCTGATCATCTTCAGAACAACTGTTTCTTCTCACTGTTAACATGTTTCCAAAAAAACAGTCGTATTGACGGGAGGTTTTGTATTAGCACTGGTGGTGTGTCTTCAAGCTCCTAGAATTTGAATCACAGGGTAAATGTGTCTTATCACAGGTGATATTTTTGGTCAACTTCCCTGGGACATCCAAAGCAACTGCAGGACTTGGAATCCATTCTCTTGTTTACGGTTTTGTCTTTTTCCATCCCACCAGTTTGGCAGGCTGGACTGGCCTGGGGCCCTCACTCGGCTCTTGCTATTCCTCACAGCTGGCCCCGCTCCTCCCTCTGGGCCTGACCTCAGGAAAACCACGAGGCTGAGCCCGCTGCATCCACAACCTTGAGTGACAGCCCCAGCAAGGGGCTCTGCTCTCCTTGGCCCTCTGTGCTGTCTTGCTACGAGGCCCATCTAGACACCAGTACCCTGCCAAGGCCACGTCTCTAGCCAGACAGACCTTCCTCTGCTGTCATTAGTTCCATTGCTCTAGAATGCAAACATGAGAACCTGAGACCATCCTTAACATTGTCTTCATCAGCAGTAAGGGACAATGGGATTCCTGAATTATGTATACAATGGACAACCATCAATGGAATCACCCAGTCCAGGGCATGTCCATGGCAAGAGGAAGTCAAGGTAGGAAGATCAAGCAGGTGCAAACGCTTAGGCCTTAAGTGAAGTGGATTTCATAGCTCTGATGACACTATTAACAGTTGGGACAGAAATAACTTTTGTTCCAGGTCTCAGTGTTTATATCAGATTCTTTTTCACTTTCCTGAGATTCAAGTCCTCTTCCCCCAGACTTAACGTTTTGCTGGCAAACACTTCGTTTCTTCTTCCTTTCCAATTGTTTTCTAGTGCCAAGGAAATGTTATGTTATTTAATTATAGGGGCACATACATATGCTTTGAAAAGATGTGTAGTCGTATTGTTTTCTTATTTTAGAGAAAACTTAGCTCTTAAAGATTGGTGGTGGTGGTTTGGTCGCTAAGTTGTGTCTGACTCTTGTGATCCCGTGGACTGCAGCCCACCAGATTCCTCTGTCCATGGGATTTCCCAGGGAAGAACACTGGAATGAGTTGCCATTTCCTTCTCCAGGGGACCCTCCCATCCACGGATCGCACTCGCGCCTCCTGCACTGGCAGTGCAGTCTTCACTGAACCACCAGGGAAGCCCATCGTAAAGACCATCACATCCCCAAAAGGAGATGCCACATTTTCACCATTCCTGTTAAATTGGTGGCTACATTATAGGTGTACAGTTCTGTTCAGTCCTCAGTCCTGTCTGACTCTTTGTGACCCCATGGTCTGCAGCACGCCAGGCTTCCCTGTCCATCACCAACTCCCGGAGCATACTCAAACTCATGTCCATTGAGTTGGTGATGCCATCCAACCATCTCATCTTCTGTTGTCCCCTTCTCCTCCCACCTTCAGTCTTTTCTAGCATCAGGGTCTTTTCAAATGAGTTGGTTCTTTGCATTAGGTGGCCAAAGTACTGGAGTCTCAGGTTCAGCATCAGTCCTTCCAGTGAATATTCGGAACTGATCTCCTTCAGAATGGACTGGTTGGATCTCCTTGCAGTCCAAGGGACTATCAAGAGTCTTCTCCAACACCACAGCCCAAAAGCATCAATTCTTCGGCACTCAGCCTTCTTTATGGTCCAACTCTCACATCCATACACAACTACTGGAAAAACCATAGCTTTGACTAGACAGACCTTTGTTGGCAAAGTAATGTCTCTGCTTTTTAATATGTTGTCTAAGTTGGTCATAGCTTTTCTTCCAAGGAGCAAGTGTCCTTTAATTTCATGGCTGAAGTCACCATCCGCAGTGATTTTGGAGTCCCCCCAAAATAAAGTCTCTCACTGCTTCCATTATTTCCCCATCTATTTGCCATGAAATGATGGGACCAGATACCACGATCTTAGTTTTCTGAATGTTGAGTTTTAAGCCAGCTTTTTCCCTCTCCTCTTTCACTTTCATGAAGAGGCTCTTTAGTTCTTATTCACTTCCTGCCATAAGGGTGGTGTCATCTGCATATCTGAGGATATTTGTCCCTGCAATCTTGATTCCAGCTTGTGTTTATTCCAGCCCAGCATTTTGCATGATGTATTTTGCATATAAGTTAAATAAGCAGGGTGACAATATACAGGCTTGATGTACTCCTTTTCCAGTCTGTTGTTTCACGTCCAGTTCTGTTGCTTTTTGACCTGCATACAGATTTCTCAGGAGACAGGTAAGGTAGTCTGGTATTCCCACCTCTTTAAGAATTTTCCAAAGTTTGTTGTGATCCACACAGTCAAAGGCTTTGGCGTAGTTAATAAAGCAGATATTTTTCTGGAACTCTCTTGCTTTTTCGATGATCCAACAGATGTTGGCAACTTGATCTCTGGTTCCTCTGCCTTTTCTAAATCCAGCTTGAACATCTGGAAGTTCACGGTTCACTTACTGTTGAAGCCTGTCTTGGAGAATTTTGAGCATTACTTTGCTAGTGTGTGGGATGAGTGCAATTGTGTGGCAGTTTGAGCATTCTTTGGCATTGCCTTTCTTTGGGACTGGAATGAAAACTGACCTTTTCCAGTCCTGTGGCCACTGCTGAGTTTTTCCAAATTTGCTGTCATATTGAGGGCAGCACTTTCACAGCATCCTCTTTTAGGATTTGAAATAGTTCACCTGGCATTCCATCACCTCCACTAACTTTGTTTGCAGTGATGCTTCCTAAGGCCCACTTGACTTCACACTCCAGGATGTCTGGCTCTAGGTGAGTGATCACACCATCGTGATTATCTGTGTGGTGAAGATCTTTTTTGTATAGTTCTTCTATATATTCTTGCCACTTCTTCTTAATATCTTCTGCTTCTGTTAGGTCCATACCATTTCTGCCCTTTATTGAGCCCATCTTTGCATGAAATGTTCCCTTGGTATCTCTAATTTTCTTGAAGAGATCTCTAGTCTTTCCCATTCTGTTGTTTTCCTCTGTTTCTTTGCACTGATCACTGAGGAAGGCTTTCTTATCTCTCCTTGCTATTCTTTGGAAATCTGCATTCAAATGGGTATATCTTTCCTTTTCTCTTTTGCCTTTAGCTTCTCTTCTTTTCTCAAGCTATTTGTAAGGCCTCCTCAGACAACCAACCATTTTGCCTTTTTGCATTTCTTTTCTTGGGGATGGTCTTGATCACCGCCTCCTGTACAGTGTCACAAACCTCCGTCCATAGTTCTCAAGCACTCTGTCTATCAGATCTAATCCCTTGCATCTGTTTGTCACTTCCACTGTATAATCGTAAGAGATTTGATTTAGGTCATACCTGAATGGTCTAGTGGTTTTCCCTACTTTCTTCAATTTAAGTCTGAATTTGGCATTAAGGAGTTCATGATCTGAGCCACATTCAGCTCCCGGTCTTATTTTTGCTGACTGTATAGAGCTTCTCCATCTTCGCCTGCAAAGAATATAATCAGCCTGATTTCAGTATTGGCCATCTGGTGATGTCCATGTGTAGAGTCTTCTCTTGTGTTGTTGGAAGAGGGTGTTTGCTATGACCAGTGCGTTCTCTTGGCAAAACTCTGTTAGGTGTACAGAATTACCCATAGTTTTAAAACCACAGGTAACTTCTGTTTTTTTTTTAGGAATTGTAGTAAAACATTCATGGTGTGAATTTTGCAATCTTAATTCTTTTTAAGTGAACAGTACATTCGTGTTATCTATATGTATCTTGTTTACAACTGATCTCCAGAACTTTTTCATCTTGCCAAACTGACACTCTTTACCCATTGGACAATAATTCCCCATTCCCCTCTCCCACCCTCTAGTAACCACCATTCCATCTCTGTTTCTCATTTCTTGATTATTTCAGATACTGCACGTCAGTGGAATCTACTGGTGACTGACTCGTTTTTGGCATCATGTCCTCAAAGTTCACTCACGTTGTAGCGTGTGACAAAGCTTCTTCCTTTTATCTAAGGCTGAATACTATTTCTTTATATATACATGCCACATTTCTCTATTCATCCATTTACTGATGGGCATTTCTTTTATTCTATTTCTACCCTGTGACTAGGTGGCACAGTGGTAAAGAGTCCACCTGCCAGTGCAGGAGATGCAAGAGATATAGGTTCGATTCCTGGGTTGGGAATATCCCCTGGAGGAGGAAATGACAACCCATTTCCAGTATTCTTGCCTGGGAAATTCCGTGGACAAAGGAGCCTGGCGGGCTACAGACCAGGGGATCTCAAAGAGTCAAATATGACTGAGTACGCACACATAGCTGTTTCCATCTGCTGGCTATTGTAAATAACGCTGCGTTAAACTTGGGTGTGAACATATCTCTTCAAAATCTTATTTTCAGTTATTTTGGATACACATTCTGGGTACAGAAGTAGGAGTTACGGGTTATATGGTAACTGTACTTTTAACTTTTTGAGGAACCTCCATATAATTTTCTGTAGTGGCTGCAACATTTTGCATTCACACTGACGGTGCCTAAGAGTTCCAGTACTTCTACATTCTCATCAACACTTGTTTACTATCCTTTTTATAGTGGCCACTGCAATGGGTGTGAGATAATATCTCACTGTGGTTTTGATTTTCATTTCTCTGATGCTGAGTATTTTTTCACATTCTCATTGGCCATTTGTATGTCTTCTTTGGAGAAATGTCTATTCAAGTCCTTTATTTTTAAATCAGAGTTTGTTGTTATCATTATAAAGTTGTGGGTGCTCTTTATGTATTCTTGATGTGAACCCCTTATCAGTTATATGGTTTGCAAACATCTTCTCCCATTCTGTAGGTTGCCTATTCACTCTGTTGATTGTTTCCTTTGCTGTGTAAAAGTTTTAAAGTTTGATATAGTACCATTTGGTCTTCTCTCATTTGGGCTTTCCTGGTGGCTCAGTGGTTAAGAATCACCTGCAGTGTAGGAGATGTGGGTTTGATCCCTGCGTCAGGAAGGTCCCCTGGAGAAGGAAATGGCAACCCTTGTTCCCAGTACTCTTGCCTGGGAAATCCCATGGGCAGAGGAGCCTGGTGGGCTACAGTCCAGGGGCTGCAAAGAGCCAGTCATGATTTGGTGACTAAGCAACAATATAGAACCATTTGTCCATCCTTGCTCTTGCTGTCTGTGCTTGTGGTATCATATGGAGAAAATCATTACCAAATTCAATTGTATGAAGATTTTTCTCCTATATTTTCTTCTAAAAGTTTAATAGTCTCAGGTCTTACATTTAGATTTTTAATCCACTTTGAGTTAGTTCTTTGTAAGTGGTGTGAAGTAAGGATCCAGCTTCCTTTTCTGTTGTTGTTGCATGTGGATGTACAGTTTTCCCAGCATCATGTGTTGAAGACACTGTCCCAGGCTCCTCCTCTCCCCTCCAGGCTGCTTCGTGGCCTTGGGCAGGGTTCTCTGTGCTGTGCAGTGGGTCCCTGTTGGTTGTTCATTTTGAGCATAGCCATGTGCACCTGTCCATCCCCAACTCCTTTATAAGAGTTTTGGTTTGGTTGGTATTTGTTTGCAGTTTGAACATATCTACTTGGAAGAATGAAAAAAAAAACATAACCAATAATTTTGATTGGCACACCCCTCTGCTCTAATGCCACTACCCAAGCCTCTGACCAGGGAACCCCTGACAAGACTGGGTAGGGGTAAGAAGAGTCATTGACTCACATGCACAGATGCAGCAAGGACCAGCTCCGGAATCTGTGGGCTTGGTGCAAAGTGAACATGAAGGGTCTTTGCCCTGAAGTTATTAAGACTTTTAAGCAACACCAAACCATTACACCAAGCATGGGTTCCTGTGAGACTGCACAGGTCAGATATCCATGACCTAAGAAAGAGTCAGGGGAAACCAGAGCCTTGGATCAAGGGGAAGAGAAAAGAGGTGACGTCTTGCAAGGGCACCTAAGTGGAGAAGACCTAGGCCTGTTCTTTGGAGGGCTGTAAGGAAAAGCTTAGCCCCTCAAGCTGAGCTCACTGGAGACTGGAGGGTGATGAAGCTGACTTGAAGGTGTCTTGTGGGTGGGGGTGCAGTCAGGTGTGGGGTGGGAAGAAGGTGGTGTTTGCTTGAAGGGAAAAGGGAGGGTGTCACAGGCTACTGGGCCCATCCAGACATGAGCCTGGCTGGCTGGATGGCAAGTTTGCAGGAAGACTACGCTACAAGGCTGTCAGCCCTCAGGACCGGCTTCAGTCTTGCTAATTCAGTATCTCTGGACATGCTCCACTCTGCGACTAGAACTGGGCACACAGCAGGTTTTTATTGGAGGAAAAGTGGTAAATAGTAACGGGGAATAAAGGCAAGATTCGAAACGGTCCCAGCTGCTGTGGTTGTGTTTTTGCGCACACTGGGATTCGAACAAAGCCCGTTCTCTCCATGAAGTGGAGCTTCCCGGTGGGATTCCTGTAGATGTGACTGACAGGCTGGGCATCACCGACCTCCCCTTTGTGCCTCTGGGTGCCCGTCCTCCGCACCCTTTGTCATTCTGCCACATGCTTCATGAGATGCTATGGTTACCTGCCTTAACTTGAGAGAAAAAAGGTTGAACTGCAGAGTTTTTTAGCTATGGCCAAAGTCCTACAGTCACTAGATTCAGAGACTCCGTGTCTCTGTTTAGCTGAAACTATTTTCCATCCAAGGGATAAATCCTTGATTCACTCGTCAGTAACTGGACAGTCAAAACCTGATGGCTCTCATCTCCCGCTTTCTCTCGTAGGTTCTCACGTGGCGCTTAGACACAATCAAAATGAGGAAGCATCGGCATTTGCCCTTAGTGGCCATTCTTTGCCTCTTTTTCTCAGGCTTCTCCTTTACTCGTGGTCAACAACAGCCAGGTAAGATCCAGAATCACCTCTTCATTTTATTAAGAGGGACAGTGTTCTCTGTTTTAGATCTCAGACATCGTGAGCTGGAGAGACAGCTTAGATAGGCTTGAAGACAGAGCCAAGCCATTGATTACAGGGTGTTCATTTATTTTACAGACTTTCTCATCTCCTCTTTATCCAAGTGTGAGAGAGAGACTTTTTTTTAACTGAAACTTGGGTTTGCTGTCTTGGCGGTGGGTTGCAAGTGGTTTGTTTTTACATTGGGTGTGAGCAGAAAGTTTGTATTGAAAATATTTTACCATCGGAAGAGCTTTTCCACATTTCTGGCACTGGTTAGTGTCCCAGCACATAAATCCTGGAGAAGACAGTGATTAGAGTGAAAATTAAATTCTCTGAAAAAAAAATACGAAGATAAATACTAGTCTGTCTCTCTCATTCTGGACACAGAAAAACATTTTTTATTTAGAATCATAAAATCTTTAAAAAATCAGTTTCCTGAAACTGTGTAAAAATAGATCCTACCTAATCTTATTAAGAACTTGCAGAGTTTTGGAAAAATGAGGAATGGTGTATTTATTATAAGCTTGGAAGGTTTGACTTGGGTCCCTCTCCTTGTCTTGATGGGGTTCTTCCTCCAGATCTGGTAGTTCTTAGCAGGGAGGTGAGGACCACCCCCAATGCCAGGGGAACATGGGTTGGGGCATCAGGTCAGCCCCAGGTAAGTAGAGTCCAGGAGTCTGCCGTGCCTAGCCAGCCTGGCCCAGGACAGGAGGGCACTCCCTAGCCACTCACAGCCTGGAACCTGGAGCCTCCTGCTCCTACTTTTGAGAGACCTGGATTCATCTTTGAAAGGGGTGAATACTGTTCAACATCTCAGAGGGCTTAGATGGCTCTGAAACAAGACTTCTTCACTTAAGATGTATTCATGACATTTACTTTTCTTGCAAATTACCCAAAGCATGGGAGACTAGTTCAGGTAAAAAGTAGTATGTTTCAGTATTCCATTTTGCCAAGGCCCCAGACTGAAGAATGAACTTCTAAGGTGATGTTTGGTTATCTGGAGTAGGATATCCTTCCTGTCTGATCAGGTGGGTCTTGGGGTTCAAACTGCCACAAAGAATCATCTAGAGGTAAAGGACACCCCAGGGAATGTTTGTCCCCACACTGGTTCATGTGTGGCAGTCATCGTATATGGAACTTGGGCCAGTGACGGCACCAGCAGCTGCTGAGTCCAGGTGTCCAGGTCCCTGTGTCTCAGGTAAGTCAGTGTCCCCACCTGCCTCACACGTGAGGCGTAAATTATTCAGTCACAGCACTGTAGAAACTGAGTGAGCTGAGGAAGGCTTTGCACTGATGGGAGGTCATTTCTTGAACAAGAGAAACATCTAAACCAATGTCTTCTTTTAAAGATGTCAAAAATGGTGCCGCTGCTGATATAATATTTCTAGTGGATTCCTCTTGGAGCATTGGCAAGGAACATTTCCAACTTGTTCGAGAGTTTCTATATGATGTTATAGAATCTTTAGCAGTGGGAGACAATGATTTCCGTTTTGCTCTGGTCCAGTTCAACGGCAACCCACATACCGAGTTCCTGTTCAATACGTATCGTTCTAAACAAGAAGTCCTCTCCCATGTTTCCAACATGTCTTATATTGGGGGCAGCAATCAGACTGGAAAAGGATTAGCATACGTAATGCAGAACCACCTCACTGAGGCTGCCGGAAGCCGGGCCAGTGACGGAGTCCCTCAGGTTATCGTAGTGTTAACCCATGGACACTCGGAGGACGGCCTTGCTCTGCCCTCAGCGGAACTTAAGTCTGCTGATGTTAACGTGTTTGCAATTGGAGTTGAGGATGCAGATGAAGCAGCCTTAAAAGAAATAGCAAGTGAACCGCTCAATATGCATATTTTCAACCTAGAGAATTATACCTCACTTCATGACATAGTAGGAAACTTAGTGGCCTGTGTGCGTTCATCCATGGCTCCAAAAAGGGCTGGAGGCACAGAGATCCCCAAAGACATCACAGGTAATGGCAACGCCACCAACCTGCTGCCTGCCTCGCTCTTCTTCTGGAGATAAGCTTGGCAACCGCTGGCATTAAGGCAATCCTCTCGCTAAAAGGCGGTGGGGTGGATTAGGGAAGAGATGCCTGTTCACAGGCCTAAAAACAAAGGTTTGAGTATTCTCTGTCGTCCCCTTCCAAAATAGAGCATTTACTCCCTCCAAG
Source organism: Bos mutus (assembly GCF_027580195.1). Lineage (NCBI taxonomy): Eukaryota > Metazoa > Chordata > Mammalia > Artiodactyla > Bovidae > Bos > Bos mutus. The sequence goes on along the minus strand of NC_091619.1, from coordinate 114,626,963 downwards.
ATGAGTTTTGCCTTTGAAACAATTAATATTCCAACTCCAAAAAATACACATCCTGATATTATGACCCCACAGGCAGTGCTTCTTGGACAAAAAGCCTCAGCGTGGCTGGGCAGGACTTTGACAAAAGTCCCTCCATTTGTTCCTGGGAAAGAGTCCATTTCCTTTAAAGAAAGCTCAGGGTCTGAAACAGCTCAAGGGAGAGGGGAAGCGGGCATCCACTTCTGGGTCCAGTGAAGCAACACACAGAGCTCCTCTCTTTGACGCTACAGAATTTATTTCAAAGACTTGATGGACTCAGAATTGTGAGAAGCCTTAGAGATTTGTTGTTTAGTTGCTCAGTTGTGTCTGACTCTTTGCGACCCCGTGGACTGCAGCATGCCAGGCTTTCCTGTCCTTCATTATCTCCTGGTGTTTGCTCAAACTCATGTCCATTGAGTCGGTGATGCCATCCAACCATCTCATCCTCTGTTGTCCCCTTTGCCTCCTGCCCTCAATCTTTCCCAGCATCAGGGTCTTTTCCAGTGAGTCGGCTCTTGGAAGCCTTAGAGATGATCCGGTCCCAATCTATTTTGTAGGAATTGAGTCCAGGAGCTGAAGTCACTTATGTGTTGGCTCTGGATGGGGTTTTCTCACTTCTCCTCCTCACTGACACCATCGTTGTACCCACAGAGATGCTTCTGATTCCAGTGGTTCTTGTCAGTGTCCTGATGATGCAAGGACTTTGGATGTGTGTTCATGTCCAGTGACATGCAGAGAACTAACTGTCTGGCAAGTTACTTAACCAGTCACCTGCATTAGCTTTCTTGCCAGTGACTCATAGGGAAGGAATTCCACGTAAATTTCACACATGTTGCAACACTGCAATTTTGACCAATACCCAGGGCTAGGTTTCCTCATCAGCAACAGGCAGGGTGGAGGGAATTCTAGGAGAATGGGCAGAAAGTTAGGCTGCAACCAAGGGCCCCTTAACTGAGATGAGCTCCAGAAGGAGAGATGTGCATCCCCCAGGATGAAGGGAAAGGAGAAGAAAGGGGTTGTGTAGCTAAGATATTGAAGTGGAAAGGGAAGAAGCTGGGAGAGCTCAGCTTGAGCTGGCATCAGTCATTTCAATAAGAGATGACAAAGCAGGAGACACAGTGGTGTTTGGGAGTGTGGAGTAAGCTGAGCTAATTTTGTCCCAGAAGTTGTGCATAAGATGGTTTCCCCAGGGGTTACCTGTGATGTCAGCTTTGACAGGGGTGGAAGGACTCATGGCGCTACCAGTGGGTCTACTTCTAAGAGAGGAGTGAGGGACAGTCTGGATAATTTGCATTAAACCTGAAGATCATTCCCTACTTCAAATGATGTGTCTCACCTCTGCGTCGTGACACTCGTGTCAATTCTGCCAGATTATAGGGAAAGGAGGTGGGACTCCGCGAGCACCCCAAACCAAACACTGCAGGTTACAAGGAGATTACAAGATGGCAAGTCTAATGACCTTCTGCATTCGCTACAATGTCCTCAGCATCAGTAATTCACTAATCATTGCATTTCTGAATTCAACTCATCCATGTCAAAATCAATGAAGAGGATTAGGAGCGAAATGGAACATCTTCTCTTTATTGATGTTTTGGCCAATTCAGGATAATGGATGGATGAGTTTGCCTTTATGTTTAACCATTATATAAATGGATAAACAATTAGATTACCACATTAATGCAAAATAAGCCTTGATATCAACATAGTCTCTTTCCACACAGATGACAAAACCTTTGTTTTTATGCCAAGAAAGCATCTCTGTCTTCTAGTGCCCAAGCCACTAGCAGCTCCAGGGTGGAATATTAATCCATTTATATTGTCTTTCTAATTAACTTCACTCTGCAATTTCTCTTGTATCATGTTCCTCTGCGTGTTCCACAGCAGAAAAAAAAATTCCTTTCTTAACGTTTTTGGAAAAGGTAGTCAGGAAGCCATTATGGAGATAGCTAATAAGTTAGGGCCATTCCTTTCCATTTTCTACTCACTAGGTAACTTTCCCCCACCAACATACATATGATCATCACTGTTCTTAATGAACTCTACTCAAGCAAGCCCTGAAAGTTGTGCTTTTAAAAATCTCTTTTATAAATGGACAAAGATATAAAAGCTTATACTATAACAAAAGCTAAAAAGGTGACCTACATTCAGTGAGGACGAATTTTCTTTTCTTTACAAAACAAAGATTTAGAAAACTAGCAAAACCTATCTGCGATTTTGTGTTTGCATAGGAAATACAAATATGATCTTTTGTATTTTTTCTTGAAAAAAGGAGCATCCCACTAGCTAAAGAAGGCATTGTGTCCACACCCGTGTGCTCAGGAAAAGTGTTTCCAACAATGTTGAAAGCACCTTCAATTCTTCCACGGATGTTTCGAAACTTTTCCATAGAAAATGCCACTGAGGGTGTGATACTAATACATGAGCCTTAAAAGCAGAAAACCAGACAGTTTCGTATGTTAAGTGCTAGAGAGATCTGACCCCTCTTAGAGTTAATATTGGTCCCTGGTGTGCCCTGCTGTACACAAGAACCCGTGAACGCGTGTCTGTCTGAGGCTTCGGCTCTCCTGGATAACAGCATGCCCTGTGTGTGTCCCATCACGTGCGTAAGAGAACAACGTTGTTTTTTCAGTGATGACAAATTATCCAACATTTTTCTATGACCTGCTGCTGTTCAGCTTTTTAGAAGACAACGCTCAAGGGTTTTCCCTCAGTGTTTATCTTATTTATTCTACTGTGAACTGCAATCAAAAAGGAAGTATTAATAAGGAATGAGTCATCCTGCAATTTAGGGGTCATTTTTCTTCTATTGATCTTAGGCTCAGAGTTAGTCCTTCCTGAAAAGGTCTTGCTTTGGTAATTAAGGGGTAAATCTTCCTTTGTCCCTCAGGGTTATTGGCTTAGGTCCGGGCAGTGTTGAGGAATTTTGTGGTATGGTTTGTGGAGGCTGGAACTCCTGGGACAAAGTGAGCCATCACTATAGTCTGCAGTGTAATTCACACTGCTGGAGCCACATCCTCCCAAAGGTCCCTCGGGAACCTTGTGGTTCCACCAAAAAGTAAAATGCTCTGGAATTCTTAGCAAAGGCTAAGTTAGTATCTTATACGATCTTACAAGATATTTCCACACTAGTATCTTTCCCTATGCAAGGAATTCCTCTGCAAAATTGTTGTTAGGGGTTTTATGCCTGTAAGCAGAGAAAAAGACCAGTTCTCATTCCAGTAATCCTAATTCCAGCCATTCCTGGTTCAGTTTACCCAAGCAGAAAGCTTGGACAAGAACATCTCATGAGACAAGAGTTGCATTTTGTTTCCATTTGGAAATAAAAGGAATTTTGTTAGTACCAGGAAGAATTAATTTTACATATAAAATGTTCACTGTCATTACAAATATCAGAATGAGTTTACATATAATACAATTATACTCCAAGTATAGCTTCTTAAAATCCAAACTATAAATACTGTCTATGCTTACATAAAATCTCTGCCTATTCCTAACACACACTTAAGTTATTAAAAAAACACTTGCTACAATAATTTTGCTTTTCCTATGGTTTAAATCAGGCTGATTTAAACGTTCCAGCTGAGGCTTTGAAATATTCCACCCAGGTTGGTAGTTTATTGATTGCAATTCCTTGCTCAGTGCTTCTGTGAAACCCCATTCTCAGTCACAGAATGGACGTTTCATGTTTGCCATCGTGAGGAGAAAAGAGGTCTCGGTCAGCCTTTTTATGTCCATTTGTCCAAGCCCAGAGCTGATTCTAACTCTGGGTTGCCCAGATCCCCATGGTCCTGTCAGGCACTTGGTCTATGCTAGGTCTAGGGTGTCATAAAAATAAGGTTGGATAATTATGTCATGACTGGTTTCATATCACTCTGCTTAACATTGTTCTGCATTTTGTGATTGAATATAGAGGCAAAGGCAAAAATCAATGAAGAAAACATTCATCCCAACCCCAGGTCTGCATTTGAGTTTTACACAATGAAAACATTATTTGAGAAAAAAATTAACCCAAACGTATCGAATATTTTTGAATAAAAACTGGGGATGTAGTTCTTTTCATATTTCCAAAGTGGAAGGTTCATAGCCATTTTGGTTTCTAAAGAAAAGCAAAGCATAAACAATGGTTGCTCGAGGAATCAAGTATTTAACATACTGGGACAATGAGTCACCGAAGCCTAAATCTGAGATTCTGTTTTGTGCTGTGGATTTATTTGGACAAAGAAAATTCTTGCGATCATTTGAGGATTATAACAGAAATGTCCTGAAATTCAAAATCATCTTTCGACCTTTGTTACTGTAGTCCTTTATTTTCTCCTGTAGGTCAGGTAAGACACAGTTCTGTGCATCTATGGTTCCCTCCAAATTCAGTAGAAAATTTCAGAATATACCCAAGACTTCTCCCAGAAAAGTAAACATGATCTTTTGAAATTTAACTACAAAGATGGTGCAGAGGAAACTTTGCTATTAAATAAATGCCCCTACTGAACACCATCATTTCTGTTAAGAAGCTGCCTCTTATCCATTCAGAATGCAGAACTAAAAGAGAATTTCACGTTCCTTAATCAACATGTGTTTGTTTGTCCATATTTCGTGTTTCTTATTGGTTTCTCAAGAAACATGTCAGAACACCGAACGATGCATGTGATCACTTGTTCTAATGCTTTCACATTTTTTGCATTTCTCTCTTTTAAAGCACAAGACTCTGCTGACATTATTTTCCTTATTGATGGATCAAACAACACCGGAAGTGTCAATTTCGCAGTCATTCTCGACTTCCTTGTAAATCTCCTTGAGAGACTGTCAATTGGAACTCAGCAGATCCGAGTGGGGGTGGTGCAGTATAGCGATGAGCCCAGAACCATGTTCTCCTTGAACAGCTACTCCACCAAGGCTCAGGTTCTGGATGCAGTGAAGGCCCTGGGGTTCATTGGTGGAGAGCTGGCCAATGTTGGCCTTGCCCTGGATTTTGTGGTGGAGAATCACTTCACCCGGGCGGGGGGCAGCCGAGCAGAGGAAGGGGTTCCCCAGGTGCTGGTCCTCATAAGTGCTGGGCCTTCTAGTGATGAGATCCGAGACGGGGTCGTAGCACTGAAGCAGGCTAGCGTTTTCTCGTTTGGCCTCGGAGCCCAGGCCGCCTCCAAGGCAGAGCTTCAGCACATAGCTACCAATGACAACCTGGTGTTTACTGTCCCGGAATTCCGTAGCCTTGGGGACGTCCAGGAACAATTACTGCCGTACATTGTTGGCGTGGCCCAAAGGCACATTGTCTTGCAACCGCCAACCATTGTCACCCAAGGTACGTATGCTTTTCTCACCATCTGTGTGGTAGTGGGTGTTCTGTGTGTGGTTCTGTAGGAGTCAGGCTGGTGCCTTGCTGAATGATTCGCCTCAGGAGAACCTGTAAGTACCTATGGTCCAGTCCTTCCTAGATGAGCTAGCTCTTGGATGTGGTGTCTGGGATGGTTGTCGTGTTCCAGAAAATCCCCAAAGATCTGTGAGTGCATGGAAAGCTCTTGGTGGAACACAAGTTGTCAAGAAAGTGTGCTTTCATGGCTAATTCAACAAACCTGTTACTTTGAGGTTATTCAACACCATCATTCATTCATTCATTCATTTCAGTCGCTCAGTTGTGTCCAACTCTTTGCGACCCCGTGGCGACATCGTTATACCATCTACTTATCAAGAGCTTCCCAGGTGGCTCAGTGGTAAAGAATCCATCTGTCCAGTGCAGGAGACAGGGGAAAGACAGGTTCAATCCCTGGGTGGGAAAGATCCCTGGGAGGAGGAAATGACAACCCTCTCCAGTAGTCTTGTTTATTTAAATGAAACAAGAATTCCATGGAGAATTCCATGGACAGAGGAGCCTGGCGGGCTACAGTTCATGAGGTTGCAAAGTGTCAAATACGACTTCGCGACTGAGCACACACACGCAGGAGTGATCTACTCTATTGCACTCGTCTGAAAAATGGATCTCAGTGGATCATTGCGATTATGAGAAAGTTACTGCAGGATAACAGGGTTGAGCGCTGAAAGTCAGACTGTTAGACTGTGCTGGCTTCTGAGAACTGTCTCCCCAGAGTCACTTTAGTGACGGGTAGCAGCAGTGGCACTTCTGGAAGTAAGAAATAACAAAGCTCTCACTTGGGGGTCTTTATGGAACTTTTTTTCCCCTCCTCTTGTTGAACTGAAGAGGAATTCTGTTGATGGAGAGATTCTACACTGAGATGGTGGGCCTTTGGCAAAAATGTCCGATTGGAGTCATGTAACAAAATACATTTCACAAATGTGGGAGGGGGGAGGTATATTTCAAAATTTAAGTAAGAACCCAGTGGCTCTTGATGCAGTGGCAGGTAAAAGTCTGACGGACTCAGGTGCACCAGCTCCCTCCACTGGTAACCTCACCTGTCTCAGAGACTGTATTGCCAGTGGTATTAGGCATATTGTTGGGTGGGGTAAATTAAGATTTGGTGCAAAATTACATCCTGAAAATTCTCTTGATATTTCCAGACACCTGTCTGACTGAAATACAGTATGTTAAGGGTTTTCCCTCGGCTGGCATGCTTTTGGAAACAAATGAACAACTTCCATAGGTTTTGTAAATGCTCAGGAAGTGCCACTGCAGCAGACTGGACCTTTGGTACTGGGTCTTACGTTACCCAGCTGCGTGATCCTGGGCAGGCCACACAGCCTCTCTGGGTTCCAGTTTTTTGAACTGATGACAAAGGATGAAAGTTTGCCCAAAGTTGCCCAAGAGTAGCCTTGAGTCACCCTAGATGGTTGCAGAGGAAGACAGCAGCAAGGAAGGGCTGCGGGGACTGGACATTCAAGGTGACTTTGCTTAGGAGCAAGAGAGAGATGACCACTTCCAGAAGAAGTTTCAGGTTCGTTCTTATCCATGGCAATCCAGGCCCTCATCTCAGCTTTCCTTAGCTAACTCTCACTCCACACTTACAAAAACATCTTTAGTCTCTGCAATTCATTTGTAAACATTCTACAAATATTCTTGGCGATCAGGTATGTGCCAGACACCGTGCCAAGCGTTGGAGACCCCAGTGCTGGTGGACCAGACTGATGTGGCCGCTGGTTCATTACAGTGAAATGGGGAGACAGATCACAAAAGATGAAAAAACTACTCCCAGAGTATGCCAGAGGAGGACATTAAAGGGGGCTGTCTTGGAAAGAAGGAGGGAGAGAGCTGTAGGAGAGTGCCCAAGGAAGACTGATCAGAGAAACTGCAGGACAGAGCAGAAAAGAAGCAGAGGGAATAAGGTGCTAGGGGAGGTGGTCGGTCCTGCAGCGAGAGGGAGCCTGGCCCCACCCAGAACTGTGGAGAGGAGGTGGGCTGGAGTTCCCTGATGCCTGGGCGCCTAGAGAAACCTTTGGTTTAGGGGGTGAGCATCACCAGCTTGGCTGAGTCTTCCAGGGGCTTCTGTTTTCTCAGTGAAGCTCAGGGTACAGGAGCATCTGCTTTATTGGAGGTTGGGGTCCCTGAGTCACTGAAAAGAGTTGCCCAAGAGTAGACTTGAGTCACCCTAGGTGGTTGCAGAGGAAGACAGCAGCAAGGAAGGGCTGCAGGGACTGGACATTTGAGGCGACGTTGCTTAGGAGCAAGAGAGAGATGACCACTTCCAGTCCTGGCTTGTGAGGGCAGAAGGGGACTCGACGTCCTGCTGGATGTCAGTCAACAGGGAGCTGAGGGCTACAGCCGACTGGCTACAGGACCTTCAGGGTCACCTCGACAAGGGGGTTGTGCACAAGCCCCAGCAGAACCTTGTGAAAGAGGGGAGACAGAGCTGCTGGGGCCCTGACTCTCACAGCAGAAAGAGGAAGTCCCTTCCTGGAGCAGGGGGGAGGGGAGGAGATGGGATATAGTCAGCCCGGTGACTGGCAGATGAAGGCATCTGCCTTTCTCTGCATCTGTTCACATGTTCATACATCTCAGTGAGGACAAGAAGCTCTGCATTTATGGTTTCAGCACCTGCACCTACAGTATAGACGGGGCGTGTGTGACAGTGCATGTGTTCAGGTGTGCTTAATGTCTGCGTGTGTCTAGAGGCACACACGTGATTACCTGCACAGCTGAAATGTGGCTTTTATGTACCTGTGGAGAGAGGGAGAGGAAGGAGGCAGGGGATGTGGCTTCACGTGTCTGCAGCCTCCACGGAGAGTTGGAGGACTCGGGATACACTGCTGACACCACAACTTAATGCCAAAGCGGTGGTCCTCATGTGCCTATCCCTGGGTGCTTTGTGTATATGGTACTTTACATGTTTCTTTTAAAGAAGAGACTCTAGACCAATAATGGCAATGCAGTCAAACGTTAAGTAAACTAGGATGTTACACACCATCCACCTGACTGCATGGAGCAAGGAGGCCTCCTCACGTTCAGATAATCATCCAGGAAGCTGCAGACACACCTGCCTCTGCGGGCACCGTTTACCATCTTACAAGTCTCAGAAGCCTGCTCCGGTTTCTGGATCAGGTGCTGAGGTCTGATACGAGCCTTGGTTCCCGAGATTCAGGCAAGTTGCCTGAGAGCTGATACAACAGGTGGACACAAGTTCATAGTCACTTTGAGGCAGTGATCTTGTTGAAGCATTTTTGCTTTGTGATTTGTCTTTGAGTTATCCTAACCTTAACACGTAATGTGGGAACTTCACAACACAGGTCTCTTAAATAAAAATACTTCTGGGCCACTTGCTAGTTTTGACACTTATTTCCTTTTGACATTGATTATGATGCTGAATAATTAGTGTTTTTCTCCTTGACTGCAAACATCAAGGCACAGACCAGAGAAAAGAAGGGACTAGGGTGTTGGTGCTCTTCGAGTTTTGTACTTGATGATAGGTGTTTATGAAGTCAAGGTTGTGAAACACAAGGCCCTCTGAGCAGAAATGGATCACTTCTTTTTTTTTTTTTTAATTTTATTTTATTTTTAAACTTTACATAATTGTATTAGTTTTGCCAAATATCAAAATGAATCCGCCACAGGATCACTTCTTTAATTACTTGAGCCATGGCTTCATTCTCGCCTCTAAAGCCCCAGCAATGGATTTCTGGCAGAAAAGAGCTTTCTGCCTTTTTTAGTGACAACATACTAAATACATGGTGAATAAAACTACACTGATTTTTGAACGATTGTTTTGTAAAGCATACTAAGAGAAGGTAGGGGGGTTGGGGAGCCCCACCTGCCAGCAGTTGGGAAGGACACGGCTGTTACTCATGTGTGAGTTAGGATAAATCCCTCAGGGGCTCCCATGGACTTGACATTGGCAAGAACAACTGGAGCTCCCCTTGGGTGGAATTAGCTATGTAGAGGGTCATATTGAACGTGATGGGCCAGGCCATTCCACTTACCTTGTCACGTTGCTACCTACAGTCATTGAAGTCAACAAGAGGGACATAGTTTTCCTGGTGGATGGCTCTTCCAAACTGGGACTGACCAACTTCAATGCAATCCGCGACTTCATTGCCAAGGTCATCCAGAGGCTGGAGATCAGACAGGATCTTATCCAGGTGGCAGTGGCTCAGTATGCAGACACAGTGAGGCCAGAGTTTTATTTCAATACCTACCCCAGCAAGAGGGAGGTCATAAACGCCGTGCGGAAAATGAAGGCCTTGGATGGCTCAGCCTTGTACACGGGCTCCGCTCTGGATTTTGTTCGGAACAACCTGTTCACGGAGGCGGCCGGCTACCGGGCTGCCGAGGGGGTCCCTAAGCTTCTGGTGCTGGTTACAGGCGGTAAGTCCCTAGATGCGGTCAGCCAGCCCGCCCAGGAGCTGAAGAGGAGCGGCATCCTGGCCTTCGCCGTCGGGAACAAGGTGGCTGACCAGGCTGAACTGGAAGAGATCGCTTTCGATTCCTCCCTGGTGTTCACTGCCACCGAGTTCCGACCCGCCCCTTTGCAGGGCGTGCTGCCCGGCTTGCTCGGGCCTCTCAGGACCCTCACTGGAACCACTGAAGGTACGAGGCTGGGGAACCAGACACGCGATCCGGGGAGACACACACGTGATAGGGCGGTCTGCAGGGTGGGGGTGGGGAGTCAGACACGTGATAGGGTGGAGACAGGCACGTGATAGGGCGGAGATACACATGTGATAGGGTGGTCTGTAAGGGGGGGGGGTGGGGAGTCAGGCACGTGATAGGGTTGTCTCCAGGCAGAGCCTTTGGGGAATAAGCAAATTTATTTCGTGTTAGACTAAGATCAGACTCTTAAATGATGGAAACTGAAGTCACCAACTAGATCTACTTTGAGTTTCATCATACCCTGACTTGACAAAGACAGGACTTAAAATGCCCTGTGCTACAACTGTGTGTCATAAACTGTCATAAAGTAAGAACGTGTCACTTAAACTGTAGGACCAGGGGCCATCTGTCTTTGGCCAAAGCTTTTGGCCGAGGCGCTCACTTCTCAGTCCTGACCCCTCATGAGGTCCCAGTGTTCTGTCTGCACTGGTGACTCTGGTCCAGCCCCCATCTCCCAACCACCAAGCTGTAGCCTGGCTCCTCCCTTCCCAAGCAGATGGTCCACTTGTAAATGGTCTGAAGCTGACCAGTTGTAGAGCATTCGCCCTTTCCTCTCTTGAAGGAATTCCTTCAATGGGGAACACAGTAAGGGGATGAGTATGCAGATAAAAAGCAAGTGGTTCTCCAAACCCCTCCTTTATTACGGTTATCAGTGAACAGTTATTTTTAAAGACACAATAGTGAAATATGAGCTTACAAATTGAATGAGTGCAATTCACCGTCCTTAATGAAGATGGATATCATGGAAACAAGCTTTCCCGGCTCACAACCTTTACCACTGGAAGAATGTTCGATGCATGACCCACGGTGCATGAACGCATGCTCACTCATCAAGCACTCTGGTCTTCCAAAAGCCTCCCTCCCTCTCTCTCTCTCTCATTTCCTTAAAACTTCTAATCTACACTTTCATAGCTGAAGTTCAATTTGATGCAACAAATAGGCTAAAAGTAGTTGTTAGGTCCCAATTTTAGAGAAACATCAGGGAAGAGATGGGAAATAATTTTTTTTTCCAGTGGCTTGTGTTGGGGAAAACACTCTGATTTGAGAAATACTTTTGATTCTTCAGGCTTCCCTGATAGCTCAGTTGGTAAAGAATCCGCCTGCAATGTGGAAGACCTAGGTTTCATCCCTGGGTTGGGAAGATCCCCCAGAGAAGGGAAAGGCTACCCACTCCAGTGTCAGGAGAATTCCCTGGACTGTATAATCCATGGGGTCGCAAAGAGTCGGACATGACTGAGCGACTTTCACTTTTATTCTTCATGAAGGCCGCCTCGGCCAAGCATAGCAAAGAGTTTCTTTGCATTTTAATGTGTTTCAGTCATCCCGTGATCTCACTCAGGAGGAATCTTCATGGGCACTTGCTGGATTATTGCCTGGCAAGGCCACGACTCCCCGTAGAGGAGTCTCAGTAGAGAATGAAAAATGTACCTTCCTAGGAATGTTTCAAGATGAGAGCAACCTAATTTTATTGCCTTTTTTTTTTTTTTAGCCTTAGGGAACTCGTGTTCTCAGGTTAACGTGGGCTAACACTTCTAATCTGTCTGTAAGTAAAAATCTCTGTGTAGATGTGTAGGGGGAATCCTTGGGGGACCCAGTCTCGCCCAGGTAAACCTGTCTCTGTCTGTGGCTGTAAACTGACCGATGCTGAAAGACACAGCACCCTTGTAGCTTTCATTTCCGCAGAAGGAACGCTCCGTTTCAAGGACTCTGATCACTGTGGTTGGTTGCAAACGTTCTAGCTTGGGCACTGTATCACTCTGTGACCCACTTGGGTTTCGTAACCTCGGCTATCAGTACCCCTCACGATCACCAGCCCCCACTGGAGGAAAATATGCAGCCTTCTGCCATATTTTATGAGATGGACGTGCTTGGCCTCACTGGTGTTCTCTGTATTCTACGTGTTGGCATGTGTGCCCATGTGGGCACACATGAGGAAGCCCTCTGCGGTTGTGTGTGTCTCACTGTGTTTTCTGTGCTCCACTGCAGTTCGCGTAAACAAAAGGGATATCATCTTTCTTTTGGATGGATCGTCCAACGTCGGAGAGACCAATTTCCCTTATGTGCGGGACTTTGTCATGAACCTAGTTAACAGCCTTGATGTTGGAAGCGACCACATTCGGGTCGGTCTAGTGCAATTTAGTGACACTCCGGTGACGGAGTTCTCCCTAAACACCTACCCGACCAAGTCAGAGTTGCTAGCTCACCTGAGGCAGATGCAGCTCCAGGGGGGGTCGATCCTGAACACGGGCGCGGCCCTGAGCTATGTGCATGCCAACCACTTCACCGAAGCTGGCGGCAGCAGGATCCAGGACCACGTGCCGCAGCTGCTACTCCTGCTCACGGCCGGGCAGTCTGAGGACTCGTATTTGCAAGCCGCCAACGCCCTGGCGCGCGCGGGCATCCTGACCTTTTGTGTGGGCACTAGCCAGGCCGATAGGGCGGAGCTTGAGGAGATTGCTTTTAACCCGGGCCTGGTGTATCTCATGGATGATTTCAGCTCCTTGCCAGCTTTGCCTCAACAGCTGATTCAGCCCCTAACCACTTATGTTAGCGGAGGTGTGGAGGAGGTGCCTCTTGCCCAGCCAGGTAAAGCTCTGCAATTGCTCGGGGCTCCCTCTCCCCTACCCCCAGACACCTCTTTGGTGGGCAGGTGGCCCGGGCTGAACTCCAGAGGCTGGCGACGAGCTGTGCAGAGATGATGGGGTCCCTTTGGTTCATGGATTTTTGAAGGGAGGCTCAAGACACTGTACCAGCAAGCTTAGGTCCTCTGTCTAAAGGGTGTTTGTCCTTGAACGTCTAGAAAATCCAGTTTATGTTCTACCCAGGTTATCCCACCCTGGATTCAGAAGCTTTTACTTACTTATTTATTTTTTTTGCCCCAACGTCTCTGAAGATACTGGCGTGCAAATCCGGATGGAAATGGGAGAAAAACAGAGAGAGAAAGCTGGATCCCCTTTTATACATGAGTATACATTGGGAACATTTAAAAGTGGAATTGATTTTCTTGATAGGATGTTTTTATATTCCAAATCTGCTGTATCTAGAAAAATTTTTGTCATAAACCCAACAAAGGCTGTGTCTTTTTGTGATGGTAAAGTGGTTTCCAAAGGCAGCCTAGGTGATGATGATTATGGTGGCAAATTAGTAAGATGATGAGTTATGGACCCTTACTTACACCAGTTGCTGACATCACGCAGATGGGTAGCTAGATAGAGCCCACTGAAGCCTAATCAAAATAGTTCTAAGAGTGGTTTGAACAGAAAATAATATTCACGTGACACATTGTAGCCCCTGACTGGCTGCTGCTGGGTTTTCTGTAGTCTGACCACAGCAGACTGGAAGTCACTGACAGAGATCCTTATCCACAGAGTCGTGATAGACACTATCTTGGGTTCTAACCCATAACCTCAAATTTAATGGAAAGATAATCCAAATAGAGCATTGATGACACCTGATTATGTGTCAGTTACACTTGGGTGGATAACCCATAGCAGCCTTTGTCACTAGAGACAGAATTGATTTTTAAGCACAAGGATGATAAGTACCATGTTTTCAGAAGTTGGTAACAATTTGAAAACACCATCTGTTCTCCCAGAATGATTGGCACTGATGCTAGAACAGACCCCCGAGGCCTTTCTCTGGCTTGCAGCGTTGAGGAAGCAGGGCACTAGATTGGGCAAACGGTCCAGTGGTCCCAGCCCTGTGCACAGATGCACTGCTTTGAGAGGAGGCATTTGAATGACAGCTGGTGTGGGTTTTCTCTTCCCTTGCTGGTACAGTGAGCATCAGGTGAATTGCCTGAATTCCCATGACTGAAAGCTGGCAGTGCTGGGCTGAGGTCGGTTTGGAGCCTATTGTGTTTTTGTCCCTCACTGTGCCCCACGACCCACTTTTGTTGCAGAGAGCAAGCGAGACATCCTGTTCCTTTTCGACGGCTCAGCCAACCTCATGGGCCAGTTCACTGCCGCCCGTGACTTTCTCTACAAGGTCATCGATGAGCTGGATGTGAAACCTGAGGGGACCCGGGTTGCAGTGGCTCAGTACAGTGATGACGTCAAGGTGGAGTCCCGTTTTGACCAGCACCAGAATAAGCCTGAGATCCTGAATCTCGTGAAGAGGATGAAGCTCAAGACGGGCAAAGCCCTCAACCTGGGCTACGCCTTGGATTACGCACAGAGGTACATCTTTGTGAAGTCCGCTGGAAGCCGGATTGAGGATGGAGTGCTTCAGTTCCTGGTGCTGCTGGTGGCGGGAAAGTCATCGGACCGGGTGGATACACCCGCACTCAACCTGAAGCAGAGCGGGGTGGTGCCCTTCATCCTCCAGGCGAAAAACGCGGACCCTGCTGAGTTGGAGCTGATCGTACCATCCCCAGCCTTTATTTTGGTTGCGGAGTCCCTTCCTAAGATTGGAGACCTGCAACCACAGATTGTGAACCTCTTAAAATCAGTGCAAAATGGGGCACCGGCACCAGGTAAGGCACAAGACATCTGGTTGCTTCTGCAGTCCAGCTCTCCCCAGCATGAGCTGACTCTAGGCTGCTGGCTCCAGGTCTGCAGGTAGAAGCCCTCCTTGGTTTCCAAGAAAGGTCAATAACTTTTGCAGTTGTTCTTTGTTCAGTCCCTAAGTCATGTCCAGCTGTTTGTGACCCCATGGGACTGCAGCACGCCAGGCTTCTCTGTCCTTCACTATCCTGGTATTTGCTCAGATTCATGTCCATTGGGTCAGTGAAGCCATCCAACCATCTCATCCTCTTTCACCCCCTTCTCCTTCTGCCTTCAATCTTTCCCAGAACCAGGGTCCTTACCAATGAGTCATCTTTTCACATCAGGTGGCCAAAGTATTGGAGTTTCAGCATCAGTCCTTCCAATGGATATTCAGGGTTGATTTCCTTTAGCATTGACTTGTTTGATTTCCTTGCAATGAAATATGACTTTTTGTTCCCAAGTTGGCTCTCTAACTTCTCTCTAGGGAAAAACAGAAGAATCAGGGTGATCACTTTTAAGGACGTTAGACTGTTTCATCCTAATATGCATTATAAAGATTTAGACATATCAATGATGAAAAATATTTATTTTCCCAAAACCAATACTTTTATTATATGCATAATAAAAGGCATGTAACATGGTTCCATTAGAACTAAGAGTCTTCTTCTTCACATATTTCCCAAATATCTTATTTTAAGTGGAGATCACTGTTATAATTCATTCTCTAGTTTCATTAGAAATAGAAAGCATGAATTGAGGCAGGCGCATTCCCATTATAAATGCTATATTAAAGTTTCTGAGTACTAATCTTCGTTACCATGACTTCATGTTTAACCACTTTCCACTGGGTGATAAAAACGTAGTAACAAGCGTAATTAATTTCACATATAATCCCTTTGATTTGAAAATGCAGAACCTAGAGCCTCTCTTCAATGATGATTGGGCACATTTACTGTTGGTTTTGGGTTGTTAACTGGACATCTGGGTTACATTTCCCTCCCTTGACCTGCTGTGACTTGCAGCAACTCATTTGAAATCTCTCATCTATAAGGTGTGATGGTTATGCAGACTCTGCCAACCCATGTCTCTCCCCGCCCCTCAACATTTCTTCTTGAGTACAGCTTTGAATGTTAACGATACTGTTCAAACATACAAAAATTCTAAAATAAGTTTTGATATTTTTATTATTAATAATTTCCTATGCTGCTTTAAAAAATTATTGTGATTTTTGTTGTTGTTGTTAAGTTGCTCAGTCATGTCTGACTCTTTGTCACTCCATGAACTGCAGCAGGCCAGGCTCCCCTGTCCTTCACCATCTCCTGGAGCTTACTCAAACTCATGTTCATTGAGTCGGTGATGCCATCCAACCATCTCATCCTCTGTCGTCCCCTTCTCCTCCTGCCCTCAATCTTTCCCAGCATCAGGGTCTTTTCTAATGAGTTGGCTCTTTGCATCAGGTGGCCAAAGTATTGAAGCTTCAGCTTCATCATCAGTCCTTTCAATGTTTATTGAGTTGATTTCCTTTAGAATTTAAAGCCACCAAATTTGACTTAAATGACAAATTCAATGGCTTGAAACAGAATGATTTTACTATCTTAAGTTTTAGAGGTCAGAAATCCAAAGCCCATTTTATTGGGCTAAAATCAAGATGTCAACCTTCCTTTTGGAGGTCCTGGCTGATAACCCTTTTTCTGGGGTCTAGAGGCCACCTGCATTCTGTGACCCACAGCCTCTTCCCCTCCATCTGCAGAGCCAGCAGGGTAGCATCCTGTCTTGTCTCTGACCTCTGCTTCCTTCCTTACATCTTCTCTCTCTGACTCTAATCCTCTTCTCTGCCTTTTAGAGGACATGCGGTTGATTACAGTGGATCTACCTGTATAATCCAGTACATATCCCCATGCCCCTGATCCTTAATTTAACCACCCCTGAACATTTTCTTCTGTACAAATGCCAGGGATTCAGAGTTGGATATCTTTGGGGGCTGTTACTCAGCGTACCACGGTTGGTATGAAATTGTCCCTTTTCTGCCTTGAGTCACAGAGGCGGTCTTCCTTGTAGTTTCAGTTGAAAAGGATGTGGTGTTCCTGATTGATGGCTCCGAGGGTGTCAGGAGCGGCTTCCCACTGCTGAAGGAGTTCGTCCAGAGAGTGGTGGAGAGCCTGGACGTGGGACCAGACCGGGTGCGCGTGGCCGTGGTGCAGTACAGCGACCGGACCAGACCCGAGTTCTACCTGAATTCCTACATGGATCAGCAGAGTGTAGTCGGAGCCATCCGTGGGCTGACCCTGCTGGGCGGGCCAGCCCCCAACACAGGAGCTGCCCTGGAGTTCGTCCTGAGGAACATCCTGGTGGGCTCCGCTGGGAGCCGCATAGCAGAAGGTGTCCCCCAGCTCCTGATTGTCCTCACGGCCGACAGGTCTGGGGATGACGTGAGGGGCCCCTCTGTGGTCCTGAGGAGGGGAGGGGCCGTGCCCATCGGCATCGGCATTGGGAACGCTGACATCACCGAGATGCAGACCCTCTCCTTCATCCCGGACTTCGCCGTGGTCATCCCCACCTTCCGGCAGCTGGGGACCATCCAACAGGTCATCTCGGAGAGAGTGACCCAGCTCAGCCGCGAGGAACTGAGCAGGCTGCAGGCGTCTGTCACCCCCTTGACGACTCCGGGTAAGGAGCCAATTCTCTGGCACTTCCTTCCTTAAAATATCTGGGGCTATTGGGACTGCGGGTTACAAAGGCCTCTCAGTTTTGTTTCCTCCTCCATGGGGTGTGGAAACTAGGCTTACATGAAGAATTAGGAGCCGCTTGGCCTTGGTGGCCAGAAACGACTTGGGGAAAGGCCGAGAGTCGTGTTTTTAGCCAAATTTAAGTCTCAAAAGAGAAGTGGGCTTGGTTTACAGTTCAGACCCCTAACTCTGCATGAAGGCTTCTGTGCTGATAACTGAAGAGAGGGGCCATCTAGTTGATAAAACTCCCATGCAATGCCGGGTCCTCGTTACCCTTGGGGGTTCAGCTGGCAGCCTCCGATGGTCAGGGAAGGTGATCATCCCAGTTGCCTCTGTCAAGCTTGGGCACCGTTTCTGAAATGTTGGTATTCTCAGAGCCCAAGTGTGAAGATGGCATTTGAATTTGCTCAGCGCAGAGAAGGGAGTGTCTGAACTGGCAGGAGGGCCGCCTGGCTCTTCTGACCTCGGCTTATTCTACTTCCTGTTCCGCTTCCCCAGGCTTGATGCAGAAGAAAGGGGGCTTAGATAGGCCCACCCTTCCAAGAAGGCCCACAGAGGAGCTCCTCTCCCTGGGGCCTCGGGTTGGGAGGGCACAGTGGAGAACAGGCACACACAACGTCACCCCTGCGTGGTTCACATGCCTCACAACAGCATCTGCATCCAGGGATGGGGAGGCTGGGGTCAGCAGGCGGGGAGGCAAGAGTGAAAGCAATCGAGAGAAAAGTAGATGCAGGAAACCATTAGGGCGGGTGAGAGAGGGGGCAGCGTCCCCTCGCTGGTGTCCATGCAGAACAGCACTCCCTGTGAGCCTTCCTTGGAATGTTCTACAGGGCTCACCATCCAATAAATTGGGGGAAGCTGTGGGATAAATGCAGTGAGGGTTTTGTTGGCTGTTCCCTAGTTGAAGTGTTTTATGTGTCCCCCATACAATAGGGGAGCACTTTCCAAAACTTGTTTGGCTGCAGGAATCTCTCTCTTTTTTTAGTTTTTATTTTGTATTGGAATACCATTGATTTACAATGTTGTGTTTGCTTCAGATGTACTGCGGAGTGATTCAGTCATACATATACATATATCTGTTCTTTTTAAAATCCTTTTCCCATTTAGGTTATCACAGCCTACTGAGTAGAGTTCTGTGTGCTCTATAGTAGGTTCTTGTTGGTTATTTTTTTAAATATAGTGGTGCGTATATGTCAACTCCAAATTCCGACTTTATCCCCCACCCCACCCACCACCTTTTTTGTGGTGCATTTGAGGCAGTGGCGCTCCCAGGAAGGCACTTTGGAAATGCTGGTATCGCGTGTGGCAGCTTCTTTAAACATAAGCACGTTTCTACAGCAGTGTGGCTCCTGGTCCGTTTGCTTTCCCCCTCTTCAGGATAACTATTTTCTACCTTTTCCTCATTCTGCTTCATCTACACCTTTCCCTCTTCAGTTAACTCTGAGCTGGTGATCTTGATTTCCATTTCACTGAGAAAGTATAAGTAAAATCAAAGAACATCTCTGCTTCCTCTAACAGTTTGCCTCCTCCCTATTCAAGAGTGCCTCCTGCAATTCTCCTGTCTCCTGCATCATTGATTCTCCGATGTACTGCATAGATCCTTTCATGATATGTACGCAGTGCCTTTTCTTCTCTCGTAAAAACCCCCTGGATGCCCTGCTCTCCCCTTCAGGAGGGTCCCGGTCTCCTTTTTTTTTTTAATTAAAAAAAATTAATTTACTTCTTTTAATTAAATTGTATAATTTATACAATACTGTGTGGTTTTTGCCATACACTGACATGAATCAGCCACGGGTGTACATGAGTTCTCCGTCCTGAACCCCCCTCCCACCTCCCTCCCATCCCATCCCGCTGGGTTGTCCCCATGCACCGGCTTTGAGTGCCCTGTTTCATGCATCGAACTTGGACTGGCGATCTAGTTCACATATGGTAATATACATGTTTCAGTATTATTCTCTCAAATCATCCCACCCTGGTCTCCTTTATAAGCATCATCTTCACTGCCTATAGTTCTCTCTGAACTTACCCTAGCCTGTTGTTAGCTCTCTCTGCTCCACAGAAAGTGTGCTGGGCAAAGTCCCTCCATCTGGCAAATCCCAGTGGTCAGTGTTGGGTGCTGTTACGCTTGACCCATGAGTGCCATCTGTCACAGCGGTGACCCCCTCCCTCCTAGAATGCCATGCTCCCTCGGTCCAGATTCGGCTCTTGTGTGTCTAGGTTCTTCCTCCTGCAGAGTCATTCTTCCTTATCCTCTGCTGGTTCTTCCTCTTCTCTCTTCCTCTTCTTCTCTTCATCACTGAATTCCCCAGGATCCTCTCCTGGGACTGGTGTTTTAACTTGAATAGTCTGAATTAGGACGCCTCGCCTGCCAGGTGGCAATTCTGTGACAAACTGGGAGGCGGTTCATTAGACACAAAGGCTCTGGTGCCAGTGGAGTTGAAGCCCTACGATAACATTTGATTCACAGTGGTCAGCGGCAAGAGGGACGTGGTCTTTCTCATCGATGGGTCCCAGAGTGCTGGCCCTGAGTTCCAGTACATCCGAACGCTCATCGAGAGGCTGGTCGACTACCTGGATGTGGGCTTCGACACGACCCGGGTGGCAGTCATCCAGTTCAGCGATGACCCCAGGGTGGAGTTCCTGTTGAACGTCCACTCCAGCAAGGACGAGGTGCAGAACGCCGTGCGGCGGCTGCGGCCCAAAGGCGGGAGGCAGGTCAACGTTGGGGGTGCCCTGGAGTACGTGGCCAGGAACATCTTCAAGAGGCCCCTGGGGAGCCGGATTGAGGAGGGTGTCCCTCAGTTCCTGGTCCTCATTTCCTCCGGGAAGTCGGATGATGAGGTGGAGGACTCGGCCATAGAGCTCAAGCAGTTTGGCGTGGCGCCACTCACGATCGCCAGGAACGTGGACCAGGAAGAGCTGGTGAAGATCTCGCTGAGCCCCGAGTACGTGTTCTCAGTGAACACCTTCCGGGAGCTCCCCAGCCTGGAGCAGAAACTGCTGACACCGCTCACCACCCTGACTGCCGGGCAGATACAGCAGCTCCTGGCCAGCACGCGCTACCCGCCTCCAGGTGAGACTGGGTGTTGGCTATTGCTCTTTTGTTGTATCTTCTAAAAAAAAATATATGTGTATATATATATATATACACACACACACACATATGCTGCTGCTGCTAAGTCGCTTCAGTCGTGTCCGACTCTGTGCGACTCCATAGACGGCAGTCCACTAGGCTCCCCCGTCCCTGGGATTCTCCAGGCAAGAACACTGGAGTGGGTTGCTATTTCCTTCTCCAATGCATGAAAGTGAAAAGTGAAAGTGAAGTCCCTCAGTCGTGTCTGACTCTTAGCGACCCCATGGACTGCGGCCCACCAGGGTCCTCCGTCCATGGGATTTTCCAGGCAAGAGTGCTGGAGTGGAGATGTATATATATATATATATAGGCTCAAAGGCCATGGTGCTCAGAAGTAAAGCTAAGATGACAGACACCTGTGATGGAACCAGTTGGGACTGTGGCTTGTTGCAGGGAAGAAGGGCATCAGGAAGGCTGACGGCAGGATTTGAATTTGCCAAAGGTGGTTTTGTGGAAGGCTTGAGCAAATGGGACTTTGCCCTGGACTGGATGTTGTTGAGAAGGGGGAGTAGTCCTTTGGGTGTCTTAGTAACTCTCATGGCGTAAGTTGTAATTGGTAGAGAAACAGTGGTCACACCTGTGATCCAAGATGGGGGGCGGTATTTGGTTATTTTGTCTTCTTTTCGTCAGTGTTCAGACACAGAAAGAGCATGGCTTTCCCTGATGTTGTTCTGTGAAATCTTTTGTGTTCCACTGGAGAACCCAGGGCCTGGCTGTGTGTGCTGGGGCAGCTTTTCTGTTCTCAACAAAAAATGGTTCTGTTCCACGACTTGCTCAGCTTTCGCTGTGCTGTTTTTCCACTAGAAGTGGCCAGTGTGTTATGAGGCAAAAGGTTGAATTTGTTGAGAGGCAAGATGTGAGCTATTTAATAAATGACATCCAGGAAGTACCTAGAAATCCAATTAATAGGAAGGTATGGTTTATCTTTCCTGAAAAGTGAAAATGTTAGTGGCTTAGTCATGTGACCGCATGGACTGTAGCCCACTAAACTCCTCTGTCCATGGAATTCTCCAGGCAAGAATACTAGAGTGGGTTGACATTTCCTTCTTCAGGGGTTCTTCCCACCCAGGGATCAAACCTAGATCTCCTGGGGTCTTCTTTACTATCTGAGCCACCAGGGTTCCTTATCTTTCCTAGGACTTTTGTTTAATTGTATAGTGAAAAAACTGATTCATGCAAAGAAGACAGGGGAATAATAGCTAAAATGAAAACTTTGTATAAATGCTAGAGATATGTGAGGAAAAAGAAATACTGTGAATCAAACACCCTGGGAGAGAGTTGGGTTTCTCCTGGCTGTCACTAGCTAAGTGGTGGCCTTTGTCCTCAGCTGTCTCTCTTTTCTTGCGTAATAATAAGAGATGTTGGTCTGGGTGATCTCAGTCTCTGCTGGTAGTAACAGGTCATGATTCATAGATTATGGTCACCCAGGATTTGTTTCTAAGCGCTATTGATTTTGAAAGAAGTTGTAACCCAGACTGCAAAGCCACCATTAAACTCAGAAAGGGGAAGTTTTGGAGAACTAACAATATTTCAAGAAGCAGAAATTGTTTTGATGCAAAAGGCCCAATATGTAATGATTGATAGAAAACCTGGGAGACAAAGACACGCACGTTGGCTGGTAGTTTTCACGTTAATTAGCATGATGGTGTAATGGAGTGCGAAGTTCAGAAATGAAACCAGATGCGCGCCAGTCCTGTGCTGAGCTTTCCTTTTCCTCACCCGCAGCTGTGGAGAGCGACGCTGCGGACATTGTCTTCCTCATCGACAGCTCTGATGGCGTGAAGCCGGATGGCATCGCACACATCCGGGACTTTGTTATCAGGATCGTGCGGAGACTCAACGTCGGTCCCAACAAAGTGAGAATTGGGGTCCTGCAGTTCAGCAACGACGTCTTCCCAGAATTTCAACTAAAGACCTATAAATCCCAGGCCAGCGTGCTGGATGCCATACGTCGCCTGAGGTTCAAAGGGGGGTCTCCTCTCAACACTGGCAAGGCTCTGGAATTCGTGGCAAGGAATTACTTTGTCAAGTCTGCCGGGAGCCGGATAGAAGATGGGGTGCCCCAACACCTGGTTCTATTTCTGGGTGGAAAATCCCAGGATGATATTTCCAGGTATTCCCAGGTGATAAAATCTGCAGGAATTGCGAGCTTAGGGTTGGAGACCGAAATATTGACAGAACAGAGCTGCAGACCATCACCAGCGATCCCAGGCTTGTCTTCACGGTGCGGGAGTTCAGAGACCTCCCCAGCATAGAAGAAAGGATCGTGAATTCCTTTGGGTCCTCCGGGGTCACCCCTGCACCTCCGGGAGTGGACACACCCTCTCCTTCAAGGCCAGGTATGTGCTTGGGCCCTGGGACTACAAAGTGGTTATTATTTTATTTTTATTCAGTTTTAATTGAAGGGTAATTGCTTTATAATATTGAGTTGGTTTTTGCCATGTATCAACATGAATCAGCCATAGGTATACACACAGCCCCTCCTTCTGGAACCTCCCTCCCACCTCCCACCCCGTCCCACCCTTCTGGGGTGTCACAGAGCACCGATTTGAGCTCCCTGCTTCATACAGCAAATTCCCACTGGCTGTGCATTTTACATATGGTAATGTATTTGTTTGCTACTCTCCATTTGTCCCATCCTCTTCTTCCCCTCCTCCGCCCCGTGTCCCTCTGTTCTCTGTGTCTGTGTCGCCATTGCTGCCCTCCAAATAGGTTCATCAGCACCATCGTTCTAGATTCCACGTATATGCATTAGTATATGATATTTATTTTTTTTACTTTCTGGCTTACTTCACTGTGTATAATAGGCTGTAGGTTCATCCATCTCATTAGAACTGGCTCACATGTGTTCCTTTTTATGGCTGCGTAATATTCCATCGTATATACATACCACAGCGTCTTTATCCATTCATCTGTCAATGAACATCTGGGTTGCTTCCATGTCCTAGCTGTTGTAAATAGTGCTGTGATGAACATTGAGGTAACATATGTCCTTTTCAATTATGGTTTTCTCAGGGTATATGCCCAGTAGTGGGATTACTGGGTCGTATGGTAGTTTTATTCCTAGTTTTGTAAGGAATCTCCATACTCTTCTCCATAGTGGGTGCATTAATTTACGTTTCTACCAACCATGCAAGAGAGTTCCTTTTCCTCCACACCCTCTCTAGCATTTATTGTTTGTAGATTTTTTGATGGTGGCCATTCTGAGGGAACACGAACTATTTTTTAATTGAAAAAAAGCAATCAGCATTCATTTTAATGATTTTCTTCTCTCAGATTTGTGGCAGTGATACTGTTAGAAATTAAATGTTTTTTTAGTTGCTAAGTCATGCCTGAGTCTTTGTGACCCGCCCTGCCACCCCCCCCCCGCCCCCCCGCCATGGACTGTAGCCTGCCAGGGTCCTCTGTCCATGGGATTTCCCAGGCAAGAATACTGGAGTATGGTGCCATTTTCTTCTCCTGGGGATCCCCACTCAGGGATCGAACCCAAGTCTCCTACATTGGCAAGTTTATTCTTTATCACTGAGCCATCTGGGAAGTCCCTAGAAATTAAATACAAGAAGAATAACTCAGTTGAAATTGTAGGAGGAATAGAAGGAACCATTTCAGAAAGCAAAAGGTCCTTGCTTCTTCCATGAGTTTCCATGAGACTAGCTGTAGCCCTATTGAGATGCTCTGTAATAGTGCATTGAGGGTTAGCCACAGACTCATTGGCTCTCAGAATAAAGTGGCACCATTGAAGTTGTCCAGTCCATGCCCCTCCAAACATGATTGAAAGGCAGCCTCTGTCCTAGGTGGGACAGAGGCAACCCTCCTTCCTTGGGCTGAGTGCACCTCCCTGGGGGAATTGAGAGCTGTCCACCTATAGCTTTGACCTCATGCTCCTGAATCTGACCTTGGGTGCTGCCAAGAGCAAGTTGGGTTCCTCCACCAACCCATGTCTTTCTCAGCTCCTCCGCAGGTGATGGCCATGCAGACATCTGAGCAAACGATTAGGGTTGCTTACCATGAGGCATCACATTCCACTTAGCTCTTTCATATCCTCCTTCTGTGCTGGTGGTGGGACATTCCACACTGCCCTGGATCTCCCTTCTCTCAATTCCATTCTCAAATCTTGGTTAGAATTGGGAAATTCTCTCCAACAAAGCACTGGCATGCTGTCTAGCAGTGCTCCGAAGGTGCATGCGGTCTGCTTCCTGTTTCCCAGTCTTTCTCCAGCCTTCCCTCGCCTTGCCTCTAGGACATGTCCCCCCTACTGCCAGACACTGTCCTTTCTTTTGACCAGGGAGAAAGACTCCAGTGGCATAAACACTTGATACCATGGACTGGTGAATCCATGGCATAACCCCATTTTGCATGGGATAACTGGGGATCTGCTGAGTTCTCACAGCTCCTTTCCTTTCATTTAGATAATTTATCATTTATCTTCTTGTTTTGGGCATGATGGTTTGAGAGCTGTGAATCTGGTAACTATAGAGTCATGGACTAGAGCCAAGGTGTTCACGGTGAATGAATGACAGAAAGGCCTTATTTTAATCATTTTCTGCTTGGTGATTTTGTTCTGGGTATGGAAATTGAATTTCCCCTTTTCTCATTGTCATCAACTTTAGAGAAGAAGAAAGCCGACATTGTGTTCCTGCTGGATGGTTCCATCAATTTCCGGAGAGACAGTTTCCAGGAAGTGCTCCGTTTTGTGTCAGAAATTGTGGACACGGTTTATGAAGGGGGCGACTCCATCCAGGTGGGGCTGGTCCAATACAACTCTGACCCCACCGACGAGTTCTTCCTGAAGGACTTCCCCACCAAGCAGCAGATTATTGACGCCATAAACAAGGTGGTCTACAAAGGGGGGAGGCACGCGAACACCAAGGTGGGCCTGGAGCACCTGCGGCGGAACCACTTCGTGCCCGAGGCGGGCAGCCGCCTGGACCAGAGGGTCCCGCAGATCGCCTTTGTGATCACGGGGGGCAAATCGGTGGAGGACGCTCAGGAGGCAAGCATGGCGCTCACGCAGAGAGGCGTCAAGGTGTTTGCGGTGGGCGTAAGGAACATCGACTCGGAGGAGGTTGGGAAGATAGCATCCAACAGTGCCACGGCCTTCCGGGTGGGGAACGTCCAGGAGCTGTCGGAACTGAGCGAGCAGGTTTTGGAAACTCTGCACGATGCAATGCATGAAACCTTATGTCCAGGCGTGACTGACGTTTCCAAAGGTAACGTCCTTTAGGTGCATATATTCAATCTTGTCTTTTCAATGCTGGCATGTTATCTGGTTGCCCAGATGCCCAGTGCTGGCCTTGGGTCTCCTGCAGCACCTGCTGCTTCTGGGACTGACTTACATCCATGTGGTTGGGTCCTGGTTGTCACCTGCCTCTGAGATAGGATGTGTTTCCCGGATAGGAGTGGATGTCTGTCTTTTCTTGCTCTTACCAGATTTACCCGTCCTGTCTAATCCTCTAAATAATTCAGACTGATTGATGTCTATTTCAATTTGTAGGTTCCTTAGATTATTTGAGACCAGAGTGTTTGAATTCTCAAGTGTGTTTAATCTAAAGCCGACACTTGGGATGCATCTAGACACTGGCTATATTCTGTGCTAGGGCTGATTAAGTCCCCAAAGCCAACATACTAAAATGCCAACAGTTTTGGTTCCTAAGAGTCAGTATGCATTTTCCCGGTGAGAGAGGCAGATCCAGTTGCTTCTCAGAGTTCGTACACAGACGATCTCATCTTGCCCTTGAGTGAGCGTGTTCCCGGTCCGCGTCCCCAGCTGTGCCTGTACGTTGAAAGCGTCTCAGCAGCTTGACTTTGAGCTCATGGCCTGCTTCTCCCTTTATAGCCTGTAACTTGGATGTGATTCTGGGCTTCGATGGTTCAGGAGATCAGAATGTCTTTGTGGCTCAGAAGGGCCTCGAGCCCAAGGTGGACACCATCCTGAGGAGAATCAGTCAGATGCAGAAGATCAGCTGCAGCGGCAGCCAGCTGCCCACCGTGCGGGTGTCTGTGGTGGCCCTCACGCCCTCGGGCCCTGTTGAGGCCTTTGACTTTGCTGAGTACCAGCCGGAGCTGTTTGAGAAGTTCCAGAACATGCGTGCCCAGCACCCCTACGTCCTCACTGCGGACACGCTGAAGCTCTACCAGAACAAGTTCCGGCAGGCCTCGATGGACAACGTGAAGGTCAGGGCGGCCGCCGCGTTTCTACTTCCTGTGTCACCTCTCAGTTTTACTGACGCCCTGAAAGCCCCGTCCCCAAACTGTTCTTCTTTGGATGTTCTTCATGTTTGGTGGGGTTGGTGGTGCCTGTGTATAAGAGTCCTTTATCATCAACTGAGCTGAAATGAAATATCTTTGTTTTACTAAAGCTCTTAAAAAAAACAAAACTTGAAAATCAGTAATTAAGCTTGAATGAGTTGAATTTGTGACTAATGCATGTTTAACCATAGCCCTGCCCTCTAAATATGTTATGTTCTCTATTTGTATATAATTTTATCTCTCTTTCTATGTTTGTACACACACACACACACACACACACACACATCAGTTCTCCAGGGCTGCCATAACAGAGCTCCGCAGGCGGGGTGGCTTAAACAACAGTAATTTGTTCTCTCGCAGCCTGGGAGGCTGGAGGTCTGGGATCGGGGGGAGGCAGGGTAGTTTTTTGGGAGGTCTCTCAACTGGGCTTGGAGATGGCGTTGTCTCTTCTGTCTCCATGTGGTTTCCCCTCTCTGTGTCTGTGTCCCATCACCTCTTCTTAGAAGGACACTGGCCACATTGGATGAGAGCCCACTCTGATGACCTCATTTACTTCATTGCCTCTTTAAAAGCCCCGTTGCCACATACAGTCACACTCTGAAGCACTGAGGGTTAGGACTTCAAACTGTGACTTTCAGAGGGACGCAGTCCAGCCCACAACACACATGCACACCCCTTCCCCCCACACACGTGTGAAGCTATGTCCCCTAAATAAAGAGGATGAGATAAAATTTTTATTTCCATTGTTGCTGGTGCTTTTTAATAAATCAAGCCCTGCAACATACCCATTTATTTTATATCCCATCTATTGCACAGTATCAAGGAACTATGAATAGGGGGTAATTGGTTTTCAACCTTGGCCCCCTGTTTCCTCCACCGTGAGGTGAAAGATTTTAACTGGCTAATGTTCCTTGCAAGGGTCTGTGATGTTTCTTTTTAATTTCAGCTGGGTTTTCACACATCTTTTATCTTCAGGTGGTCATTCATTTTACCGATGGAGTGGATGGGGATCTGGCTGATTTACAAAGAGCATCAGAGGAACTCCGACAAGAAGGTGGGTTCTGGGGGGTTTCTACAAATGGGAAGCAGGTGTACTGCTGGGCTGGAGAGTTTGCTAACAGACCCTGTGGGGCAGCGGCTTGTCCTGCGGGCACCTCTGTCCAGCATCTTGGTCCTCTTTCACCTGCCTGAGGCCATGGGATGAACCAGCAAGTACCCCTCACATAGACCAAAGTCCTGATACAGACCCCATGGTGTCCTAGGCTCATTCATGTGGTACAACATCTAGAAAGCTTGATGCTTTTGCAAAATAACATGAAGTTTTGATTCATTTGGCTGTATCGTTTAACTTAGGAATTACTGTGTTTTGGGTTTGCAGTTATCACAGCTCAAAAATAGTATAATGTTAGGCAAAGTTAACATAAAATAATGAAAGCATACTTCCCAAATTTATTGTGACTGGTTTGCAGTGGTACCTGTTACCAGATGTACTATTTGATCATTTGCTTTGGAATTTGATAGCACTGACGATCGAAAAAGTAAGTGCCAACGTCAGAGGTTTAAGAAGAATTTATGGAAGCATGACTTAGCTCAGGAATGTTCAGCTTATTAGCTTGCTCCTCCAGAGCAATGGAGAGGAAGCTCCTGTCATCTGATTTTGGAGGCGTGGGATTTCAGCCTTCCCACGGCACATCTGTGTTAGGTGGGACCGGAACTTGAGCATTTATGTGTGTCATAAAGGACAGTGTCGCTTCCTATAGTCACGTCCATCAGTGTGCTTTTTGACACCTTGGGAACAATTGCTCAGAGGAGTACAGAGTTCTAGTATTGCAGCTCTGCAGAACAGCCAATAGTGTGATTACATGCATGTCAGTTAAAGGTCAACTTTTATTTATTTGTTTTATTGTGTTTAACTGGAGGATAATTGTCTTACAGTGTTGTATAGGTTTCTGCTGTACACCACCACGAGACCAGTCATAGTCATATACATATTCCCTCCCTCTTGAACCTCCCTTTCCCTTCCCATCCACCCCTTCAGGTCATCACAGAGCGCCAGGCGGGCTCCCTGTGTCATACAACAGCTTCCCACTAGTTATTAATATCTATTTTACACGTGAGAGTGTGTGTATCAGTGCTACTTTCTCAGTTCGTCACACCCTCTCCTTCCCTTGCTGTGTTTGTAAGTCCATTCTCTATGTCTGTATGTCTCCATTCCTTCTCTGCAAATAGGTTCATCAGGGCCATTTTTCTAGATTCCATATATGCGTGTTAATATACGATATCTGTTTTACTCTTTTTGACGTACTTTCCTCTGTGTAACAGGCTCCAGGCTCATCCACCTCACTACAAAGCCAAATGTTTATACTGAAGTTTTCTTTAAAAAATAGAGGTGGGAGGAAAGCGCTGTGTTTCTTGAACGCCCACGTGAGCAGTCTTAAGTGGACCTGTCCCTGCAGGTGTCCGAGCTCTGATCTTGGTGGGCCTCGAACGCGTCGCCAACTTGGAGCAGCTCATGCAGCTGGAGTTCGGGCGAGGGTTCACGTACAACCGGCCCCTGAGGCTGAACTTGCTGGACCTGGACTACGAACTAGCCGAGCAGCTTGTGAGTGTTTTGTGTGTCTGTGTACATGTTGGTCTAGATGCCGCAGGTTGGGGCATCCCAGGATAATACAGTCCGTTATCACCAGGCAAATGGAGGAGAGACTCCTGGGTGGGCAGTTTAACTCATCTGATTCACTAGGGACCTGCTTTGTTGCCACCACACGAGTCCTCGGAAGGGAACTCTCTGAGGACTGGAAAGACGGCCACCTGGGAGACGGGTGTCCAGGCAGCGTTGCCTCAGAGTGGCCTCTACGTCGTGAACGAGGCGTTTTCCCCTTTATAAGACGGCTGAGAAGACGTAACATTGAGATCAACCCGCTCCAAGCCAAAAACAGGGAAGACAAGAGTAGGCAGGAAAGAGAGATCATCTCTGGGTGGAAAGGGGCTTCTGTCGCCTTCTCTTCTAGTTTTCTTTGCTGCAAATGAGGACAGACCATGAGGCTTCCTAATCCCCCTGAGTTCAACCTCTCAGCTGGTGGGTTTAACTCCTGGGCTAGGGGTGAGCCTGGGGGTTTTGGGATGTGGGCCTGAGTGTTCAACTCAGAGACTCTTTGGCGGAGGCAGCAGTGAACTGCAGAATTCAGTGACTCTGCCCATTCTTTCCTTCCTGCCTTCTTCCTAGGACCGGAGTTAGGATTTTTTTTTTTTTTTGAGTGGAAGGAGGTTAGTAGACAAATTTTGGACTTGGGAGAGCGTGAGAATTCCAGGAAATTCACTACAAGCAAATGCATTGACCCTCATGAGTTCAGCAGGTGGAAATATGTCCTGGGTGTGCGCTTTCCCACATGAGGCCAGGGGCTGCGCTGGGAGGTCGTGTCCAGGGTGTCTGATGGATGTTGGAGGCCTTGGTGACCAGAGGTTGGGGTGCTCATGGCTCAGGCAGGGACCCCACCCCATGGCCACTCCTAGGCCTTCTCTCAAGGCAGGTACCCTGTTCTGTGACTCTGCCCAGGGCTCAGGGAAAGACATTTGGTCTGCTCTAAAACCCTCTTCCATCCTGGACGTCTGCAAGGGTTTGTTAGGCTTTGCTTTTTGCAGCTTAAAAATGTCTATGTTATACTTAGCAACTGAAGCTTGACTGTCTATGCTGGAAACTTTAGAAGTAAGGCCCAGCCTTAGGTGAATATTTTATGAATAGGATGTATTATCTTTGGTGGCTCTTCAGACTCTGTTTGTGACATCCCATAGCATGCTGAAGGCTAAGTCTTCGAGGAAATGCCACTGGGAGTGATGTCATTTCTTGCTGTGAATGCCACATTCCTCAGACTTACGATTTTTTCCTAGGCAGTTACTGAGGGGTGAACTTTGCCTTTTGTCTCGGTAGGACAACATTGCTGAGAAAGCCTGCTGTGGGATTCCCTGCAAATGCTCTGGACAAAGAGGAGACCGAGGGCCCATAGGCAGCATCGGGCCAAAGGTAGGTGGCTTTACCCTCTTTTTCACCTGAGACTAGCTTCAGAGCTGGCACTGCTCCGGCTGAGAGATTTCTCCACTGTCGCAGCAGGGAGATGGAGGGGAAGGAACAGGAATAGCTGTGCTGTAAGACGGGGGGTCTGAGGGGCAGACCCTTCCCCGTGTCTGCTCCTGCTTCCCTTTCCATAGGGTTCAGTTCTGCATTGTAGCTTTATTTTATAAAACCATGTTGAGACCAGGGGCATCATTGACTGGCAGCCTCACTATGATGGTCAGCACGATTCTTTGCATTTGCTTCTAAGTTACAGGACTTCACACAGTATTTCTTGGTAGATCAAGAACCTTAAAGATCCTGATAGAATAATTGCACTGAAATAATGTGTAGAAAGCTGTCACGTTCAAGGGACACCTAACACATGGCTCTACTGCGTGAAGGAGGATCAGGGAGATGCTTAAGTAGGAAACAAAGAAAACCACAGCTCTTAACCAAGGAACTGGTGACTTTGTTCTAGGGCATTCCTGGAGAAGATGGCTACCGAGGTTATCCTGGTGACGAAGGTGGACCTGTAAGTCAACGTTGCTTTATTCCTTAAGTCTTTATTCCCTCCTTGTTCCTTACATGTTGGGACTGAATTGTGGAGTTCATCTCTTTCATGTCCAATCTTTTCCACTGGGAAAACCATGAATTCCTATCTGTCTTAACAACTCGACTCGGAGTTCTGTGCTACAGGAACTGGTCTGATGCATGTGGGTATGAAGTGTAGGTCTTCACTTGTTCCATCTCAGAAGGGGGACAGAGTGGCTTTGGAGACAGAGGGCCACTGGGGATACCAAACCCAGCATCTACCAAATTCAGATACCCAGGCGAGAGGTGAGGGGGGTGGATTGGGGTGCAGGAGAAACCTTGGCAGGATTTTAGGGGTGGCACCCTTTGAGAGGAGTCTCCCCGAGGGCGGTTGGGTTATCAGGAGCCAAGGCGTCCAGTGGGGGTGGGTGGAATCTGCAGCAGGGCCTTTGGGAAGCAGAACCTGTCCCAGAAGTGACTTGAGAGGTTTTTGAGAACCGACAAGGCCCAGCCTTGGGATGGAGATAGAGAGCTCCTGGTGGGGATAGAGAGGTCCTGGGGTGGGGATAGAGAGCTCCTGGTGGGGATAGAGAGCCCCAGTGGGAGGGCTGGAAGGTCGTCCCAGGAAGGACAAAGGTCTGGAAGGACTGGAAGCCACCAAGGTCCCATCAGCAGAGCTGGGTGTCAGCGCTGGGCCTGGACTCATTGGAGAACTGAAACCAGGGACCACACTGAGGAGCAGCCAGCCTGAGGGCCCTCCACGGGGCCAGTCCTCACCAGATGGAGCCCCCCAGGGCCTACTCGTCCTCTACCCGCCAGGAGGTGCCCTGTGCTGCTGACTGCCCCAGACCGTCTCCCTCCGGGGCAGGGAGCTGCAGGTTCCAGGCCCAGTGCAGCGAGGCTGGAGGCCCGCCTGGCACGTCACCCATCAGCCCCGCCTAATGCAAGCCCTCCTCAAGGATGCCCGCTCAGTGGGCACACTCGACAAGAAGTTCCAACCTGCAGATCCCCTTTGTATCTCCCCACAGGGTGAACGCGGTCCTCCTGGCGTGAACGGCACTCAAGGTTTCCAGGGCTGCCCCGGGCAGAGAGGAGTCAAGGTAGAGTGTGGGTGCCCCTCGGTGTGGGGAGGGGACCCCTGCAGCCCCGCACGTGTGCAGAGGGAGACAGCTCCTCCCAGAGCCTTCTGGGGGAGGAAGATGCCCGCCCGGCTTCTCCGCTCAGCGCTGGGCAGCCAGTGGCCTCGCATGGTGGCGGCCCCGGGCCTGGCGGGTTCAGGAGCACAGGCCACGTTGGGAGGGGAACCTGAGGTTGGAGAGACAAGTTGCCTGTGGCAATGTGAAGCGACCAGCAGGTACTGACAGGACAGAGAGAACCTGGGCTGGGCAGAGAGAGGGCCAGTGCCCAGAGTCTGTAGAGCCCTGGACCTGGGGGGAGTGAGGGAAATGGGGGGCGGAGCTTGGGAGAGGACTCCCGTGCTGGAAGTTTCTGTGTGTGAAATACTTGGATCAAGGGCAGATGAATCTTCTCCATCTGCTGGAGTTTGGGAGCCTGTGTCAAGGGACCGGCCCCCACACTGCAGGGCTACCAAGGGCCTCCTCGGAGCTCCTGCCCCTGGCCTGCAGTGCCCCTGCTCCCGGGGGGCCAACAACACCCACGTACTCAGGTCCAGGCAGGTTAGCCTTGTAATCCCCTTGTGATGGAGAGAAAGCTATCCCAACAGGTGAATCTCTAACACTGAATTTTTAGAGCCCGCGCTTCGTGTTGGGGACGGGGGAGGTCAGCCCTTAGCCTGCTCTGGCCTACCCTCTCCAGCCTCCAGGAAGGAGCTCACTTTCCTTCTTCCCTTCCCTTCCAGGGCTCTCGTGGATTCCCGGGAGAGAAGGTACTTCAGCCTGGTTTTCTTTGTATGTTTAAAACTTTCCCGGTATTCTGCCAGATTTTGCACTCACTCGTGTGTCTTGTCCCCTGACAGGGTGAATTAGGAGAAATTGGACTGGATGGTCTTGATGGTGAAGATGTAAGTGAGTTTCCACTCTTAAGTCCAAACCGCTTGGGCCTGAAGATGCTGGTGACTGATCCATCAGCCTACAGCAGACACTGCACCAGGAGTGACATTTTATTGTTGTCTTTGGCAGGGCGACAAAGGGCTGCCCGGTACTTCTGGAGAGAAAGGGAGTCCAGGAAGGAGGGTAAGTATATGTCTAGAGTGTGGCTGTCCTGGAAAAGCGACAAATATTTCACTCAACGATGATTTCTTTTACTTGTGTATAAGACCGCTTCCTCTGGGCAGCCTTCCCTGACCTCCTCTTGGGGTGCGTTCTTGGCATCTCCTAGGTCCCCTGTCAGTCATGACATATTTATATTGTCTTTTCTTGTTTGGAGAGTATGTCCCATGGGGCAAGACCTGAGTGTGTTTTGTTGAAATAAGTCCCCACCACCTGATGCAGCGCAGGTCCCCATAAGTACTTGGGGGTTACCTGAAATGCTTGGGGACAGTTTTACCTTTGTGGCAGATGAGTAAATGGTAAATGCTGCAACATTGTTCAGTTTAAGATCTGTGATGGGATGAACGCAATTTTGAGGGCGAGATGAAAATGTAAGACTCATTCTCAGGCTCTGCTTGTGGTTCTTATTTAGGGCGACAAAGGACCCAAAGGCGACAAAGGGGAGAGAGGTGACGTCGGGATCAGAGGCGACCCGGTAAGGGGCGCTGCTCTTCATCACTCATACGGGACTTGAGCCTGGGGAAGGGGTGTGGGAGAAGGGATCAGAGGCGACCCGGTAAGGGGCGCTGCTCTTCATCAGTCATACGGGACTTGAGCCTGGGGAAGGGTGTGGGATGCCGGGAACCGAAGGGATCACTGACGCGAGACTTGAGCCTGGGGAAGGGGTGTGGGGAGAAGGGATCAGAGGCGACCCGGTAAGGACGCTGCTCTTCATCACTGATACGAGACTTGAGCCTGGGGAAGGGGATGTGGGATGTCGGGATCAGAGGCGACCCGGTAAGGGACGCTGCTCTTCATCACTGATGCGGACTTGAGCCTGGGGAAGGGGGTGTGGGGAGAAGCGGATTGAAAGGAAGGATTTCACTGCTGAAATTGCTTTAAAGCATGCTGGCAAAATATGTGGTTTGTCCTTTTCTTAGAATTTTGGGGTGGCTAGATATGTCTCTATTCTCTAACTGCAAGATAATTCTTTGCAAAGCCTCTCCTATTAAGACCCAAGAAGCTTCCCTAAAGTGTGGTCTTGGGATGCTTTAAGTTTGGGTTAGAGAAAGAGAAGCGTTTACAGCTTTTCCTGTTTTATGGGGCTATAAAACCTGTCAGCAAGTGACCACCACTGAGCCAGCCTCTTGGGGTCCAGACAGGATGAGGCAAGTGTGAACCTGGCCCCCATCCTCCCCAGGAGAAGGAACAGGGAGGAAGAGCCATCATCCCCCACCCCATTTGGGGCTCAGAGCGATTGCTGACCCCACAGCAAGCTCTGTCGGGTGGGATGGGCATTACCTGAACGGGATGTGGCTGAAGCACTGAGTTGCAGACGTCACTGCAATTTTCTTGGTCCCTGGCCCCCCGCAGCAGTGGCTTTCTGTATATGTGACTTATTCCCCACCTGTGCTCTTTTCAGGGCAATTCAGGACAGGACAGCCAGCAGAGAGGAGCCAAAGGAGAAACCGGAGACATCGGCCCCGTGGTACAGTGCTCTGCACACCTAGACCCTCCCTGCGCTGCAGGCCCGGGGGGCTAGCCTCGTCCTGGGTCATTGCCAGCCCTGGGGGCTGTGGATGGGGGCCTTGAGGCTGTGGGTGCATAAGGTCGAGGTCGGGAGCAGAGAGCCTGGAAGCCACCATGCGTGCTTGAGAAGGGGTCTCCGAGGGGAACCCAAACAGCCCCTCCCAAGAGGGGCTTCTTCTGGGCGGAGTTTGTGCCCCCTAGATGTTTCCAGAAAGTACACGTCAAGCCAAAGCCTCGTGGGGGGCAGAGGGCACCTGTGTCTGAGGCATCCCTGGCATGGGCGACCGGCCCTCTCTGTATGCACCCCATCCCCCGGCGTCTTGGGCAGAATTTGAGTTACACAGTCTTCTTTGTGGAGAATCTTACATCAGTTTTCTTTCCCATGCCAGGGTCTCCCTGGGAGAGATGGGGTGTCTGGAGGGCCTGGAGAACCCGGGAAGAGCGTGAGTGTCTCCTGGGGCTTGGGGTGGGGGGGACTTTGAAATATTTGCCTAACTCTGCCAGACTTCCTACTCAGAGCTACTGAGCAACTTTTTATTGGGGGAATTAAGGGATTTTGGAAGCCACCTGTTGCTGCTTCTACATACCCTTTGTCATTATCATTTACTCTTGACCCACCCCGAGTCTGCTTCCCTCCCCTCCCAAAACAGACCAAAGGGTTAAGTCACTCAGTCCTGTCCGGTTTTAGGGACCCCACGGACTGTAGCCTGCCAGGGCCCCCTGTCCATGGGATTCTCCAGGCAAGAGAGAATCTCCCACTGGAGTGGGTTGCCATGCCCTTCTCCAAAACAGACCAAACAGACACTTTAAAAAGTAATAACTTTGCTGCTTTTGACTATTCGGCCAGGCTTTATCCCACTGAATAATTAAAAAATCCAAACAGAAATACAGAAAGAGTGAGGGGATTAGGGGTAGGGAGGCAGACGGGGTGTATGTTTATTTTGTTTGATAATTGTTTGTTGTTCTTCTGCTGCTGTAAGTCAAGCAGTGAATCCAGAGCCAGATTTCCAGTGAACTGCTTCTCACAGCTGCTTTTCCAAGGCATTTCAGAAATGCCTGTTGCAGACCACTCACTGCCTCGTCTTTGTCTTAAAGAATTGCTGAGGTCAGAGGGGGATGGATGATCATTGAGAAGCCATTTGAATGCCTCCAGGGCCCAGGGGGTACCCGGAGCTTGGACCCTCTAGCTGGAAGAAGATGGTCCAGAAGCTTGTGAATCCTTAGTCAGTTCAGGGTGCTGGTGGGTGCCTGAGACAGGTGTTTGCTCAGCATCTTGCTGGGGATGGTGGTGGGGGGGTTGAGATCGGGGCCCCCTCCGCTGTGTCCCCCGGGGAAGTCACACACTGCGGGATCCACAGCTGGATCACCCAAGGGTGTCTGCTGACAGCGGCTTTTAAAAGAAACAACTCTTACCTGTAAGCAGATGATACGCTATGGGCATCACCTTACTTTTAACGTTCAGCAGAAAACTTAAATTTTGAAAACTGCTCTCTTAGAAGGCTCGAGTGTAATTTTTGAGTAATACTGTTGATCTATACAATGGTAAGCAGTGAGGAAACACTCTACTGTTGGGCTGTCCAGCTCTGTGAACAGAGGCAAAACTTGTTTCCATGATGAGCACAGAACTCAGTTGTATTTCTAAGCATGGGTAGAAACTTGGGGTTTGAGTTCTGTGTGGTCAAGTTGGGACTTGTTTTGGGAGCTCCCCAAGTGAGGCTCACACTGAGATGAAAGATGTCCTCTCCTGGGCTGCCTCCTGTCCTTTGAGGCCCGAGCACAGGTGACCTCCGGTAATACTCAGGGATGACTGTGAGGAGTGAGCAGATTGTGCCCTGTGGAGGCCTGGCTGCACCTCTCCCACCTGTCCATGTTTCGTCCCTAGACGGAGGCTCAGGTCTTCGCTAGAGGAGCTGCCATTGCAGTGAGTCACGGCAGAGCGGTGGCCCCAGAATATCACCGCACTGGTCCACGGCGGACAGTGGGCGTGCTTCTTGGGTTGAGGAAGCAGACGGGCCATGCCCGTCACAGGCTGGCTGATGACAGGCTCTGGAATTCCACCTCCTAACCTCGCAAAGATGTGTCCAGGATGGGTGCCCACCCCAAACCTTTCCACCAAAAAGGAAGAAGTCACAAGCGGGACTTCTTGGAGCACGCGCAAGCGCGGCCACGGTTATTTGAACTAAGGTTCGCTTCTGGAGCGTCGGGGAAGATGCTGCCAAGTCTTGGGCTCAAACCGAGACAGCCGGGCTTTTAGGTCAGCGCACATGTACTCCGGACACGTTACTTAGCCGAGTGTGTGTTATAGTTGGCCAGGACAGTGTGGAGAGTCTGGGGCTTCCTTCCATTATAATTGCCATCTTACCTCTCCCTCCAGTTAGGAAAATGCAAGAAAAATAGCCAGGTCGGCATTCCTGTTTTCTTGAAACTGGCTGGGGCCACGTAGCCCGAGGACTCCTTGTTTTGCTTGGCAGGTCTGAAGTCACTCTCAAATCTTCCATTTAGATGATTGACAAGGGCAGCGTGGGAGCACAGCTTTCCCTCGGGGAGGGCTGGCGGGTGGGGAAGGTGTCACTTGGTGAGAGTTTCCTGCGGGCCGGTAGGCACAGCGTCTGGCTCCCAGCGGGTGTGGTGAAGGTGCCCAGTCTCCCCCAGCCTCTCTGCCTCCCCCTCACAGTTGTGTGGTTTTTCCCCAGGGTGGCTTTGGCCGAAGGGGACCAGCAGGAAGCTAAGGTAAAGCCTCTACGCCGCCGTCTCCTTGATGTCATCTCCGTATAACTCACCGGGGGCTTCCAGGGGCTGGCCCTCCCGTCCCACCCAGAGGGGGGGACTCTCTCTTTCACCATCGAGGCTTGTGGCTCCAACAGCAGCTTTCCTACCATCTCCTTGAATTTAGCCTTTTCTGCAAAGGCTTGGGAAAATCTTGATGATGCAGTGAGAATGATTATCAGAATGAAAGTGGCTGTGGGAACGGGGGATGGAGGAGAGGAACAGAAAAGAGGCAGGAGGCCGTGTCCTGGGTATCTCCTGCTGGGGATGTGCCCACTTACTGGCCTCGGTGGCTCTGCCTCTCAGCTGTCTCTGTGAGACACGTACGGGCTGAAATAGCTTCATGTCATGAAGTCATCTTGAGGAAAAGGTAAGATGAGCGGGGCAATCAATTCTAAGGGTGCCAAGTGACAACTGGCTCCGTGTGTCCAATGCCTCTCCCTGGAGCTGCAGTGTTACTTCTGACCCCCCGCAACCACTGGGACAGTTCCCTGCACCCTCCTCCAGATGTGACCGGAGCACAGATGGCTGACCTCTCCCTGCCTCTTCTCTCCTCTCAAAGGGCAACCAGGGCGGCCCCGGCCAGCAGGGCCCTGTAGGAGAGCAGGGGACCAGAGGCGCACAGGTCAGTACCCCGGCATGCCTGCGTATCCTGTGATACGTTCCCAGATGTCTTGCTGTTGTTGTTTAGTAGCTAAGTCATGTCCGACTCTCGGCGACCCCATGGACTGTGGCCCATCAGGCTCCTCTGTCTGTGGGATTCTCCAGGCAAGAATACTGGAGTGGATTGCCATTTCCTCCTCCAGGGGATCTTCCCAACCCAGAGATCAAACCTGCGTCTCTTGCATTTCCTGCATTGGCAGGTGGATTCTTTACCACTGAGCCACGTCTTGCCGTGTATTTTTTTTTAATTGAGGTGACAATCAGTTTGCAAAATTGAACACAAAATTTAATCTTTTGAAGGGGCACTGAGAGCATTCCCAGCGTTGCCCAAGCAGCATCTCTATCAGGTTTCAAAGCATGATTATTGTCCCTCAGGGAGACACTGTGCCCGTTAAGCAGTCATGCTGCATCCCGCCCTCCCAGCTCCTGGCAACCACCAATTCCCTTTCTGCCTTGGCGGACTGGCATCTTCAGAACCTTTTATACAAACAGAAGCATTTACCAGGTGGCCTTTTGTGTCTGGCTTCCTTCACTCAACATTGCGTTTTTGAGGTTTATCCACGCTGTGGCCTGTGCCAGGGAGCCGTTCCTTCCTGTGCAGAGTAACCTCCCGTTGTGTGGGTCCTGTGGTGGTCGTGGCGGGTCACCTCCACGCAGCACTTATGTGGGCATCTTACTTCTCCAGGGTCCGCCTGGTCCCACCGGTCCTCCAGGCCTGATTGGTGAACAGGGCATTCCCGGACCTCGGGTAAGTCTGGCTTGGACCTTGAGTAAGTCCGTCTTGACCCCTCTTTCGCTAAATGGCCAGCATGGATAGCCCGTGTTTCGTGGGTGGTAGGACCCCTCAGCCCGACACTTTCGTAACACAGACCTCAGTTCTCATAGCAACTGGCTCATCCGCCCTGAGGAAGTTAGATATTGTTTTTCTTGGGACTCTTTGGGCTAAGTCCCAGTGGACATAAGCTGGGTGGGTATCCCTCACTGCAGAAGTCTTAGGGTGGACTCAGGAAGTCAGATGAATCTACTAAGATGCTCAGATTACACCGTACTGCTGGAAATTATTTCTGTGCTTTGATATTCTGTGTAAGGAAATCCCCCTACCCTTAAGTGTGATGTGGAAGGTGGTCCTTAAACTTGCCACCACGGCAGACGTCAGCATCTGTCTCAGCTGTTAGCGATGATGAGCAGAAGCAAGTTGGTGTAGCTGAGGCTGGCCCGGCTGCCCTCACACCCACACTGTGGTGTCCCTGGGGTCTGCTGTGATCCTGAGGGAGCCATCCTACTGTTTGTTAGAGAAAATAGTCATGACTAACAAAGCGACGAAGAACTGACCCCAGGCTACGTAAACGCCCAGAAGTGTTTTACAGGGGCAGCAGGAACTTCGTGAGAACCGCTATTTGCTTGGGAAGTCTTTCCTCAATTTGAAATCTGATAGATACCTATTTTTAAAGCTTGTGTTTTCTCTAACATATATTTAAGCTCTGATTAGTCAATTCTTTTTTGATGATGCAGAGGTGAGGTGAAACTCTTCAAATAGCAAGCAATACGAACAGCCATCACCATCTGGATTTGCTGGGCCCGGCAGGGTCATTTCTGCCTTGCATTTTGAGGGCTGTGTCCCTTTGTTGATGTATTCTCACTCGATGTTCGAGTGAAGTCAGGTGCTTGTGGGGAGGTGTGGAAAGCGAGAGGAGGGAATGCCACATACAGCTGCATGTTTGTCCCTAGTTGGTAACTCAGGAGGTGACCGTTAATTCCTGGGATGTGTGCACACATGTGAAAAGAGGTCACGCTCAAATTTTAGGTTGGCACAGGCCCTCTCCATGCACGTTTGCACGGGGCCTCCAGGGCTGGAAGTGGCAGAGAGCTGCAGGTTCTGACCTCCATGCAGAGGCAGAGTGGGGGCCGCAGGAGGTGGGATTCGGACCCTTTGGCTTTGGAGGGGTGGGTGTCTCACTGCCTGTCTCCCCTCCTCCTGCTCTAGGGAGGCGGGGGAACCGCAGGTGCTCCTGGAGAACGCGGCAGAACCGGGCCCCTGGGAAGAAAGGTTTGTCTGGACAAGGGCAATGCGTGTTTCTGGAGGCCAAGCCGCCCCTCCCCCAAACACCCCATCCTGACTCCCTCGTCTGTCAGTCTGTCCAGCTGCTTGGTGTGCACATCCTTCTCCTCCCCTCTGGTCTCTTCCACCCGCTGCCCCCGCTGACAGCAGCTGGGCCGGGGGGATCACTGTCCCCGCCTCGAGGGTGTGCATGGGCTGTGAGCAGTGGATTGGTGTGTATTCGCATAGCTAGGACACCAGCCACTGCTGGCCTGCCGCATCTTTCCAAGTCCGGGCTCGTGAGGATGGTTCAGGGAGCCCAGGGCACGTCGGCAGCCCCCAGGACTGCCTCCAGACGCTCTGAGTGTTCTCCAGATGGGCCGGCAGCCTCGCTGGCCGCACGCAGCTGGTCCAAGGGCCCCAGAGCCCGGCGGCTTTGGGTAACAGCAGCTTGCTGGATGCAGGCTGACGGTCTGTAAGCCCCGGGAAGAGCTGCTGTCCTTCGTCCGAGACGCAGCATTTCTCAGGGAGAGCAGTGAGTTCAGGCAACTCAGACTCACCTCTCTGCCCCGGATATGGCCTCGGGGTTTCGCTGCTGACTCCACGCAGCCCTCTTTCCTGTGCCTGCCTCTCTCTCCTCCCCGGCAGCCTGTCCCCTTGCTGTGATGAGGGAAAGAAGAAGCATGGAAGCCTGCCTGGATTCTCTTCCAGGCGTTCACGCATGAGCCCTGCAATGTAAAAAACTCACTAACCTCAGAATCTAAAAGGTGAAGCTGGCAGCTTGTGACAACCTGCCAGTGACATCACCCAGAGCAAGCGCAGTCCTGAAACCACAGTTTGAGTCGTCTCAGCCCTGTTTCTCATGTCTAGGGTGAGCCCGGAGATCCAGGACCTAAGGGGAGCATCGGGAACCGGGGTCCTCGTGGGGAGACGGTAAGGTCGCCACGTGCATGGGGCCCTGGCTTCTGTCGACTCTGCTGAGATGCTTGGGGAGCAGGGAGTTGGGCCTTGGGCTGGGCTGGGCTTTGTCATTGCTGCTTAGGTTGGTTCCACGCAGAGACAAGCTGCTTCTTATGTAACTGGGGATGTGATTGAAAATAGTGAAACTTGGTGCTTATGAGTTTCAAAATACTTCTTATTTCATTGGAGGGATAGTGAATAAAGGTAGTTTTTCTAGATTTTTTTTTCCTTAGGAGTGAATGTGGCGGTGTCTTGACCCTCGAACCACCTTCATTTCAGGACTTGCAAATGCTTTTCAAGTCCAACTAGATGGAGCTTTTCTGTAAAGAAATAAATGTCCTTGGTTTAAAATGGAGTGAGCTTTGATAAGATCTCAGTTCAGACTGAAACAGTTTGTTTTGAATGAGATATGAACGTGAAAGTGTTAGTTGCTCACTCCTGTCCGACTCTTTGCGACCCCATGGACTATAGCCTGCCAGGCTCCTCTTGCCATAGAATTATCCAGGCAAGAAGACTGGAGTGGGTTGCCATTTCCTTCTCCAGGGGACCTTCCTAACCCAGGGATCAAACCCGGGTCTGCTGCATTGGCAGCCAGATTCTTTACCATCTGAGCCACCAGGGAAGGAATGAGATATCCCAGAATGGAAATTTTTACTTTGAGAATTCATTTTAAAAATATTTAAAAATCCTCTAAGTGCTTACTTACAATAATGTTGTAACATATATTTCTATCTAGGGAAAAAAAAAATATCTCCAGGACATTGGGGAGTTTCCTAAGATGAGTTATGACACCTAAATACTACATACATGGGCCAGGTTGATTTGACCCGTGATCCCAAAGCTTGACATTATTATTCTTGTGTTTGTAATTTCTCTATAGTGAATGGCAGTTTAAAAATCCATTGCTATTACTTCGTCTCAGAAGCAGAGGGGAAAAATAAGATCAAACTTTAAAAACTACTCAAATCATTGAAAAAAAATCTCTTCTTGTTTCTGTTTCTGTTAATTTGGGGCAACAACTCTTTAGTTGTTTAAAACTGTAAATTAACTAAGGAGCATGTTCTGCATGTGTTTTAGAGGTATTATTGTATATTTCAAGTACATTCTTCTGATTCTTTTGGAATAATGAACAGTGTCCAGTTCAGAGAGCCCCCCAGGAGAGAGTGACAGGGACAAATCTCTGAGTATAGGGAGACGGGTTTTGGGAAGAAAGGAAATCTAGAGGTGTGACCTGGAAGGAAGGGAAGGAGCGCCCAGGAGAGGGGAGCAGGGGCTGAGCAGAGAAGACTCAGGAAGGTGTAGGTTGAGCCCCGTGTTCTTTCTTTGAAGTAGAATCAAAGACTCATGGGGCTTCCCTGGTGGCTCAGTGGTAAAGAATTTGCTTGTCACTGCAGGGGATTCGAGTTCAGCCCCTGGGTTGGGAAGATCCCCTGGGGAGGAAATGGCAACCCACTCCAGTATTCTTGCCTGGGAAATCCCATGGACAGAGAAGCTTGTGGGCTACAGTCCTTGGGGTTGAAAAAGAGTCGGACATGACTTAGCAACTAAACCAACAACAACAAAGACTCATAGATCCATAGGTCAAGGTGACCTTCAAGAGTCCTGTCGACTCTTAAGATTCCCTGGCTCCATGACTCTTTGATTCTACATCCAAACAGCATCGTTACCAATAGCTTGTAGCAGTTTTTCACATTGTAGTCCACGAAGCTCACCCGCCTATAGACACGGTCTAGTTCACACTGAAGGGTGGGTGGGTGTAGGAACTTTCCCTGAACTATACCCTGATCTGACGCACTGCTCAGGGCTTTAGACAGAGAAGGTCGTGGAGCGCCTGACATGGGCCCCTGCAGCAATGCTGTCTTTCCGTTCTTTCAGGGAGATGATGGGCGAGATGGAGTTGGCAGCGAAGGTCGCATAGGCAAGAAGGTATGTATCTGCTGAGGAGTCTGGAACTCTGACATGTTGTAGTTTTAAAGATTTATCTCACAAAATTTAATCGTAACATGGTGAACTTTTTCTCTTGGTGACACTGGATCTATTTCTGTTCTGCTTGAGAATAATTTATGTTAGATGATTTTAAGCTGGGACCCAAATATTGAGTCATTTATTTATCTTTTATAGGGAGAAAGAGGATTCCCTGGATACCCAGGTCCAAAGGTAAGCATTCCCCTAGTGGGTAAACATCTTCATTGTTTTGAATGAGTCTGATGGGAGCACGGCTGAAGGTCACTGTATCTCGGGTCCAGTCGTGGGTCAGACACTAACTGAGTGACCCTGGGAAAGACCCAGCTTCTCTAAGACCTTCCTTCATCAGTCAGATGAAGATGACAATATGCACTTGGCATGGCCCTTGTGAGGATTAAATAATGACACTGCAATAAAATATAAACCTTAAGATGCTATAATCTATACACATGGATGCGTGCATGCTGAGTCGATTCAGTCATGTCTGACTCTGTGTGACCCCAGGGATAGCAGCCCACCAGGCTCCTCCGTCCACAGGATTCTCTAGGCAAGAACATTGGAGTGGGTTGCCATTTCCTTCTCCAGTAATCTATATAATGCTGTCATTAATGTGAATTCTAAGTTCAATAATGTTAGACTAAGTCTATACTGGTAACTCAGTGGAAAAGTCCATCAAAGTCCAGCCAAATCCATTTGGCTTCCCTGGGTAGTGTGATTCGGAGGTCCCCAGGGACCCTCAGTTGGACTTGCCACTCCAGAGCTTAATGTGCTGCTTCCTGGCTGTCTTCCCAGGGCAATCCTGGTGAGCCAGGGACAGACGGACCACCGGGACCCAAAGGCATCAGAGGCCGAAGGGTAAGTTTGCCTGCCCCTTGGCCGAAGGTGGAGAGCCA
Organism: Bos mutus; assembly: GCF_027580195.1. Taxonomy (NCBI): domain Eukaryota; kingdom Metazoa; phylum Chordata; class Mammalia; order Artiodactyla; family Bovidae; genus Bos; species Bos mutus. The sequence continues at coordinate 114,582,722 of NC_091619.1, read as the reverse complement.
GAACCTTCGTGGCAGCAGGCCTGAACCCTGAAGACTCCATTGCTTCTTTCAGAGTTACCCTTCTTCACCTGTGACCCGGCTGGAGATTGTGGGGGTGGGAGTAGAGGAGCTCTAACCCTGGGCTGACGTCCTCCTGACCCCCTGCAGCTGTGTCGGTGCTGTCTCCCTTTGGTTATGCTCCCCTGCAGGGAGGCCTGGAGGGCCCCCTCCTCTGATACATCTCGAGGGTCACTAGTCCACGGTCCACTCCATGCATGGCACCAGGGGACTCAGAATGAGTGATGTTGAAAGTCTATGTGGACACAGTCATTGGTCATGCCCATTGGATGTTGCAGACACGATTTCATGAGACACACAAAGTGCTCACCAGGGTTCCAGGCTCGGGTCGAGCAAGGCTGAGACCCTGTATTCCCTCGTCTCCCCATTGTGCTAAGGCTCCTCTTTCTTAAGCTACTTTTTGTTGTGTGTTTTTCTCCCTAGAGGATATTTACTCATCCTCTAAAATTGCACTGAGTCTTGAATTAGCAATTTGTGACCTAGAAACAGGGAAAGGCGTCTAACAGGTATTTTTAGCTTAAAATCCAGTTAAATTCATCATCATCATCCAGTTAATTTGCTCAGTGAGGACATTCAAACTAGATCATATACTACTCACGATGGAGTCTGAAAACACTGGATTGGTTCTCTACATTCGAAGAGTGAGCTCACGATCTGTCAGTTCCTGATTTCTTGCACATCCATTGTGGTCTTATTAAAGGTTCCGGCATCCTCTCCCCTTGACCTGCCAGAGAACAGAGTTTGGGGAGATGCACTCTGTTTTGCTAGGGCCACTTGTCCCCACACTGAAGGCCTCTTGAAATGAAAGATTCCTCTTGGTGATGGGGAACGTCAGACAAGATCACATCTACCACCCCGTCCAACTGTAGGAACTGAGAATTCTCCCTTTTCTGTCACAACTGAGCCATGTGTATTCTGCTTCTAGGGAAACTCGGGACCTCCAGGGATAGCTGGACAGAAGGGAGACCCCGGTTACCCAGGGCCATCTGTAAGTACCTACCCATTCCCAGTCGAGCTGCCTGAGGGCTGGGAGCCTTACACGTGGCCCTTGAAGACTTTCCACTATCTCCTTTCCTTACGAAAGAGTTGTCTGCATTTTTGTTGTTTATTTGGCTTTTAACCAGTTCCCTTTTTGATATCACAATGAAGAAAAGACTTTTTGAATTTTAGAGTACCAAGACGATGGTAAAGCAAATTTCATGCGAAATTCTGTAATCCAGGGTGTATTGTAAGTTGCCTTTAAAATTTCCTAGTGTAGGTTTTGAGGTTTGTGTAGAGGGCAAAGAAAAGTAAACACATCTAAATACCTCTTGATTGCATCTTGAGGAAGTTTAGTAGAGATCTCGGTTTGGAGGAGACTCCCTTTGGGCTATAAAGTCCCCAAGGGGTTCATAGTTGAAACTCCACTAGTGACCTGCCACCTGGAACCGTGAGGGCGCCCTTCTCCAGCCCTTAAACATCCTTCATTACAAACGTCTTTGTTTCCTTGCTTGAATTTCTCCTGGTACTGTCTTCTGACATTGAAATTGATGAAGTTCAAAGAAGAGTGGGGAAGATAAGGCAGGAAGGAAAATAATCCCTGAAAGAACATGTTGAAGGGTTGGGCTGGTTGAACCAGGAGAAGAAGGCAGAGTTAGGGGTTTAACTAAGGGGAGTATTTAATGGGCGATGGTTAGTCCAGTGACGGTGAGAGGCGAGCAGGCACAGCTGGACGGAAAGATGCTGGCTAGCCCACGAGAGGACAGCCTGACCCTCGGCAGCCACACACTGGGATGAGATGTCGAGGGCAGCTGTGGGTGTATCCTGGGGGTGGAATCCAGCCAGGATGCTTGGACCTGGAGCCTCACAGTAGCTCTCTTGACTTCCGGGTGTCCCTCCTGCAACAGGACGTGGGAAGCTAGGGGCAGAGTCGGGGGGGAAGGCAGATCTGTTCTCCTTGGGGAAGTGGCATTTAGACTCAAGCTCGAATGTGTGGTTTACCCTGATTGGTGATGAGCATCCTGGTTTTCAGGACGCAGGGCTGATAACCTCAACTGGAGATACTTCTGTCTCTCTTTTGCTCCTGGAGCAGTTAAGTCAAATTTAGAGGGAGAGCCTGTGAAGGATCAAGGCCGGCCAGGGACCACCTCGCTTCCTCTGGTGTGCGTCCATGGGCCCGGGCTCTTCCTCTGCGGGACGCTCCACACCTGCACGTGTGCGAGGTCTCGCCCGTCCTTGTTTTGCAGGGTTACAAAGGCAGCAGAGGCGACTCAATGGACGTAAGTTGCATGCGTGCTGCATGAGCCCTTGCCCTGTGAGCCTCCTGTCCGCCTTCTTACGTCTTCTCTCCTTCCCTTTTTCAGCAATGTGCGCTGGTCCAGAGCATCAAAGATAAATGCCGTAAGTACGCTATTTTCTGCTGTCTGCACCGCGGTTTTATTCTTGTGTGTGGAATCTTGCGTGTGGAAGCCCGGTGAACATGGCTTTCATGCTCCTCTGTTCTTTTCCAGCTTGCTGTTACGGTAAGTTAGCTCGATGACTGGATTTCCTTCTGAGGGAAGCAGAAGTCCCCTTTTCTGGTAAGTAGTGTGTCTGTGAACCTCCCTCCCCCACTTCCCACAGGGCCCCTGGAGTGCCCCGTCTTCCCGACGGAGCTGGCTTTCGCCTTGGACACCTCAGAGGGGGTCACCCAGGACAGGTTCAGCCAGATGAGGGAGGTGGTCCTCAAGATTCTGGACGACCTGACCATCGCTGAGAGCAACTGCCCGCGGGGGGCCCGAGTGGCCGTGGTCACTTACAACAACGAGGTTACCACGGAGATCCGCTTTGCCGACTCCAAGAAGAAGTCCGTCCTCCTGGACAAGATCAAGAACCTGCAGGTGTCGCTGACCTCCAAGCAGCAGAGCCTGGAAACCGCCATGTCCTTTGTGGCCAGAAACACGTTTAAGCGTGTGCGGAGCGGGTTCCTGATGAGGAAGGTGGCAGTGTTCTTCAGCAATAAGCCCACGAGGGCGACCCCACAGCTCCGGGAGGCTGTGCTCAAGCTCTCAGATGCTGGGATCACACCCTTGTTCCTCACAAGCCAGGAGGACCGGCAGCTGATCAATGCCCTACAGGTCTGTGTTCCGGGCATCCTGGGCTCTGAGAAGGCACTCGGGCACATCCGTGCCCAAATCTGGGACCAGTTTGCACCCTATAGCTTCTCAAAGTGTCTAGATGAGGCTGGTATCTAAGCTGGGATTTCTGGAACATCCTGATGGCTCTGGACATCCAAGTGCCTGTGACTTATTCCCACCGGGTCCCTCCTTGAATCTTGGAAGAGATGCTCCCAGGCTGACCCTGGGAGCCCTCCCTCCCCTAGGGACATCAGCGAGCCAACCCCCAGAATGCATCCGTATTCAGGCGTTTCTCAGCCATTGTTAATTGCCATCTAACAATTAAACAAGTCATTTAAACAAATAACACGGAAGCTTTAGCTTCTGCCTGTGAAACAGCTAAGCACTCCCTTGTCATTTGCTTAAATAACTTGTATAATTGTTATAATGATAGATAATATATAAAATAATCAATTATTGATCAATCAATAATGATCAATCAATCAATATATAAAATCAGTTGATCAGTTGATCAATTTAATCAGTCTTTGCTCAATGCCAATCCTGGTTGTGCTGTCCAGGATGGGTGAATGATGGTCAAGACGGGAAACAGCGGGACCAGGATCTTGGCTCTAGTTTTAATTCAGTCACCTTCTGGCTTCAAGTCACTGAGAGTAACATGGCCCTCCCCCTTATCTCTCTGTGGCTCAGGTTTCTCAGCTCCAGAGGGGTGAACTGGTCTCTAACATCTTCCTTTCCAAACCAAGTAGTCTATGGTTTTATCACTGCCACATCAGCCAGGGAGAGTTGGGTCACTGGTGCCATCTCTCAGGGTTTGTTCTGCCAAACTTCAGGCCAGTTTGAGCACCAGGTATTGGGTTGAGTCTCTGCCTTTGGTTTACCAGCTGTATGTTCCTATCAGGGTCTCATGTATGTACATCTCCCCTTATGAGGGCCAAGTGATCCAGAACCTTGCATGTTCCTTTTTACCTGTTTGTTTATTGGCCTCACTGGGTCTTTGCTGCTGTGCACGGGCTCTCTCCAGTTGCAGTGCTTGGGCTTCTCACTGCAGTGGCTTCTCTTGTTGCAAAGCACGGGCTCTAGGTGCACAGGCTCAGTAGTTGTGGCACACAGGTTTCGTTGCCCTGAGGCATGTGGGATCTTCCTGGTCCAGGGATTGAACCTGAGGCCCCCTGCACTGGCAGGTGGATTCTTAACCGTTGGACCCCTAGGGAAGTGCCACCACGCATGTTTCTCAAAAGGATAGTTTCAGGCAGTCAGTTATTCATGCATTCAATTATTCACAAAATGAATCATTACTGATGGTGTGTCAGAGGCTGTGATTGGCAGGACTTTTAAAATCTTCTGGAAGTGATTGCTTGTTTTGTTGTTAAATCCCTTTCTGGACCTGGGCACATGAAAGAGGGATGGAGCCAATGTTGGCTAGTTGCTATTATTGTTGCTAGAAATAACAGTTAACATTGAGGACCCTGCTGTTTGCTGGAGACTATACCAGGCACTTAAGCTTCATTACCTAATTTAATCCTCCAAATAACTTCATGGGTATCTACCATTAATCCCAGATTGCAGCAGAGGAAACTGAATTCCAGAGAAGTTAAATAGCTTTGCTTCAGGTCCAGCAGAGTGCAGGAGAGGGGTTTGAACTCCAGCTCATCTCGTTGGAAGAAAACCTGTGCTTTTCTATTATAATCAGTGCCTTCCTTCCTAACCCCACTTCCTAAGAAAGAGAAGCTATTGGGGGGTTATTTAATTGATGTGACTCTAATGTTTTCTTCAGCTGTATTCTCAAATGGTAATGTCCATTATATTCCTCCTGAACATTTCTTTTTGTTTAAACCAGATCAATAACACAGCGGTGGGACATGCCCTTGTCCTTCCTGCTGGCGGAGACCTCACAGACTTCTTGAAGAATGTCCTGACGTGTCACGTCTGCTTGGGTAAGGTGCTTCTCCAAGAGGAAAGCCTGTCCAGCGGCAATTACCAAAACACACCGTCCACAGGGGGACACTGAGTGAATAATCACCATGTGTACAAAAAGCCTGAGTTATATGAAGATTCACGTGGCCCTGTATTTACCGGTGTAAATGCTGCATATGTACTTTCCATGCCTGAAGCGGACTCGCCCCAAACAGAGCCTGTCTCTGTTAGGAGAGCGTTGGGTTCCATAGGTAATAAAGGAGTAAGTGGGCTCTGCTTATGTTTTGACCTTGGAGTCCAGAAATTAATAATCTGGCTTTGTGACTTTCTGGAAAACACTCTTCAAGGAGTGGCAAAGAAGTAAGGTGTTTTTCTTTCCTTCTCCGCCCTTTGTACTCTTTCATTATGCCAAAAGTGTTCATTGCTTAGTCGTGTCTGACTCTTTTTGACCCCATGGACTATAGCCTGCCAAGCTCCTCTGTCCATGGGATTCTCCAGGCAAGAATACTGGAGTAGGTTGCTATGCCCTCGTCCAGGGGATCTTCCTGACCCAGGGATCGAACCCAAAGCCATATTAAAAAGGATTTTAGCTTGCTGATTAGTTTCCCCTGGTAAGTGTTAATGCTAAGTCACTTCAGTCGTGTCCGACTCTGTGCAACCCCATAGACGGCAGCCCACCAGGCTCCCCGTCCCTGGGATTCTCCAGGCAAGAACACTGGAGTGGGTTGCCATTTCCTTCTCCAGTGCAGGAAAGTGAAAAGTGATGGTGAAGTCGCTCAGTTGTAAGTGTTAGGCGATGAAAACTGAAATCTGGCCACGATAATGTCAGCAAGGTATACATAGTTGTACATTATGTGACAATTTTAATGACCCCAGACCCTCTGCAGACTGACGTGCAGTTTCTCACTCTGAGAGTGACAGAATAAACAGGCTGCCATGCTTCTTTCTAGACATCTGCAACATTGACCCATCCTGTGGATTCGGCAGCTGGAGGCCTTCCTTCAGGGACCGGAGGGCAGCAGGCAGTGACGTGGACATCGACATGGCTTTCATCTTAGATAGCTCCGAGTCCACCACCCCGTTCCAGTTCAACGAGATGAGGAAGTACATCGAGTACCTGGTCCGACAGCTGGATGTGAGCCCAGACCCCAAGGCCTCCCAGCACTTTGCCCGCGTGGCGGTGGTGCAGCATGCGCCCTACGAGGCGGTGGACAACGCCAGTGTGCCGCCTGTGAAGGTGGAGTTCTCCCTGACCGACTACGGCTCCAAAGAGAAGCTGCTGGCCTTCCTTGGCAGCAGGATGACCCAGCTGCAGGGGACCAGGGCGTTGGGCCGCGCCATCGACTACACCATTGAGAACATCTTCGAAAGAGCTCCCAACCCCCGGGACCTGAAGATCGTGGTGCTGATGCTGACGGGCGAGGTGCAGAAGCAGCAGCTGGAGGAGGCCCAGAGAGCCATCCTACAGGCCAAGTGCAAAGGCTACTTCTTCGTGATCCTGGGCATTGGCAGGAAGGTGAACGTCAAGGAGCTGTACAGCTCTGCCAGCGAGCCCAACGACGTCTTCTTCAAGCTAGTGGACAAGTCGACCGAGCTCAACGAGGAGCCCCTAATGCGCTTCGGGAGGCTGCTGCCATCCTTCGTCAGCAGTGAGTCCTGTGTGCCCTTGGTTTGGGAACGATAGCTGGTGTGCCCACGTCGACCTGTCCGTTCATTCAGCCGGTGTCTACTGGCATCTCCCGCGTCCCAGACACCCTGGTAGGAGCTGGGGTTGCAGTGGACGCAGATGGGAATCCTGCCTTCTCCCACTTGTTTGTTCAACCGGACTTGACCGGGCTTCTCCCAGCCGCAGGCTGTGCTCCTGGGGGCCAACGGTCCAGGCGGGCACGGGGCTCAAGTGCACATTTATTACGCCCGACACTAAGCATGCTGGTCACACTGAAGTGTGTCCCCTGGGGGACCAGGGAAGCTTCTAGAAGGAGCAGAGTTGATCTGATTCACCCCCCAACCCCACACTTGGCTGCTTCCAAGCCTTTGCTGTTGTGGCTCTCGCTCGTTGAAATGCTCTCCACCCTGCTTTAGCAGTGAACCCACGTTCATCTTCAGAAATTCCCTCCATGTGCCCCTTCTCACTGGGGTGCTCCCCACGCCCAAGGCTTGAGCATCATTAATCTGGATGCTGTACTTACTGCATCTGTTACATGGCCTCTTGTCATTCATTTCTGGATCTGTGGTCCCCGTAGACCACACGTCCTGGGGGAGGTGTAGCATTCACCACTGCCTTGTCCAGAGTCAGCACAGGAACGTCTTACAAACAAGGGAGCTTTATAAAGTATACTCTGCACCACCCCACCCCACCCCCCATAAAATTTTAGGGAAAAAAAATGTAAAGCAAAGCTGGGCTGGCAAGTTCACGCAGGGGTCACTATTTCTGTCTTCAGAAGTTTAAAAACAGAAGCTTCCTTAAATAGCATTGAGAAAATGTTGACAGTAATGTCAGCATTGTAAATGTTGATTCTAATCTGACGTTCAAGAGCTTGGAGCTTACTTAGCTCTGCACTTGATTTCTCCTCTATTCCTGTCTTCCTGCACACTGAGTAAATGTCACCTTTAACCTAATCACCCAAATATCGCCAAATAGAAGATACTGATTTAAGGTGCTTTATGGACTGAGGACCGTTACGCTTCATGTTTCAAATCACTGGATTTAGATCATCTGGAAGAATGAATTGATTCAACAAGTGTTTATGGACTACCTACTGTGTGATCCATTTAACTCCTTAGCAGAGTAATTTTAATTTGGGTGTGGTTCACATGCACTTAAATTTTTTTTTCCCTCTAGGTAAAGATGCTTTCTACCTGTCCCCAGATATCAGGAAACAGTGTGATTGGTTCCAAGCAGACCAACCGGCAAAGAATCTCGTGCAGTTTGGTTACAAACAAATGTAAGTGATGATAAGAAGTGTCTCAGAAGTGAGAGTGCTAGAGGGCACGCACAGGTCCTTTAGCCAACACATAACTTTATGGGGTGAGGATGCTGAAATCCAGAAAATGGGACTTCCCAGAGGTCACGTGGAGCATTTCCGGAGAAGAATCTGTCGTCTCCATTGGTTTTTGCTGTGTAACGAACTACCTGAAGCTTAGTGACTGACAATAACAACTGTTTAATTTGCAATTCTGTGGGCTGGCGGGTTTTGTTTGGGCTCAGCTGGGCAGTTCTTCTGGCCTCTAAGGGGCTCACTTAACATGCTTGTGATCAGCTGCTGGTCGGCTGTGGACTGATGGTCTGGGGTAGTCTGACATGGGTCACTTGTCTCTGCTCTATGTGGCAAGCCTGGATTTGTACCCAGGGAGACTGGGCAGGGTTCCAAGAGAGATGAAAGTGGGCAAGCCCCGCTGAGGTCCAGGCTGGAGCTGGCGCACTGTTCCCTATGCTCTGCTCCACTGGCCAAAGCCAGCCTTGCTAGATTCAAGAGTGGTGAGCTGGACCTGTTGGGGAGACCTGCCACATCACATTGTTAAGAGCATGGGTACAGAGAAAGGTGGGCCTTTGGGCCATATGTCCCAGCAATCTAACCAGTGTGCAATGATTTCCTATAGAAGGATTAGACACATGAAGCAAAAAATGGACTCCAGTCTTCTTAAAAGGATTAATGCTGTACTAGCATAGGTGATGGTGGTTACTGAAGGAGGCGACATGTATGATCTCCTGGACGGAGCATGAGGGGGTTGAGAGGTGGGTAGGGCTGCGGTGCTCACAGTGATGCTGGCCACTTGGCACATGCTCTGTGGTCTTATGTCCAGTGCTGTTGTTGATGTCAAATCCAGGAACAGAGAGGAGAGCAGTATGGCTGTGTGATGGGGGGACTGCAAAAGGGGGGCATGGTGACAGGAACTGGGGCCAAGCACTGTGCCAGCAATTCATGCCCTCCAAGAGAGGATGGAGTGTCACACTCTGGGGAAAAGGCAGGTTTTGGCTGTTGAGTCCAAATGAGATGCAGATTCGGGTTAGCCTTGCAAAGTGACTTCTTGGCTTCTCCTAGCTGACCCCCAGGTGGCCTCTTCCTACCACCCTTACGTACTTCTCTCTGTATCCCTTAACTCCTTCAGCTCTTGCCTCTGTCCTCACAGGGAGCCTTTATGTCAGCCTCAGTTCAGTTCAATCACTCAGTCATGTCTGACTCTTTGCAACCCCATGGACTGCAGCATGCCAGGCTTCCCTGTTCATCACCAACTCCCAAATCTTGCTCAAACTCATATCCATTGAGTCGGTGATACCATCCAACCATCTCATCCTCTGTCATCCCCTTCTCCTCCTGCCTTCAATCTTTCCCAGCATTGGGGTCTTTTCTAATGAGTCAGCTCTTCGCATCAGGTGGCCAAAGTATTGGAGTTTCAGTTTCAGCATCAGTCCTTCCAGTGAATATTCAGGACTGATCACCTTAGGATAGACTGGTTGGATCTCCTTGCAGGCCAAGGGACTCTTAAGAGTCTTCTCCAACCCCACAGTGCAAAAGCGTCAATTCTACATCACTCAGTCTTCTTTATAGTCCAACTCTCTCATCCATACATGACCACTGGAAAAACCATAGCTTTGACTAGACAGACCTTTGTCAGCAAAGTAATGTCTCTGCTTTTTAACATGCTGAGTAGGTTTGTAATAGCTTTTCTTCCAAGGAGAAAGTGTCTGCAGTGATTTTGGAGCCCCCAAAATAAAGTCTGTCACTGTTTTCATTGTTTCCCCATCTATTTGCCATGAAGTGATGGGACCAGATGCCATGATCTTGGTTTTCTGAATGTTGAGTTTTAAGCCAACTTTTTCTCTCTCCTCTTTCACTTTCATCAAGAGGCTCTTTAGTTCCTCTTCATTTTCTGCCATACGGGTAAAAGTGTGGTAAGCCTGGTAAGTTGAAAATCATTCCTAATCCAACAGTGACCGTCCTCTGGTGCTGTGATGCTCATCCTGCTAGATTTGGGTCCACAGGTTCTATTTTTCTAGGTTTTTAATATGATCTGTCTAATTTCCCTTGAATATTCCATCACGTTGGCTCAACTTTATCTTTAGGAAAACAGAATGAACAAAACAACGTAGGGTTTGAAGTTTTATGATATCAACTTGAACAGAATATACTGTATATGCCATATAGCATGACACTTCTATAAAACAATAACAATCATCTCAGCATAAGAAACAAACAAAACTGGGTCTGTGCTGTCGTGTCTGCTGGTTATGTTGTTATTCTTTTTAAGGATTCAGAATAAATTAATAAATTGTGAGAGAAACAACTACACACACAGAAATTAGTACAAACAAAAATACACAGTGAGTACTGGGACTGAACTTATATGTCGACCTCATAGTTTTCCAGCTCAACACGGCATCTTGCTGCGTGGATACCTTCTTACAATGAGAGTAGCTGTTAAATGAGCTTAGTTTTTGGAGTGTGTTTTTCAGTTGGTCAGTTTTTATAATTAGTCTGTTGTTCAGTTGCTAAGTCATGCCTAACTCTTTCTGACCCCATGGATTGTAACATGCCAGGCTTCTCGGTGCTCCACTGTCTCCTGGAATTTAGAGTATTATTTAAATATTATTTTATTTTTTATTATTCATTATTGATAAGTATTATTATAATGACAATATTTATTTTTGTTTCTTTACTCTCTCCCTGGTTTTACTTTATACATTGAAAATAAGATGACAAGTATATTTATAGTACAATTGAAGTTTCACTTCTAATAATTCTATTTTTTATATGCTGTTAAATGTCTTTTCTGTGGCACAGATCCTAAAAGGACACATTTAGTATATGTAATATCGTATGTAATATTGTATGTAATATATATAAACTACTGCATGTGTTTGCTGAGAGAGCAAATTTTACATAGCACATGGAATTATGTCTTTGTCTGTTTTAAATGGCAGGAGAAAATATGTACAAGTCAAAATAACATTTAATATATTTTAACAGAAATGTTCCTAATAACGTTACTTCAAGTCCTACATCCAAACTGGTGACCACAACGAAGCCGGTGATCACCACCACCAAACCGATCACAGTGGTGAACCTGCCAGCCTCAAAGCCAGCTGCCACGAGACCTGTGGATGAGAGACCCGCAGCTGGGAGATCCGTGGCCACCAAGACGGACAGTGCCAGGCCCATGGCCACCAAGACCGAGGCCACCAAACCTGTGGCCACCAAGATTGAGGCCACCAAGACCGAGGCCACCAAGACTGAAGCTGCCAAACCTGTGGTCACCAAGGCTGAGGCTGCAAAACCCACAGCCACCAAGACTGAAGCCACTAAGACTGAGGCTGCAAGGCTCATGGCCACCAAGACCGAGGCCACCAAACCTGTGGCTGCCAGGCCCGAGGCGGCAAAGACAGCCACAGCCAGACCTGCAGCAGCCGTGAAGCCTGCAGCAGCCAAACCTGCCCCTGCCAGACCCCCCGCTGCTGCCAGATCCGTGGCCACGAGGTCCGAGGCCCCCAGGCCCCAGGCAGTCAAACTGGCTGCCAGCAGGCCCGGCGCTGCTAAGCCCGTGGGTAAGAAAGCTGCCAGCTTGTGCTCTTCTCATTTATTGTGTCCAGGGCTTGTCCCCGGAGCCTGTTACAAGGCAAACCAGACACAGTCCTTGATCTGGGATCTGAGATCTAGATGCAGTATCTTGTAAGGTGTTGCTCTGAGCATAGAATTACCAGAACATTGCTTATTTTCTGTATTCAAAAGCAATCTTTCTCTCCCCTGCCGCGCACCCTGCAAGGCTGATGAGTTCCATGCAAAGAGCAAGTGAAATAAATCCCCCTGCCTTTGCTGCCTGTTCTCCCACACTCCCCACCCCAACTCCAAGCCCGCACCAGGGGAGCTCGGGAGTGACCCATTCTCTCCGGGATGTAGCATGTGGCCAGCCCCCAGCCCAGCTGGAGATGCTGTTGTCTTAGGCTAAAGGGAGAAGTTCTAAGCCGATGTAGAGTTTTAGACCCCTCCGCGGGAGTGGGAGAAGGATAAAGCCTGTTGTCAGCACTTAGGCAGTGAAAAAGATGTTTCTAGGCTTTAGTTCTGGAGCTAGACCTCCCTCCCTCAGACTGTGACCCCCAAAGTTCTGGATGGAGCTTTGCAGTTACAAGCCTTGTCCCCGCTGTGAAGCTCATAGCCACAGAAAGGAAGCCCAGGCTTTGTGCTCTGCTTATCTTGGGCCATTTTGTTTAGCAAAGAGGAAAGTTAGAGCCAGACCATCCGTCTGTCCCTGCAGGCTGGACGGCATGCTGGTACTGCCCCAGGGAAGAGTACATTCCAGGCTGGATTTGATGATCAGGGGCAGGTGGGCTTCACGGGACTCAGACTGTGCTGTTTTATTTTTCCCTCAGAGAAGACGCTTAGAAGTTCCTTTGGAGTCACAAACTGAGTTGAAAAGTGAAGGCAGGATGTTTGTGCTCCTGAAAAAGTGGACATTGTCTTCATTTTATGAACAGAGAGAGAGCAGGGATTCCTTCAAAGAATTTCAGGTCATGCCCTGAAGTTCCATGATGTGTATTTAATAGACTGTAAATTATGGGGCTTATTCTGTCTTGAAGATTTCAGATTAAGCACGCTGGACTGTGCATTTTCAAAGTATCTTCTTAATTAGATTTTCAACAGAAAAAAAAAAAAGGTAGTGTTATACCTGGTGGATGAATGATGAGATTTTTGATTAATGTGAATTTCACATTTCGCATATGCTGGTAGTTACATCAGTCTTTCTCAGGAGCTTAAATGAGAAATTACTCCTCTGCCTCCCCTAAGCTTCAGATCAACTGTCTACTGGTACATATCTTTAAGATTTCACCTTTGGCCTATATGTTACAGTCATTTAGGGTTTTACTTTTTATCAATTAATTTTTTAAAGTTTTTTTTATGAAGATCATTTTAAAAACTGTGCATCTATTTAATTTTGTCTGCGCTGGGTCTGCGTTGATGCCAGGGCTATTCTCTAGTTGCAGTGGGCAGGGCTCCCCTTGGGTTATGGTGCACGGTTCTTAGCACCATGGCTTCTCTTGTGCAGAGCGTGGGCTCTAGGTGCACGGCCTCCAGGAGTTGCGACGCACCAGCCCCTTGGCATGTGGGATCTTCCTGGACCAGGGATCGAACCTGTGTCTCTTGCACTGACAGGCAGATTCTTATCCACTGTGCTACCAGGGAAGCCCCTAGGGTCGTATATTGTATCTCATGCTCTCTACACTCTGCTCTATTCCGCAGTGAAGGCACCTCGCGAGATCCATGTGTCTGAGGTCACAGAGAACAGCGCCAAGCTGCACTGGGAGAGGCCCGAGCCCCCCAGCCCTTACTTATACAACCTCACCGTCACCTCGGCCCACGATCAGGCCGTGGTTCTGAAGCAGAACCTCACTGTCACGGACCGCGTCATCGGGGGCCTGCTCCCCGGGCAGACTTACCACGTTACGGTGACCTGCTCCCTGAGGTCTCAGGTCAGAGCCATCTACCAAGGCAGCTTCAGCACGAGTAAGTGCAGGGTCGCCTTAAGGACAGTCGGTACCCTTCTCTGCACAGGGTATCAAATGGGGTGGTCAAGGGAACAATTCCGATTCACTGGACCTTGTCCTGAAAAACAGCAACAAGGTTGCAATGAGATCCTGCACATCCTGGTTGTACCAAAGTTGATAAATTAACAAAACGGAAACTGGGCAACTACTGTGAACTATTACCCTGCCTTTGGGGTCCTGGGCTACTTGATGGAGGAAACCTGATCCATGGGGCCCGAGTGTAGCCACTTCCCAGGGAGGAAGAAATATGCCCGTGGAACCTGGCTGGGTCTCAGCCACCCACCATGCCTGAGCGTCGGAAGCACGTTTCCTTGTTCAGTGAACGGAAAACACCCTGAGTCACCCTCCGTAGGGAGTAACCAGGGAGCCCTTGGAGTTGCGCCATCCCAGGACCGCGGGACGTCCGCAGCCCTGCAGAAAGGGCACCGGCGTGCCCCTCCCCTGGGCCCACAGTGTCCTGCCCTGCCCTCTGCTGTGTGGGCCCCGTGGTTCCTGTGCTGCCCCGGGGTTTGCCCATGCATGCTTTCCCGGTCTCTGTTCAGTACTCACGCCCCACCCTCCAAGTTCTCCTGGACCGCCCCCTTAACCCCGACTCTTCTCCACCCCTGCTGCTCCTGGGACGTGGAAGGGGAGGCTCCCACTCTTTTCTCCTGGGCCAGTGTCATTCACATCAAGGAACCATGCGTGAGGATGGGCAGTTCTCATCTGTTACCATGCAATGCAGAAAGATGTGAATCCAAAGACCATTCAGCCCCAGGGCTCTGTTTCCTAGGACAGAAACAGCAGAAATTATGTGGAAACTGTGAGGACCTGTTCCAAGTTCAGAGGTTTTCTCTGTTTGCTTGTTGAGATGAATCAGATATGTAGACAATTAGATAGGAGTTGTGTGTGTAGAGACTTCTTGGGGCTCTGTGTTTCAGTGGCCCACCATGATCCAGAAAATCAAGCCTGCCTCAGTCTCTTACTTTTCTGAGTTACTTACTAGGGGTGAATCTTCTTTTTCAGAGAAAATTCAGCCTCCACCTCCACAAACAGAGCGATCAGCCTCTAGTGCAACCATCAACCTAGTGGTGAGCGCAGACCGGTTGGCTGGGAGTAAAGCAGGTGAGCCGCTGAAAATCTTAGGTGTGTTGCAGCACTAAGAAAGCATTCTTGGGACTACGCTGGCGTGTCCAGTGGTTAAGACTCCGTCTTGCCATGGCAGGGGGCATGAGTTTGATCCCTGGTTGGGAAGCTAAGATCCCATGTGCTATGTGGCGAGGCCAAACGTTCAAAAACAAAAGCAGAGCTAAAAGCAGAACTCCACAGCCCATTCACACTTAAAAGGAGAAAGTCCAGTAAATTATACTATTAAAAAAAAAAAAGAAAGAATTCTTCCAAACAGTTTAATCTGCTGGGGTTCTAATTCTCAGACCAGGAGGGACTTGTATGGGGAATGTTCCAAAGTGGCTCTCTGTGGTCCATCCTGGTCTTAACTTCCATATTCCAAGTTCCAAATGGTGGCTTACCTTGCCGGTCCCGAGGTTCTTAGAAAAAGCTGACCGAGGGCAGCTTTGGGGGACTGTAGCCAGGACTCAGGAGTCCCTTAGTCATTTCCCCGGTGCCTCGTCTTGGGACTTGAGTTTATTTGTGGTCTGTGATGCAGCACAGCATAGGGTTTCATCCACTCAGTGATTTAATTTAGTAAGAAACGACTCAGAAGAACACGAGACAGCTCAGTTTGGAATCCATGAAATTCGGGGGTTTGGAAGTGACTCACGGGATTGATGCTCTGGTCCCAGTTCCTCAGCATATACCCTGGCTTAATCTAGCCTGCCCTTCTCTTGGGCCTGAGCCGAGCATGTGCATGTTCTATGTGAAATCTGTGACAAGTTAGATGTGTTTCTGGAAGTGACAGCTGTTTGTTGTTTTTGTTCCTGGGCAGTGGAACTCTGGGCGACCCATAACCTCTCCTCCAGGGGAACGTGAGCTGTGATTGTTGATCTGTGGGAAACCAGTTATTGAAATGGCCAATATGCTTTGCTTAAGAGTATTCTGCCAAAGATATTGGTATTAATTCCACAGTCAAAATTCCATGGGATTTAGATATCTTTTTGGTTTATAGACCCCAAAGCAAAGGGTTTCCACTAATTATGGGGACGGTTTGTTAGTTTTGAAATTAATATGTTGGCTCCAGAGGGTGAGATAGTTAGATAGCATCACTGACTCAATGGACATGAATCTGAGCAAACTCTGGGAGATGGTGAAGGACAGGGAAGCCTGGCGTGCTGCAGTCCATGGGGTCACAAAGAGTTGGACAGGATTTAGCCACTGAACAACAACCTATTGGCCCCAGTCAGGAGGAGGGAGGTGTATTTCTTTACAGAGTTTGTTTCTGTTATGGATTAGGGCGAAAGGCATTTCCTGGGTGCTGAGCCACTTTTGTGGATCCTGGATGTTCAAGCAGCTACGCTTTCCCACTCTGTCCTGTATCATCAGAAGCAGCAGCACGCTCATTTTTTGAGCTGTGAGGATTCCCCATTTTACTCTTTCCACTGCAAGTTTTAAAATGATCCTTGTTTCTCCACCTCACCCTTTTTGTAGCGTCTGTATCCTAGCTCTGCTGCTGCTGCTGCTGCTGAGTCGCTTCAGTCGTGTCCAACCCTGTGCGACCCCAGAGACAGCAGCCCACCAGGCTCCCCCGTCCCTGGGATTCTCCAGGCAAGAACACTGGAGTGGGTTGCCATTTCCTTCTCCAATGCATGAAAGTGAAGTCGCTCAGTCGTGTCCGACTCTTAGCGATCTCATGAACTGCAGCCCACCAGGCTCCTCCGTCCATGGGATTTTCCAGGCAAGAGTACTGGAGAGGGATGCCATGGCCATCCTAGCTCACCTGCGTTTAAATGAAACTGGGTGGCTTCCTCCTCCACACCTCCATCTCCTTGGGCCTGCTTGGAAATATAGGACTTGGTTCTTTTAGTTGTTTCTGGAGGAGTCTCGTCTGTTACTAGAATAGTATTTTATTCCGCTGATGGACTTTCCCCCTGTCCATGTATACATGTGTATATCTACATCTGTATTTTCACATTTATCTATCATCTCTTAATTCAGCCATAACCCATAATGACTTTTGACATAAGGAGTTATTACAGAGAAGATAATAAAGTCAATACAGGAATTATGAAACGATTACATACATAGATGTTTAATGAGGGTCAGCAAACCAACTACTTATAAAGCTGCAAAACGTTTCAAAATAGTTTATATTTGGAAACAAGTTTAGGAATTGGTCTGTGATAGAGGTTGTTATTCAGCTGCTAAGTTGTGTCCGACTCTTTGCAACCCCACAAACAGAAGCACGCCAGGCTCCTCTGTCTCCACTGTCCCCCGGAGTTTGCTCAAACGTGTCCATCGAGTCGGTGATGCCATCCAGCCGTCTCATCCTCTATCGTCCCTTCTCCTCCTGCCCTCAGGCTTTCCCAGCGTCAGAGAGCCAGGTGTGTTTCAGGCTCCTCTGGCCTTTCCAAGTTCTTTCCTGACATAAATGTATGGGAATAACTCAGAAATTCATGTTACATTGGGTAATTAAGTTTCAACTTCTTAAGAGTCGTGTTAAAAAACTATAAAAACTCTCAATGTTACGACTTTTAACTTAAACTAAAAAAATGGCAGTAAGGATGTGGCATAATGCTTTGAGATGTAGGAGGAAATTGAAGTCTCAATGCCTTGGGTTTTTTTTTTGAAATATATTATTGAAGTATATATATTTGGAGTCATTGAAGTATAGTTGAATTACAGTTTACAATGTTGGGTCGGTTTCTGATGTACAGCAAAGTGACTCAGATATACATATATATTCTTTTTCATATGGATTATTATATGACATTGAACATAGTTCCCTGTGCTAAACAGAAGGGTCTTGCTTATCTATTTTATGTGTAGTAGTTTGGATCTGCTAATCTCAAACTCCTAATCTCTCTCTCCTCCCTTGCCTCCTTTCCCCTTTGATGCCCATCGGGTTTGTACGCTTCTTTTCTATGTCTGTCTGTAAGTCTCTGTTTCATAAGTTCATTTGTATCATACTTTAGATTCCACATATAAATGATATCAAACGGTATTTCTATTTCTCTGACTTAATTCACTTAGTAAGATCATCTCTTGGAGAAGGCAATGGCACCCCACTCCAGCACTCTTGCCTGGAAAATCCCATGGGTGTAAGAGCCTGGTGGGCGGCAGTCCGTGGGGTCGCTAAGAGTCGGACACGACTGAGCGACTTCACTTTCCCTTTTCACTTTCATGCATTGGAGAAGGACATGGCAGCCCACTCCAGTGTTCTTGCCTGGAGAATCCCAGGGACGGGGGAGCCTGGTGGGCTGCCGTCTGTGGGGTCGCACAGAGTCGGACACGACTGAAGCGCCTGAGCAGCAGCAGCAGCAGCAGGACCATCTCTAGGTCGGTCCATGCTGCTGCGAATGGCACTCTTTCATTCTTTTTTTTTGTGGCTGAGCCGTATGACATGGTGCGCATACCCCACATCTTCTGTATCCATTTCTCTGCTGATGGACACTTAGGTTACTTCCATGTCCTGGCTATCGTAAATAGTGCTGCCGTGAACATTGAGGGGCATGTACCTTTTCAAATTAGAGTTTTTCCAACCCCTTTGATTTCTGCTCATAATCAAGGGACCATGGATCAGCTTTTGTCTCTTCTCTGGGGGTTTTCTGCAGCCCGTAGCCCACCCAGCATGGTGCTTGAGTTCAGAGAAGCCGTAAGGGACTCACTAGGATTTCACCAAAGATGGGGTCAGGACTGATGACATTCTGACTTCAGAGTCCCTGAGATCTGTGCATATTGTCGCCACTCGTTGGTAACTTCATAGAGTGTGGGGAATGTGAAACTTCTAGAAAATTTGATGCTTCATTGAGAGAAAATAATTGGGAATAAATTGCACAGTGAGATTTGGGGATGTGTTTGGTCTTCTTATGTGTGGTCCAGAAGGGATAAGAATATATAAACAGTGTTGAGTTAATATAAACAACACAGTCTTTAAATAGGCATCTTGCTGGGCTGTCTTGTTTTTTAAGACTGAGTCACAGATTCAGAAGTAGGAAGGTATTCTCAGTCCACACCTTCAACGCTTAGGTCTCCTCTCTTTACGTGACAGAGAGAAAAGAGATGTTAAAACCGGGGCTTGTGTGTCTTTCAAGGTGATGACTGGTAGTTAGATTTGTATGAACCCAAAACCTTTCTCCTTCCTTCTGACCTGTACAGAACCCTCAGCCCCAGGACCTGAGTGCTGTTTCACATGTGTGTGTGTGCACAAGCATGTATATTTCCCCCCAGTGATTCAAGTCAGTCTGAAAGTATAAATTACTTGCTCTTCTTAACAAGGTTCTGCATAACTGATCTCTAGCCCACAAGTAACAAAACAGTGCTGTGCCTGGAGAAGTCACTTAGTAAACATTTGCTCGTGAACATATGGAGTTACACGCACATACACATACACATACCCGGTCTTGAAAGCTCTTCTTGAATTAATTGGGTATTTACTTTAGAATGTATAAATTCAAAATGCATAAACAGATCAGGAGATGAAAGCTTGCTTTCCTCCCTCCCAATGCCTCCCTTCCCTCTCTCCCATATAATTAAGATGTTTTAGAAATTCCTCAGGGGGTAAAACATTTTAACAATATTCATGTTTTGGCAGAAAGAAAAAAGAATAACAACAAATCATCGTTTATAAGTAACTTTACAAGTACAGTAACTGTATTCTTCCTCTGTAGTTGTATGTATATTTCACATCTAAGTGTCAATTGCCACAATATGCATTCTTTCTGCAAACCTGTATTTTCTAGGCAATTCAGGCAAGTATCAGTTTTAAAGCCAGCATTTTTATGTGAACATGAATACAGGTTGATTCTTTTTGTTTTTTGCAGCTCCAGTTCACTAGAAACATGGTTTGTGCTTGCAGAGATGTGGCCCTTTCTTGTATAGTAAATGCTAGACACTTTTGTCTGTGTGCCTTTTTTACCACATGAATAAAAGATTTCCTAGGTTTTGATTCTGTCTTTAGGAACTGAATTTTGTCATAGTTAGCCACTCTGGGTTTGGGGAGCATGGTGACCAGTGTTTGAATCTGTGCAGGAATCTGTGGGCCAGAATCCTGTGAAATGAACAAGTCTCTGATCCGTGGCATCCAGTGACGGGGAGGAAGACTGGACAGTACTAATACCTGAGTTTTCGTTGGTGTTTGTTAATGTTCGCCGCTTTGGAAATGCACATTTGATAGGTACTTCTTTACCAGAAGTGTGACACAGGCCCAGAACGTGAGGACACCCTAGCGAAAGGATTCTTTGTCTCCCCTGATGAGGCCTGGCCCTGTTTTGCATGGAGTGTGAGCTGTGGCATCAGTGTGAGGTGGAATGTGAGTAAGGCAGCAGTGTGAGACGAAGGTTGACCACAGCAGCAGACCAATAGCATCAGGATTCCAGACTTTGCAGTCCTACACGATGCATAAATATTACTTATTTATTTTTAGCTGTGCTGGGTCTTCGTTGCTATGCGTGGGCTTTCTCTAGTTGCGGCACGTGGGGGTCTATCCTTCCTTGCGATGTGCGGGCTGCTTGTTGCGGTGGCTTCTCTTGTTGCGGTGGCTTCTCTTGTTGCGGAGCACAGGCTCTAGGTGTGTGGCCTTCAGGAGTTGTGGTGCATGGGTTTAGTCGCTCCGTGGTACATGCAACTTTCACCGACTGTGGACTGAATCCAGGTCCCTTGACTGGCAGGCAGATTCTTAACCACTGGACCACCAGGGAAGCCCCATGATTCCATTTTAAATGGTTAATCCTTTTTTTTTTCCCTCAACAAAATATAACAAGCCCTGTGAAAAGAGAAAAAATCCCTGCCCACTTTTTGCTTTTCTCAGCATCTAAAAGAAACACACCCACTTTTCTGGGATGCATTTGCTGCCTGAAAATGGCATTTAGTAGCAATTAAATGAATCTTCCAGTGATCATCACAGTCTTAAAGCACAGACTACGATAGGTGTTTCTGTAGTGTGCTTCACTCCTGCTGGTTTGGAGGATACTGTATTTGTATTATGTTTCTGTCACCATCTCTCTCTTGTTTCTCTTATTTTTGGCTGAAGAAGCCTTGGAAATATATTTTATATGCATATGATTAGTAAAGCAAAGATTCTGAAGGTTTCAAAGAGCAAAAAAAAAAAAAAAAAAAAGACCTCAGAAAATTTGCTTTTTTAGTGTTATACAATGAATCCTAAACTATTGACCTACCTATGTATGAAGAGATGTTTTGGTGCAAAAGGGAGTCAAATAACTAACAAAATCTGTAGCATTCATTTTAGTTACTCTAGAAATTAGCAGTCTGTAGAAATGACCATGCTTTGTCTGAGCGGGCATTTCTGGGTCAGTTACACAGCTCAGAAGGAAATAAGTTCACCACTGTTTTGCCTCCTTTATTGATTCTAAGATGCACAGATTTTCCCACCATAGTACTTCCAAAATGGAAATGTGACTTGAAGTTGATGACATGTTGTGTCTTATTGGCAGCATTTTCTCTTACTTAGCGGAATATAAAACAATCATGCATCATAAAATTAAGGTATCTTAGATTTGATGAAATCCAGTATTTGTGTGTTCTACCATGAATATATAGCGTTGGCTGCCATAAAATGATGTGATGTGGAAAATATATGATTTTATGTTGATAATAATTTAAAGAACGAGCTTAACCCCACAAACTGAGGTACGTTAAATAGCTACAAACACTTTCTCTCCTTGGTTGAAGAGACATAGCCATCTTCAAGGCAGTGTGTTTATTGCTGCGTGAGAAGGTAGCTAAGTCAGCTACCATGTTTAAATCATGAGGGGTCCCCAAGGGCATTTGGCATTTTTTTTACTGTGAAGCATAAAAGTCTTATGAAATGATACTTTGTTGGTTAAGACCTGAAACTACATTTAACATACAGCTACAACTACATTTAAAATAAAGTCAAAAATGCAGAAAATATTTCCTTGGTAATTCTGAGTCAGTAATCAAAATATAGACGTGGGAAAGTTTTATTTATTCCAGCCAGTTGTATCTGCTTCAGAGGTTTGGAAGCACTTCACATCATGTCAACAGTGTCTGGTCCGAAGGCAATTAAACCTTCTTGTTTTGAAGCCGTTAAACTAATAAGGAACATAATTGCACGTATTTATATCTGTACCATAAACACTTTCCACTCCTCTTAAGCCCCACAGTTTTGCTTAAGAAAGTACTGAAATATTGATAACTTGCTGGCTTGGAAAATGTCAAAGATGATGCCTTTAAAAATGCTACTTTTAGACACTGTAGAAATCTCAACTGATAAAAGACAAGAATTTTTAATTTAACATGTTTTCAGTTTTAGATACCTTTTTCTAGTAATAAAACAATAGATACTCATTGTGAAGAATTCAGAACATACCGAAAAATGTTAGAACATAAAACCTCCCATTTTGATGCTTGAGAACCTACTATGGATCTCCACTCAGTGCTCTGTGGTGACCTAAATGGGAAGGAAATTTAAAAAAAAAGAGAGATATATAATCTATGGCTTCCCTGGTGGCTCAGATGGTAAAGGATCCACCTGCAATGCCAGAGACTTGGGTTTGATCCCTGGGTTGGGAAGATCCCCTGGAGAAAGGAAAGGCTACTCTACTGGAGTGAGTAGAGAAGAGGAAAGAGAAAAGGAAAGGCTACTCTACTGGCCTGGAGAATCCCATGGACTGTATAGTCTATGGGGTCACAAAGAGTCGGACACGACTGAGTGACTTTCACTTTCATACTTTTCAGGGTTTGATCTCTGGGTAGGAAGATCCCCTAGAGAAGGAAAGGGCTACCCACTCCAGTATACTTGCCCAGAAATCCCGTGGACAGAGCACCCTGGCAGGTGACATGTCCACAGGGTTGCAAAAGAGTCAGACGCAACAAATATGTGTACTATGGTGGACTCACTTTGCTGTACAGTAGAAACTAACGCAACATTGCAGAGCAACTATACTCCGATACAATTTAATTTAAAGAAATGGAGAATCCCAGGATTTTGTCTTTAGATACTACTGAGGCCCATGTTAATTTATTTCTCTTGGTTCTTCAAGTGTCTGTGTGTCCAGAGTGGTCGTGTCCTGATAGCTCATTAGTAAACCTTACAGGTCTTGGCAGTGACTCCTGCTGGAATAAAGGATGTAGAATGCAAGAGCTGTGGTTTAGTGCTGGAGAGCAAAGGTGAAGATCAAAGGAAACTGGAAAAGCCAGTGGGTCAGGGAACACTGTCCTACTGCAGGACTGCCTGCAGGCTGGGCATCCTCGGGTCTGGGAGGACTTTTGTCTGCTTCAGAAAGCACAGTCCAGTAGGACCTAAAGAGCGAAACACGGTGGGCCAGGATGGGAATGCACTTTGAATAAACAACGTGGAACCGACCTGGGCCCCTGGGGGATGCTGTAGGGAAGAAAGAGGAGGGGATGAGGTGACCATTCGGCCAGGTTCCCACACTAATGGGGACCCACTGCTAAACAAGGGATGTGTGTTTGTGGCTGAATGGTCTTACTTTGCTCAGTCCCCTCTTTCCTTAAAACCAGGCCTTCTGCCCCAGTGCTGGCACTTATAAGAGGAGGAACATTGGTTTTGTGAGTTATCATCACTTTATCCTGGCCTCCTCAGGTCTTCAAAAAGCTCTGGGTAGCATTGCTGGCCTTCTGGGCCTCTGAAAAGTCTGCAGCTCAGAGATGCTGTAATTGTGGGGCCACCTTCCTCCTGCAGGTGTGATCGCCTCCCCAAAGTCACCAGGCAGTGTCTTAGACCAATTCTGAGCTTCAATCCTGTGCCTGCAAGTCTGGTCCCTTATGGCTGACCCAAGCTTTGGTTTTCTATCTGAAGACCCAGGTCTTTCCTTTAACTTCTTAGTATCAACCAGCATTTGCAGAAGCTCACCACCCCTGCCACCCCTGCAGCTGGGGAGAAGGCCCCCAGAGATGTGAGCCTGGTGTGTGTGTGTGTGTGTGTGGGAAGGGGGGAGCAGTGATTCACACATGTAGTTACATAAACAAGTAGCGTTGTCCACTCCACGGGCTTTGTTTTACGTTTCTCAAATTTTCAGATAACAGTTGATATTAATATTAATGCGTCTCTCTCCCAGCCAGATCTAGAGTTTGCCAAAAAAACTCTGTAAACAGAAGTTTTACTGTGTGTGAACTGTAGACTTTTCTCTCCAGGCATGGTGGAAAATGTAGCTTTCACTCTGCAGCTGGGCTGTATCAGAAGCATGCATTTAAAATGCATTCAAAACATAAAAGACTTCCTTAACTGGCAAAAGAATGCTTCTCTGTCTTCAAAATAGCTTTACTAGGTGACATTTTCGCTGTTGTGAGTTTTACATCAGTGTTAGCACTTCTTTTGGCTTGTAAACTTTGGCTGGTCACAAAGTTAGTAGCTACACACACACTTGTATGCATATACGCACATACTCATAAAGGATTTTCTTTTCCCACTTTGACTTTTGTTTTTCATCAACTTGGCTTGTAGTGAAATGGAGAGTCTTGTTTTTGAACAATGTTCTGACAGAATTTAATTGCTATTTTGCCAAGGAGTAGAAAACTCCAAGGTTTTAAAATTTAAGTTGCTTCTCTGGGGGTTGAGCATTGAAAGAAATGTAGACTAACTGACTCAGTGATTGGAAAGGGGAAAACAAGTTCATTTCATCTGAAATCATCCGATAATAGTTGCCAACATTTGAGATTCCAAGTACAGTCTGTGAAGCCCTTTTATTGATAGGACTGTATTTATTGCTCTTGAAGCTGTAGGTGATTATTATGTCCCCCTGACAGTATGGATATCGAGGCTCTGGGGGGTAAAGGAATTTTTCCTTCTGGAAACGCTTTCTGCTTTCTTCGTCTGACAGCACTGAGATTAGACCTTCAGCTCCTCGTGCGAGAAGCAGAGTCACTTACACATCCGCATTAATCATCTTTCCCCATCTTGTTCCTCAAGATATATGTAAGTTGCCAAAGGACGGCGGAACTTGCAGAGAGTTTGTATTAAAGTGGTACTATGATTCCGTAACTGAAAACTGCGCCCGATTCTGGTATGGAGGCTGTGGTGGAAACGAAAACAGATTTAATTCACAGGATGAATGTGAAAAGGTTTGCCCTCCTGGTAAGTGATTCTGATCTTGTGTTCGTGGTTTTTGTAGATAAAGGATCCAGGCCAAGCATTTATCTTTTAAAGATGTTTAATGATAATGATGCTGATAGATTTGAAAAAGAAGGTAAACTGGATTTTCGGATGAGGAATTGTACAAATAAAATACATAGTATTCATTTTCTGAGTTATTATTATCTCCTAAAAGCGTTTTTGCCAATGAGGAAACATGGCTAACCACTCCTCACCCTTTGGAAATATTCCTAAGCTGCTGGGACTTCCCTGGCAGTCCCGTGGTTAAGACTCCATGCTTCCACTGCAGAGGCTGTGGGTTCAACCCCTGTTTGGGGAACTAAGATCCCACATGCCACCCTGGTGGCTAAAAAAAAAAAAAAGAAATATTACTAGGTTTCTGGTATTCATAAATATTGTAACAGAAATGATTATTGGGAAAATAATGTAATGAAAAATTAATAATAACCTCTATATAGTCTGTGTGCCAAGTTGCTTCAGTCGTGTCTGACTCTGTGTGACGCTATGGACTGGAGCCCATCGGGCTCCTCTGTCCATGGGATTCTCCAGGCAAAAGTACTGGAGTGCGTTGCCATGCCCTCCTCCAGGGGATTTTCCCGACCCAGGGATGGAACCCACGTCTCTTACATCCCGGTATTGACAGGCAGGTTCTTTTCCACTAGTACCATCTGGAAGCGCCTATGTATATAGTCTGCGCTAAGTCCCTAGTCATGTATGACTCTCTGCGGCCCCATGGACTGCAGCCCACCAGGCTCCTCTGTCCATGAGATTCTCCAGGCAAGAATACTGGAGCGGGTTGCCATGCCTTCCTCCAGGGAATCTTCCCGACCCGGGGATCAAACCTGGGTCTCTTTTGTCTCCTGAACTGGCAGGCGGGTTCTTTACCACTAGCACCACCTGGGAAGGCTCTGTATAGTCTATTCATCTTTAGATAATCCTGCTTCCTCTAAATAATAAAGTTGACAGCAAGGCCATCTGATAGCTCTATTGTGTTAGGCAAGTTGATTGATAATAAAGTCACAACAGCTACACAGGGAGTCTGGGGCCAGTGCCGAACGGGAGTGTTGGATTTGCTTAACGGCCAGGCGGGTGATACCAGGAGATAGAAAGGGCTCAGAGGACACAGAGAACCCCGAAGTCCAAGCTAGGAAACTCCAGGGAGCCGTTGAAGGAAACGAGCTGACGAGTGAGATTGATGGTGAAAGCCAGAGGCCATGGACCATTTTCATGAGAAACACGATATTCTTGTGGGTCAATCATGTGACTTTCCCCCCTCTTCTGCCCTTCCATCCTCACCCCCTCCCCACCCCTCCAGTGCCCATCAAGCAGCCCGGAGTTATCGCCGCGATGGGGACCTAGGCGTGGCCGACCAGCGACACATACCTCTTGAAGAAGAAGGAGTCAGCCATCGCCGTCGTCTTTGTAGGAGCTCTGGGTGTAGATTCCCTCGCACTGTACGTCTCATGCTTTGATTTACACCCGGACTTGGGAGGAAGCCTCTGCCGCGTAACCTATCAATATGGTGCTACATGTGTCTGTGGACCTGACCCTCTTCGTCTCCGGGCGATTCCATCGTACACTCTGAACGTTATGTAACCCACTGCTGGCGTTTATGTGAACGTTCCCATAGACTCAACTTCCCTCTGGAGTTTCACGTTATGCCTCTTTCAGGCAAGTGTAAGATCTAGAAAATAAGCCCCTGACTTCACAGCTACCCTGTATACTTCTGCTTGGTTCATTTTCTCGCCTCTTTATTAAGCATGACTTTAGATGGAAAGCCTGTGTATGGAGAAGAAACAAGAATCCAGCTTTTTCATCCCCCCCGCCCCCAATCTCCTGAAGTAGATTTCAAGCTGATTTTCTTTTTCTAAAGCTTCTAACAAACTAGTTAGAAGGAAGCAAAATCCCTTAACCTTGGCGCACTGTTGTGGGACCAACGCCTTAATTAAAGAATGAAAAGAAAGTCACGATAGAGAAGATTTGTTGGCGTTCCTCTAATGTTGTGTGTGTGTTAAAAAAAATTTTTTTTTTTTTTGTGCGGGGGGGTTTAATTTTAATTTTAAAATTTTTAGGAAATTTATACAAAGAAACTTTTTAATAAAGTATATTGAAAGTGTGGGTTTGGCGTTCTTGGTTGCGTTGTTTCTATATAGCATCTGTCGTCAGAATCTCCCCAGGCCGGGGGAACTGGGCCCTGTCCAGGTGCATAGTCTTGCACACCACCCTCTGATGTCCAGTGAAGGGCAAAGGTGCTCTATCTGACAGAGCGTGGGAGACCCGGGGGGTCCAGCCCACCTGCCCTCCAGCGCTCCATGACCAGGTGGATCACAGTCTTTGCTTAGGGCCCCTGGAGTCTCCCTGGCCTGGCCTTCACGCCCCACTCTGACTTGTAGCTGTGTCCCAGAAACGTGGCCTCCCCCACTGCCTCTTTGATAACTGTTTCATGGGGGCTCTGTTTGCTTCCATCCAGAGGCTGAGAAGTGGGAGGTCTCTGGCCCAGGACTCCCCAGCCCCTTTCCGGAGTCTTAGACAGACCATAAAGTATCTTTTTCCTTTAAAGACCCCCTTTCTCTTTCCTTCAGAAATAACACAAGAAACAAAGAAATACATATTTAGGCGTTACCTCAATTCCACTTAGGAAGGAAAGTGAATTTCTATGATGAAGTACAAGGACACAGGCAAAGGCTTTTGGTAGAGCTCCTTGGGTGGGGACAGAACTGCTTTATGTAAGACGGGGGACGGTCTGTCAGTTACTCTGTTGATGGAGGTGAGAGAGGACGAGTCAGTGCTTGTCACGAGCCACGGAGATGGGTGGGGAGAGACTGGGTGGTCACAAAGACCCCTCACTCCTTGTGATTTCCACCCAGATCTTTAGGTGCAATTTCTAAATTCACCAACGCACTCAAAGCGAGCACATTTGCCTAGCACCTGGAGGAAGAACTGAGTTTTGTCCCTGAGTACATCTGCCAGAGCAGGTAGACCAAGAGTCAGGGATGGAGGGGAGGACCATGTGGACAGAGGAGAGCCCTGCTGGAATCTGCAGGAATTCGGGGGAGGACTTGGCACTTCACAATCCATGACTCTGGGGATTTGAGTTTACCTGCAACTTGCTGGGGCAGAGAGCCCAGGTGACCATCAAGGCAACTTTGGGGGCGATTGCAAAGCTTTGAGGACTCCCAAGAAGCTCTCATGGTTGGGGGGGGCCCTGGACCACCCCTGCCCTCTAGGGCACACTGCCTGCCTCCCCATCTTTGTAGGGCCTGCCTTTTAGCCCAAGGCCAAACCAATGGAAGGACCAAGAGCCCTGTGATGGCCATGATATCCAGAGGGATGTTCACCCAGGGTGGAAAGTGTGGGTTCTGCGCCTTTCTCAGCCAGCCTGCCCAGAGCCCTCCAGCCCCAGAGGATCACCCCCCTCCATACAAACTGGTCTGCCTGCCTCCCCTCAGGTGTGTAGTCAAGCCAAGTTCATTACATCCCAATGGAGCAAAGAAACATTTGCAGTGGGGGTCAGGAAAGGGGGCCTCACTGGAGTAGTGGGCTGGACAGTCTGTGTGCATTTCCTGGGGCTATGTGGTACTTCCATAACCAAGTACCACAAACCGGGTGGCTTCAAACAACAGAAATTCATACTCTCACAGTTGTGGAGTCTGGAAGTCCAAAATCAAGGTGTCGACAGGGCCATGCTGCCTCAGAAGCCCACAGCGCAATCCTTCCTTGCTTTTTCCTACTTTCTGGTGACTCCTTGGTTTGTAGGCACGTGAGTCCCATCTCTGCCTCTGTCCTCACATGGCCATCTTCTTATAAAGACGCCAGTTACGTGGGACTAGCACGTGTGTGTGCTAAGTTGCTTCAGTTGTGTCTGACTCTTTGCCACCCTATGGACTCTAGCCTGCCAGATCCTCTGTCTGCAGGATCTTCCAGGCAAGAATACTAGGGTTGGTTGCCTTTTCCTTCTGAGATCTTCCCGACCCTGGAACTGAACCCGGGTCTCTTAGTGTCTCCTGCATTGGCAGGCGGGTTTTTACCACTAGCACCACCTGGTAAACCCACACGAGACCAGGGTGTATAGCCTCACCTCACCTAACTATATCTGCAATGGCCCTATTTCCAGATAAGGTCAGATCCTGAGGTCCTGAGGGTTAGGACCTCAGCATATCTTTTTGGAGGGTGGAAAGAAAGACAGTGAAGTCGCTCAGTCGTGTCCGGCTTTTTGCGACCCCATGGAATGTAACCCACCAGGCTCCTCCATCCATGGAATTTTCTAGGCAAGAATACTGGAGTGGGTTGCCATTTCCTTCTTCAGGGGATCTTCCCGACCCAGGGATTGAACTTGGGTCTCCCGCATTGCGGGTAGGTGCTTTACCATCTGGTGGATGGCTGGGGGACACAATTTAAGCCATCCCACATCCCACAGAGGTGGGCTCCAATTCCAGCTCCCACCTCTGATGTAGAGGCCCTGCCAACAGGAGGGCAGCAGCTGCAGTGAAGAGTGAGTCTTGTTTCTTATCAGAGTGAGTCAGTTTCTTATCAGCCCTGGCTACTGAAACAGTGGCTGCGGGATCCTCAGGCCACTCCTATTCATTTCACACTCGCATCCCGGATGCTGCTCAGAGCCTTTCCCCTGTGGTCCAGTGCTGGCTGGACACCTGGCCCCAATGACCGGAGCGGAGAAGCCCTTGGCTTGTTTCCGCCCCACTTCCTCTTTACTCTCCACATTGGAGGGGTTTTCTGGGCTGGAGCTCTGTCCTGGGCTCCAGAGGTGAACTTCCCTGTTGGTCTCCGTTGTTCTCTCTCACCATTCCCCCCCACCCTGGTCTCCCTTCTGCTGTGGGGTCCCCTGCTGACTCTGTCTTGGGGTATAGGTTGTCAGTTCTCTGGAGGAAGCTGGGGAGCCCGCTCCTGGGCAGTCTGGCTTCTGTGAACCTCCTCTTCCTCCCCCACAACCCCCTCCTGGGGATCACCTTCCCCACAGACCCTCAGCACTGGTG
The DNA here is from genome assembly GCF_027580195.1 of Bos mutus. Taxonomy (NCBI): domain Eukaryota; kingdom Metazoa; phylum Chordata; class Mammalia; order Artiodactyla; family Bovidae; genus Bos; species Bos mutus. The sequence continues at coordinate 114,552,935 of NC_091619.1, read as the reverse complement.
TCTTTAAGCAGGAATGAAACCTCCTGACGAGCAGTGGCAGCCAGGTGGCTTGGGTCCAGCCAGATTTTCAGGTCACTTAATCTACAAGAGATTTGCATGACCTTGCCACACTGACTGCCACATCCTTCCTTTCATTCAGCCAGGGGTCAGGGTCCTAGGGCCCAGAGGTCAGGCCCATGGTCAGTTGAGATCTGGTCTCTGGCCCCTGACTTGGTGGTGGTGGAAAGGAATGATCAGACCCTGGTCTCCAGCCCTGGGTGTTTCTCTTAGGGCTTTTGGATGGGAGCTGGTCCCCATCAGCAGGGATGGGGCTGGTCCCTGTGGACAGGTGGATGTCCTTTCCCGATGCCACTGAAGTGGGTCCCTTCCTTCCCGCCCCCCCCCAGGAGGTGAAGGAAGAGCACGATGTCTTCATAAGCACATTGTTGTCCCCGAAAGGCCCCTGACCCATCCCCTGGCCCTCATCTATGCCATCAGAGACTGGGGCTACCCTGCAGTCGCTCTGAGCGGGGCCCCCAGCCATCAACTCTGGGAAACAGGGTCCACCGGGCACTTGACACCAGCCTCTTGCAGGAACCTGAGGAGTGAAGCGCTCTGAGCCCCAGACCCCTAGTGCAGGCTGAACACTGCTCCGCCCACACCCCTGGATGTCCCAGGAGTGAGCCTTGGCACCCCAAGTCACCCCACGAGTGTGTGAGCTGGCATCAGCACGCGTTAGTGGCAGGCTCCTTGAGGGGACGGGAGAAAGCTCGTCACGTGTCCATGGTTTGACTTCACAGGCACGCTCTTGAACAAGTTGCCTTAGCCCCAGAGTTCTCCTCCCCCAGCCACCACTGCAAGTCTCCCCTCCCCTTCCCTCCTCCAGCTGCTTAAAATCCCCTCCACCCTCACAGTGGTTTTCAGATCTTCCTCTTGGTGGGAAGGAATGCTTAGACCGAGAAAAGCAAAACCCGAGAGACGGCGGAGTGGTGGACCTCTTGTTTCCTGCATGGTACACATGGGGTCTGTTCACCCATCGCATTAAAAACAATCAACTTTACATAAGGTAAAATGCATCCCCTTCTGTGTGTGGCTTGATGAGTTCTCACAAACGAGTGCACGCAGGCAACCCTCACCACGTGCATGGTGGTCATCACTCCCACAATCCCACCCGGCAGCATGTATGTGTAAATGAACAGCAGTTAAAGTGTTCCTGACTTTTCTCCCAGTAAATTTGCAAATAGAGATTTATCCCAAGGAAACCGTCAGAGATGCACAAAAATCTATGTTCGAGGATATGGCATTAGGTGCAATGACAAAAATGTATTAGAGATTATCAAAATGGCCAAGAAGAAAAGGATGCTTAATCAACAAAAGAAAAATACAGCCATTAAATATGTCGTAATGCAGGTAAATGGTCCTTGCAATTAATCAATTGATGTATATGATACAATGTTAAAAAATATAAAGATCTGTATATTTAATATGATACTTTCATATACATGTGTACATGCACACATGTGTACTTCTCTTTGGTGAGAAAAAAATAAAAAATACAACAAAATTTAAGCAGTGGTTATTTCTGGCGTGGCGATTTAATGTTCTTTAAATGTTTCTACACTTAAATTTTTTTCTAAAATAAACGTGTATTACTCTTATCAAGCAGTTATTTTAAAATGGAAGATATTTTTATATACAAATGACACTATTTGAAAATTTTAATTGTTTTATAATCTGTGTTGTATGGACGTACTTAACCACCTATCATCATTCTTTCTTTTGTTCCATAAGTGCTTACTGAACGTGTATCATGTGCTAGACCAGGTCTAGGCACTAGAAATGCAGTTCTGTTGGAACTGACCTAGTTGGGGGAACCAGACAATACAAATGCAGCTATAAAATGTGAGGAGGTGGGAAGAGAGGAGGAGAAAAATAGCCATGGCCACCTTTCCGATTCCCGTGGTGCCATTAGCATGTAGGGATGCCCAGGAAGAGAAAACGTGGTCTTTGGGAGAGCTTAAATCAGGCCGCACACATCACTGCAGCCACACCTCACACTCACACCAGGGACGCTCAGATGTGCAGAATCAGGCCCAGCTGGAGGGAGAGCTGCCGTCCTGGGGACCCCATTCAGCCACCAGATGTGTGCCCTACTCAGCTGTGGCACTTTCCCTTCCCAACGTCCAGACCTCATCTTGAAGCTGCATTTTACCCCAAAATTAGTTATAAAAAGAAGTAGAACAATCATGAATGGGTTCAGTTATCCCAGATTTTCAGTCTCACATGAAGATCCCATTTTCACATAATTCTGCCTTGTTAGTGGAGACAATTAGCTAATTAATTCATATGACAGCTGAGCATATTGTATGTGTTCCTCTGGGCTTTTAGGGTGAAGTAGAGAACAGACCAGACAGGATCCCTCACCACACAGGGCTTATGTCCTCCTGGCGGGAGACACACAGAATGCAAGGACCAAGATGAAGAAGGATCAGTTCAGCTCAGTCACTCAGTCGTGTCCGACTCTTTGCGACCCCATGGACTGCAGCACGCCAGGCCTCCCTGTCCATCAACTCCCAGAGCTTACTCAAACTCATGTCCATTGAATGGGTGATGCCATCTAACCGTCTCATCCTCTGTTGTCCCCTTCTCCTCCTGCCCTCAATCTTTCCCAGCATCAGGGTCTTTTCCAATGAATCAGTTCTTCATATCAGGTGGCCAAAGTATTGGAGTTTCAGCTTCAGCATCAGTCCTGCCAATGAATATTCAGGACTGATTTCCTTTAGGATGTGAAATGTTGTTGCTGAACCACGAAAGATGCTGGGATTCTTGGCCTCCGGAGGAGAAGAATTCATTCAGTCAGGGGCCAGAGATGAGGCTTGATCACTCAGAGCTTTTGTGTCATAAAGTTTTATTAAAGTATAAAAGATATAGAGAAAGCTTCTGACATAATCAGAAGGGGGCAGAAAGAGTGCCCCATTGCTAGTGTTAGTAGTGGAGTTATATACCTTTTAATTAGCTATTACAATGAATCTACCAGACCACCTGACCTGCCTCTTGAGAAATCTGTATGCAGGTCAGGAAGCAACAGTTAGAACTGGACATGGAACAAGACTGGTTCCAAATAGGAAAAGGAGTACATCAAGGCTGTATATTGTCACCCTGCTTATTTAACTTCTATGCAGAGTACATCATGAGAAACCCTGGGCTGGAAGAAGCACAAGCTGGAATCAAGATTGCTGGGAGAAATATCAATAACCTCAGATATGCAGATGACACCACCCTTATGGGAGAAAGTGAAGAGGAACTCAAAAGCCTCTTGATGAAAGTGAAAGTGGAGAGTGAAAAAGTTGGCTTAAAGCTCAACATTCAGAAAACGAAGATCATGGCATCTGATCCCATCACTTCATGGGAAATAGATGGGGAAACAGTGGAAACAGTGTCAGACTTTATTTTTGGGGGCTCCCAAATCACTGCAGATGGTGACTGCAGCCATGAAATTAAAAGACACTTACTCCTTGGAAGGAAAGTTATGACCTACCTAGATAGCATATTCAAAAGCAGAAACATTACTTTGCCAACAAAGGTCCATCTAGTCAAGGCTATGGTTTTTCCAGTGGTCATGTATGGATGTGAGAGTTGGACTGTGAAGAAAGCTGAGTGCCAAAGAATTGATGCTTTTGAACTGTGGTGTTGGAGAAGACTCTTGAGAGTCCCTTGGACTGCAAGGAGATCCAACCAGTCCATTCTAAAGGAGATCAGTCCTGGGTGTTCATTGGAAGGACTGATGCTAAAGCTGAAACTCCAATATTTTGGCCACCTCATGAGAAGAGTTGACTCATTGGAAAAGACTCTGATGCTGGGAGGGATTGGGGGCAGGAGAAGGGGACGACAGAGGATGAGATGGCTAGACGGCATCACCGACTTGATGCACATGAGTTTGAGTGAACTCCCAGAGTTGGTGTTGGACAGGGAGGCCTGGCGTGCTGCAGTTCATGAGGTCGCAAAGAGTCAGACACGACTGAGCGACTGAACTGAACTGAATCCTTAGTACAGAGTTTAAACTGAGTTGTTTGTTGTGTAATCATCAGTTCCAGGCTTAAAGATAAAAACGTTTTATGTGACTAAGGAATGTAGAGGGAAAAAAAAATGTTTGTCCTTTCCTCCTCCTCGAGAATTCCAGACCCCTCTCTCCTTGGGGACCCCCGGACTTCTTATCAACCTGCCTAAGAATTGACTCTCAGATGGACTGGTTAGATCTCCTTGCAGTCCAAAGGACTCTCAAGAGTCATCTCCAATGCTGCAGTTCACGGGCATCAATTCTTCGGCACTCAGCTTTCCTTATGAAGATGTATATGCAGAATCTAAAACAAATGATACAAGTGAACTTATCTACAAAACAGACATAGAGTCAGATATGTAAAAACCATCTGGTTACCAGAGAGTGAACGGGGGATGGGCTGGGAGACTGGTATTGACATACACACGAATGTATATAAAATAGGTAAATTATAAGGACCTACTGTATAGCACAGGGAACTCTACTCATTGGGAAAAGAATCTAAAAAAGTGGATGTATGCATATGTGTAACTGATTAACTTAGGTGTTCAGCAGAAACCAATGCAACATTTTAAATCAACTATATTCCAATGAATATTTTTTAAAAAAGAAGCAAAACGTGGACTTGATTTTGCAGGAGGTGACCAGGCTGTGGAGCAGGAGGCAGGTAGTGCTGTGCTGGGGTGGCTGCCATGTTTCAGGAGTGGGAACACCATGGGCCTCATTGAGAAGTAGATGGAAAAACACCTGAAGATGGTGAGGGAGACAGCCAAGGGGGTAACTGAGGAGAGAGTTTGGGGCAGGCAGGGCTGTGAGAGCAAAGGGTGTGCATCAGATGGAGGAGAATGCCATGAGCTGGGCTGTGCTGCATGAGAGCAAGGGGCTGGGGGACCCTTGGGAGCCCAGATCACCCAACTAGTGACATGGAGCCATTGTTCAGCAGCTCCATCCAGGGACTGACAGCAAGGTCCTTGACCTCTACAGGATCCACTGGTTGCCATGTGTAGACCAGACATGAGGTCAACGAGGGGCTGACACCAGTGATGGGGTGGCGACATTGTGGTGAGGCTGCAGCAGAAATTCACATGAGAGGCGGTGGTGACAAGGACCGAGCAACAGCAGACAGAATGAAGGGGGAACTCCAGGGACACTGATCTAAAATACGAAAGAATTGATAGTAGCGTGGAACTACAACCAGCCCCCCGCTGTTAGATCATCCGTCCTGACTTTGGTTCAGCAAAGTGTGGTCCCAGCTGCAGGACTTCTGCCTGGAGACAGATGTGGACCTCTTTCTGAAAACTGTTCTTTGCCAGACTGTACCGTGGACTCCAGCCTCACTCCTGAGCTGTGCCCCTGATTCGAGTGTCTACCTAGTGCTTTCTGGGGCAGCTGCAGACAACCTCCAGCCTGGCTGTGTGGATGGAGGTGGCTCGCCGTGAAAGAGCACCTGTTTAGAATTTTGTGAGCAAGAACTAAACTTCGACTGGAGTGATGTGCTGAGGTTTGGGGCTGTTCTAGAAGACAGTACAGTCTTAATGAACACAATTGACTTCTGTCCAGCAGCAGCTATGTGTCAGGCTTCACACACATTATCCCAGGCCGTGTTGTCTGGTGGTGGTCACTATACTAGCTGTCCAGTTGATGAATCAGAAGGTCAGAGTGGTCCAGGTCACCCAGCTATGACCTAATAAAGGCTGCATCTGACAAAGTCTTTGTGACCCAGAAGTCCTCCCCGAGTTCCCAAAGATGTGCTGGTTCCCAAGGGACCTTTACTCTCTTTATCCAGAGGCTCTTTGGCAGGAAGTTGGTCCAAGTTCTGACTCCACGTCTTCTTCCAGCACAAAGTTTGCCCTTCTCAGCTCACTTTTCAAGACCTTCTGTAACTCTCAGTGGAAAGAAATTCTCTCTATCCTTCCCTTTTCCTTTAATGACAGTTTTCCCATCATTCTTTTCCATTATTCAGAGCTGCTCTGGCTCAAGAAGGACTCAGAGAAGCTGGATATTCTGGTCTTGTGCCTGGTTCTCTGGGGCTGGGTCATTGGGACATCTGTTTGGACGGTACTATTAGCACATTTCAATCATTTCATCAACTTGACTGCATTTGGGAATATAAGTGCCTCCCCCACCACCTTTAGAACTGTCTATATAGTTAAAAAAAAAGTCACAAAGAGTATGACTGGGTGCCCGTCTTTCTGTAGGAAGCCAAGATCCCGAACCCTTGAGATCAATTTGAAATTCTCCCCTACAGCGATTCAGTTTCAGGGAATGGTTCAGATTTTGCTGCCAAATTTCCCTTGTTGTCAGATTTCCAGCTGGACCTGGCTGTCTGTCAGGAGTCAGGTTCTCTGAGTCCAGCCGTCCGGGCGTGGCTTCCGGAGAAGATGGGTGCTGCTGATGGTGCCAAGCCACGGGGCTCTGGTCCAGGGGGTGTCCAGGGGTCCACGCCTGCTCCAGTTGCGGTTCAGGCCTCTGGTCTTTGATGCTGCCTGTGCCTTCTGCCTCCACCTGGAGCCGAAGTGCTGTCCTTCACGCCATCAGATTCTCAGGGAGGTCTTCTTGTTTGTTTGGAATCCCAGCTTCAGATTTGGACCATCCTTCAGAGATCCTGCAGCCCAGCCTGGAGCCAGTTCAGAGATCCCTTTCCGTACTATTCCTGACTCTGCGACCCCAGGGTGGGCATGCAACTGCCCAGGAGTGAAACACTGGAGAAAGAGTATTTAAAAATCCAGTCATGACAGCCCAAGACACTTGGTAGCTGGTGATGGGAAACAAACAAAGTAGAAAGGACCTCTGTGCATAATTGGGACACTGCCCAAGTAAGACTCAACCTGGAAAATAGATAGGATTTTCCTGCCTGAAGTCAGAGGTGTCTGTGAAAACCTTCAGGCCGCTGGTACAAAAAGTCAGCTAGTGGAAAGGATTTGGGTAGCTGCAGGGCGAACCAGCCAAGCGTGTTTGAATTCCAGAGGAATTCTAAAGTTCCAGCGTCCACACGGATTTTCCAGGAGATGTTAGAAACAGAAATTAGAAGATGTTAGAAACAAGGCTGAAAAGTTGGGGAACCTCTATATACGTAAGGAGGAAAAAAAACAAAACTCTGTTTTTAAAGATTCAAATTAGAGAAGCTGAGCTGGATGGCAGCTCTGGCTTAAGGACTTGCCAGGTCATTTGTGGAACAGTCCTGGCGTGGGTTCTTCTAAAAGCAGACCCTAAGTTTTGGCTGCAAGTCACTTATGTGGGAAGGTAGGTGAGAAACACAGATGTGGGCCTTGAGAAGCAAGACAGAAAAGTCGAACAAAAGCGTGTCAATCTGAGCAGGTCACTGCTGTGGTTGCAGTGGGGTTGGGTGGTGGGGCTGCAGCACGCCAGGGCCCGGGCAGGAGGTGGGGAGAAGGTGATGGAGAAGGGGAGCTGGTGCTTATCTCCTGGTGCACCTCCTTTTTTGTGGGGCTACTGTGGGGCAGGGAGGAGGGTTGTTAAGGCCCAGCTGTTCCAGGCTCCCTGCCCACACTGTTAGAAACAATTCTCAGCCCAAGAGACTGGGAATCGTGGAAGCAGAGAGCTGTCAATGTGCCTGCAAACACCATGTCGCTGCCTGTGCGCTCAGAGATGGGCTGCGGAATGTGGCATAAACAACACAGCTACCTGCCCGTTTGGACGTGAATCCACGGGAACGGAGGTCCAGACATAAAACCCAGCTGATGAGAGAGTGCTGTCTGGAGAGGACAAAGACACTGCACATCTGGTTACTCCAGTGGGAGAGAGGAGGAGATTCACTGACTCAGCAGATAATCTGAGCTCCTACTGTAAGCCCACTGTATGCCCAGCAGACGGGGACTGGCAACCTGCTTTGGTAAAGGACCAGCCTGTGTCCTGTGGTTCCCCCTGACCTGCCGTGGTGTGAATTTTGGCTGTGCCTCTGGTTGCTTAGCTCCCTGGGTCCTGTCCTTTTTTGAAACCAGACCTGGTTTTCCAGTCTTCCCTTTGTGTCTATCAGCTACTCAGCATCCTCCCAAGAAAATAATTTTCTGCAGGTTTAAGCAGAGAAGTTTCTATCGCTACTTAGAACCTAGACTGGTACACACTCCATCATTCAATCACATGTTACAAATGTTTGTTGAGCACCTAACGGGCCAGGTATTGTACGAGGCACTGGGATACGGGGTGAAAAATACACATACCCCACTTGCATGGATCTGATGTGGCAGGGGGGATGGGCAGATCTCACAGTAAACGAGGATGTACCTGCAGGCAGAGGGCATCTGATGAGCTTTTGGGTGGTTAAGGCAAGTCCTTCTGAGGAGTTGATTTATAAGTTAAACCCCAAAGGCAAGAGGGAGCTAGGCACAGGGAGACCTGAAGGAGGAGGAATCCGGGTTGGGAGGAGAGCTGGGTCAAGGGCTCTGCTGAGTTTGACATGCTGAGTCTGGCGTGTTGGAGAAAGAGAGAGATCGCTGGAGGGGCTGGAGCACACGGGAGCGGGTGGTTAGGAAATGCAGCCCTGGAGCAGACAGAGGACACGGAGAAAAGAGGGTGTGTTTGGACTTCTTTGAATCAGTAAGTCAATAAGCAGAGTCAGAAAGACTTGCTACGAATCAGACACAGGGCTAAGGAAAGGGAGTTAAATGGTTGATGCCTTTTACTGAGACGAGAAACAAATGAGGGATAAATGATGTTCTTGGGGCGCCATTTGCTTCTTTTTACAAATGAGTGGTGGAATCAAGGATTCCCTCGTGGGCTTTGTCACGTGGGATCCTGTTGAATTTTCAAGTCAACAGTATCAGAAGGGTGACTGAAGTTCAGGGCAGTGTCTGGGACCGGAGGCATGGATCGGGCACTTTGGGGGAATATATGATACAAAGAAAGTCACAGATTTTCTAGACAACTCTAGACACATCTAGGATTCCCTGGTGGCTCAGATGGTAAAGCGTCTACCTGCAATGAGGGAGACCCAAGTTCAATCCCTGGGTCAGGAAGATCCCCTGGACAAGGAAATAGCAACCCACTCCAATACTCTTGCCTAGAAAATGCCATGGATGGAGGAGCGTGGTGGGCTACAGTCCATGGGGTCACAAAGAGTCAGACATGACTGAACAACTTCACTTTCACTTTTCTAGACACATCAGAGTACAACTACCAAAAGTCAAAGAATAAGACATAATTTTAAAAGTAACCAAGTAAAATGGTGTAGGCTTCCCGGATGGCTCAGCAGTGATCTGCCTACAGTGCGGGAGACATAGGAGACGCAGGCTTGATCCCTGAGTCAGGAAAATCCCCTGGAGGAGAGTATGGCAGCCAACTCCAGTACTCTTGCCTGAAAAATCCCTTGGACAGAGGAGCCTGGGGGACTACAGTCCATGGGGTCGCAAAGAGTCAGGCACGACTGAGTGACTAAGCCCATGATGCTTTAAGTCACAAGTCCAGATGAGATACCCTAGTCTGTGAGTGTAGACAGAGAAGGGAAAGCAGCTTAGGATAGACTTCTCAGCAAACTTAGAGATTAGGGGTTGAGCAAAGGAAAAGGACCCAGCTAAAGAGTCTGAGAAGGAGCAGCTGGAGCAGTTAGAAGACAAGCAGGAAAGAAGGCTATCTTGGAGAGAATGGAAGGAAACTCTTTCAAGAAAAGAGTGTGTGCGGCTGTGTTGAGTGCTGCTGAGATGAGGGCAGGGAGGTCTCGAGAAGGTTTGCACAGTTGCTGACCTATGTGTGAGGTGCCCTCTGCAGCCAGGAACGGAAACCCTGTCTCACACTGGCTTTGCCTGTAAAGACAATTTTTCATTCCCACCTCACAGAAAATCCAGAGCGTGCGCTGCGGGGTCCGTCGGTTAGATGGTTGACTGATGTCATCAAGGACCAGGTGCTTTTCATCGCTCTGTGCTGTTTTCAGTATGGGCTCTACCTTTATGCTGGTATCGCGATGGTCCCATTTGGACCTGGCAGTATTTACAGGAACAGGAGGCCCGTCTCTTTCTGTGGCTCTCTCAAGAGGGATGGTGTGTTTCCTAGCAGCTTCCCAGCAGGCACCCCTGGAACTCTGACGTTTAGAATGGGCTCAGGTGGCCTTTTCTGGGGGGTACTTCCCAGGTGGTAAAGAATCCACCTGCCAATGCCGGAGACGCTGGAGATGTAGATCTGATTTCTGGGTCAAGAAAGTCCCCTGGAGCAGGAAATGGCAACTCACTCCAGGATTCTTGCCTAGAGAATTCTATGGACAGAGGAGCCTGGCGGGCTACAGTCCATGGGGTCACAAAGAGTCAGACATGACTTAGCGACTGAGCATGCACGACCTTTCCTAATCTGAACACTGGCATGATAACTCTTAGACAAACGAGCCCACCTCCATCTGGGCCCAGGGCGAGAATGTCAGTGGGATTCTGGTCAGGGGGCTGGGGGCTGGCTGTATCCATTGCTGTATGTGCATAGGTTTCTGTATGTGTGTGTCTGTGACATAGTGACATGTGCCATGTAAAAAACGGTGTGTCCTTCCCCCAGGGGTGTAAGCTTTATTCAAAGGAAAAACCAAACAGCAGAAACAAAACTTTATAGTGTTTGTTAAAGAGCACTCGAACCAGTGGGGCTAACTGACATTTCGTGTCTACTGTGGTCCCTCCCTGCAGTCGCTCTCTGTGGTCCAGGAAAAGCCGAGATGTCAACTCAACTGCTTCAGTGAGGCACCTGCTGTGTTGCATCTCAACCTGGATGACGGTGGCCCTTGCCTGACACTCCCGCCCATGCCTAATTCCCCACCTTCTCAATTTTTCTGGTTTCCTTCACTCATCCCAGGGCCAGCACTATGCTTGTAACCCATGGCAGTGCTTGGAAAACAGCAATTAAAAAAAGACTTTGATTTGTCCGCCTTTGTTTGTTTGTTTGTTTTTGCACTTTCATGGGCAAAAGAGAGATTCAATGTTTGAGTGCTTGGCCTTTGTTTACATATAATAGCTTGTCGAATTTCCCACCCCATCAAGGGAATTTAGGCTACTCGAGATAAGACACAACTTTGGCATAATAAAAATAAGGATTAACCATTTCCACAAGCAAAAAACGTGTGCATGCTTTCTACTATTTAGAGTAAGGGTGTCAAATTAGAGTACATACTAATTCCGTTCCATTCTATTCTACTCTGCTCATTATATTCTATGTTAAAATATATTCAGAAAACCGTTTCCTTCTGTGGGATCACCCTGGGAAAGGTTGGAGTAAGTCCCGGTCTGTTTAGCATCAAATTTGAACCAAACGGCCAAACAGCTTTGGTTTGTAAAGTAAATGTCTGAGGGGAATTTATATGAGTGGGTCTCTAGTCTTGCCGCAGATGAATCACACTGGGATAGTCTTTCCTCCGATGACCAGAATGTAATGTATATCAGCTCAAATCCTTGCCTTTATTTGAGTTTCAAAATAAAAACCCCTTTTCACTGAAAGGATGCTCACACTCAGGCTCTTGTCGGTTTCCTTGTCCCTGAAGAGCCCTCTAGGATGGTAATTCGCCGGCCGCTTGGGGTCCATGCTCCGGTCCCTGTGGCCGTCAGATTGGACATTCTCCTGCCTTTTAAGGAAACGCACAGCCGCTGGGAGCGGGCCAGCCTGCACACCCGGATCCCATTGCCTGCCGTTAACAGCAGAGCCTCGCCAGCGTGGCAGAGAGGAGGCTAAAAATAGCAGGCAGGGTGCAGCAGTCTTCCCCACCACGGCCGCTCTCGTCTGCTGTAAAAATATAGGAACCGTCTGCTGGGTCTCTCTGGGCCTCTGTGCTTCCCTTGTTTGGCAGAAGTTGCAATGCCAACCCCAGCCCAAATTAATTTTTGCTTTCAGAGAGGAGCCCCACCAGCCTGGGGCTTTCAGGCCAGGCCCTCTTGTGATTGCCCTGACACCCAGGCTCACGCTTTCCTGGTGGGCCCGGGGTCCCCACCCTTCAGAGTGGACAGAACGGGACGGTGCAGAGGAGAGGTGTCAGCAACCAGAGCAGGCTCCCTGATGCACCAGAGACCCGCCCCCGTCTTAGCGCCCGAGTCTGGAGCTCATGCAGTGTGTGGGGTGGGTGGCCTCTCAGACCCAAATCTTTCAAGGGCCTGGCAGACTTCCTAGATGAGCAAGGCTGGGGAAGGGACTGCTAAGGGCTTGTGGTACAGCGTGGGGAGAGGTCCATCGGATGGGCATTCAGGTTTAGTCAATGTCCCCCAGGCACACCAGGCCCTCGGGCCACCAGTTTGCAGTCTCAGGTGCTGCGCGGAAATTCACTGATGCTGTGTCTGGTCTGCAGCAATGCAGAGCTCTGACTGTGGCCTGGAAGTAAAACCCAGCTTGACCTCAGAATCACTGGATGTGACCCCCAACAGAAGATTAGAGCAAATGATAAGGTCTGCAGGTCTGATGGTAAATACATGCCTGACTGTGAGAGTTGCCAGGGTTGTCTGAAGAGCCATTGTGTCCAGCAAGGGTGTTTCCAGGAAGAGTAAACAGAATCTGTGATACAATGCAGGGGGTGTCCTGAATGTGCTGGGCACTCAGGGTCACGAGGAAAGAGGAGGCTGACCTGTCTTGTGAGCCAAACACTCAAGATGTTATCATAAATGAAGTGCCTGGAGGAAGAAGCTTCTGGAAGAGAAGGTCAGACCACCTCCTTCTTCTCACTCCAGCCTCGGGGATTTGGCCGTTTCTGGGCATTGTCGTATCTGGTAATGACAAAATCCAGACAATGTTAAGAACAGTCATGCTGGCATGCCTGAGGGTGTGTGTGAGCCCGGCAACTCTTTTGATGTGCGGTACCAGACACTTCGGGCCGGGGCTTGTGTGTGCCCCACCCAGATGGACTCTGTTAATCACTGGGAAAACGGTACAGTTGGCCTCTGTCTGCTCGAGTAGGGGAGACAGACACGCACACAACAATCAGAGGGCAAATGAACTTATCCTCAAAACAGAAGCAGAATCACAGGCGTAGAAATCAAACTTACGGTTCCCGGGGCAGGGAAGTGAAGGGGAGGGATAACTGGGAGATTGGGATTGACATATGCACACTACTATATGTAAATTAGATAACTAATAAGGACTACGGTACAGTTCTACTCTACTGAACACTCTGTAACGGCTATATGGAAAAGAATCTGAAAAGGAGGGAGTACATGTATGGATTTCCCTGGTGGCTCAGTGGTAAAGAACCTGTCTGCAGTGCAGGAAACAAGGGTTCAGTCTCTGCGTTGGGAAGATCCTCTGGAGAAGGAAATGAAAATCCACTCCAGCATTCTTGCCTGAAAAGTCCTATGGACAGAGGAGCCTGGCGAGCTACAGTCCACGAAGTCATAAAAGAGTAAGATACAACTTAGCAACTAAACAACAACAGGTATGACTGATTCACTTTGCTCTCACCTGAAACTAACACAGCGTTGCAAACCAGCTGTACCCCAATAACGTTTGTTTCAAAGACTGCAGTGCGATACAGCAAGAGCTTCGATAGAGGGATGCCCGAGGCAGGGCCACCACTGCCAAATGAGCCTGCGAAAGCCCGCAGGGATGAAAAAAATGAAAACTCTCAGCCCCACCTCTTAAATAGCTTTAGAGGCCAATGTACAGACAAGGAAACACGATCTTTGCTCCAGTGGAGTGAGGATGAGGGGAGTCCCTGAGCACGATGGCTTGGTGGTTTTGGAGAGAAGCAAGTGTTCAGGAGACGTGAATTTTGTTACTGCTGGACCTGCCTGAGATGGTAGAGATGATGCTGGAGTGAAAGCCCGCTCACGGGTCTTCAAGGGCCTTACTTGTCATGCAAAAGGCTTGTGCTTAATACCTTGAAGTCAGAGGGACATTGACAGGCAAAGGACACAATTGTATCTCAGCGCAGCTGGACAATCTCCTTCCACTTTCTGTCGTTATGAACTGTTGAGTTTACGTCAAGGGGAACAGGGAGGTTGGAAAGGAGCCTATTAGCAGCTCTTGTTTTGTAGGCAGGGCACTGGAGGCTCAGAGAAGATTTGAGCCACATAGCTGCTGGTGGACAAATTGGCCTTTGAATTCAACATGGCCTGAACGTCTTTGTTCATGGCCTTGACTTCTTTGTCTGTTTTCCTTTTGGCCTATTTATTGTTCTGTTTGAAAGATTACTTAGTAAATGATTTTCACAAATATTGTACATTTTTAAAGTGCATACCATTTTCCTTTTGTTTACAAGACCTTACATTTTTCTGAACTAATATCTGCTTCCTTGGTGGCTCAGACGGTAAAGAATCGACCTGCAATGCAAGTGACCAGGGTCGGGATGACCCCCTGGGGGAAATGGCAATCCACTCCAGTGGTCTTGCCTGGGGAAGCCCATGGACAGAGGAGTCTGGTGGGCTACAGTCCATGCAGTTGCAAAGAGCTGGACATGACTGAAAATTCATATCTAATGTCCCCCCCCGCCGCCTCCGCAACAATAAACTTTTTCTCTGCTACCAGCCTTCCAAATGCAATCTCTATCTCCGGTTAAACAACGGTGTGGGAGATGCAGCTTGACCATCTGCACAGGCCCCGGACCCCTTCTCTGACAACTGCCCTGTATCTCCTACCAGACAGTGTCAGAAGTCATGTCTCACTCAAGGAACCACAGCAAAGGGCGAAATCCCCAGGTCAGCTGTTAATCCACAGAAGTGAGCTTTCACAGTCCCTAGGCAGTCAGGAGACCTGGGTTCCATCCCTGAGTTGGGAAGATCACCTGGAGAAGGGAACGGCTACCCACTCCAGTATTCTGGCCTGAATTCCAGACTGTATAGCCCATGGGGTCATAAAGAGTCCTACGTGACTTTCACTTTTTGGGGGCTTCCCTGGTGGCTCAGCTGGTAAAGAATCCACCTGTAATGCAGGAGTCTTGGGTTCGATCCCTGGGTTGGGAAGATCCCATGGAGAAGGGAAAGGCTACCCACTCCAGTATTCTGGCCTGGAGAATTCCATGGACTACATAGTCCATGGTGTCGCAAAGAGTAAGACACGACTGAGCGGCTTTCACTCACTCCCTCACTCAGGCATTGGGGTCTTAAGAGTGGCTGGCCTGGGGATGCCAGGCTGTGGCACAGACATCATGGGCACCACCTGCTGAAACTGAGAGGTGGCTCACCAAGGGTCTGTAGCCAGGGAAACCTCAGTGATTGTGAACGGAGGCCTCAGGTTCCTCAGCTTCTCAGGTCATCCTTGGGCACAAAAAGCAAGTGGCCGACCCCAGCTCTAAGTGGCCTGAGCAAGAATAAAGAGGCCTCTGTACATGGGCGCACAGCAGCGGTACCGCTACAGCATCACGTGGCACCAGCCCGGCCTCGCCCCCGCTGGCCGGATGCCCAGGCCAGCTGCTCATCTCCCTCTTTCCTTCAGGCAGAACACAGGAGAAGTGGCCATTGGTGCTTTGCTCATCTTCTGCTTCTCAATTCTGACCCCCAGAGGTTTGGTTTCTTTTCCTTCTGGTAGGGTCTGGAAGAGTGCCTTATTTGGTTGAAACATGCAGGGTGAGGAGTATTGACTGAGGCTGCTTGTAAGTTTCACAAGCCGCCCAGAAGCCCTTCTGCAGAAGCTCTGGACTGGCTGGTACATGAGGGTGCTTTATCCTTCACTGCAGCCTGCAATCATCTCCCACGTGCTCTCTACACCACCTAATTAAGATTCTCCATCCTCCACTTCTTCCCTGCTTCCCAAACTTTGCCCCTGAGCCTTCTGAATCACCGCTGCCATCAGCAAACTCCCCTTACATCAATAAATTTTTCAGAGTGATCTTTTCCCCTTCCTATTTGCCTTGCTTGAGAACTAGCTTTCCGCCCCCGGGGAATGCCGTCTGCTTCGGCCCTTTGAAGGGTTTTGCCTTGAAGCCCATTGGTGCCGGTGCCGGAGGGTGGGTGTGCCATCTTGCTCCCATCATCACCTCCCAGAGCCGTTACTGCCCCGCACCCCCACCCAGGCCCCGCGAAAACTCTTGCCTCCCAGTGGTTTGCCATCATCTGCCCGCCTCCTTATCACTGTCTTCATTACCGTCTCCTCCATCACAAGAAGTGTGACCATTCTCAGAGATGGCAGAGTTGGTCCCCAAGACATGTCCCAATAAATAACCTTTCTGCACCCAAATCTCCATCTCAGGGGCTGGTTTGTTGCCCCTGACCCGTGGCAGGAAGGATGTACCCCGTGGCTGCATACCACTAGAGGCCTGGTGAGCGGCATCTGAATTTCTTAGTGAAATGCTCTATCTGTAATATATTGTCTCCTATGAGCCCCAAACTTTTGAATAGTTAGTTGGTTAGTGTTAGTTGCTCGGTCGTGTCTGACTCTTTGTGATCCCATGGACTGTAGCCCACCAGGATTACTGTATCCCGCCATGGGATTTCCCAGGCAAGAACACTAGAGTGGGTAGCCATTCCCTTCTCCAGGAGATCTTCCCGACCCAGGGATTGAACCCTGATCTCCTGCATTGCAGGCAGAGTCTTTACTGTCTGAGCCACCAAAAAGGGACTTTAACTCAAATTTGTTTGTGGACCCAAGGCAAAGTCATACCACGCAGACGGGAAAAGATCAAAACTGAAGGTCACTGGGCAAAGAAAACAGACGTTTGGGTCTCAGTAATTTTTGTGGATAACTTTGTTCCTAAGTATCCCACGAGTCTTCGGGAGCCAGGGTCTGGATTAGCTAGTGTGTCCCTCAGGACCCACAGGACCTCTTACCAGTGCATCTGCCTGGATGGAGAGTGAATGTGTGGATGCTGGCCGCTTGGCAGTGAAGGCTGTTAGGACGTCTCTTGGGACCCCCGTGGCCATGTGCCAATGTCCTGCTGAGGGCAAAATGGCTTCAGCCTCCAGGCGTCCAGCTCCCGAACCCGTGCTTGAATAAGGCAGGGAGCCACACATTCGCTTGGATGCCAGCTCGAGGGCCCTGCCTGGTCTCCCCTCTAAACAGAGGCAGGGGGTCCATGTAGACCACCTGAAGGGTCCTTTCACCTTCGTCAAGAGAAGCATTGGAATTCAAACTGCCATCTCATTCCAACACTGTCTTTCTGCCCGTTTCAACTTTATTCCCTAATCATTCATCTTTCTATTGTTTTTTACTTTCTTCCTCTTGAATCATTTTAAAACTTTGTGTCATCTTTTAATCCTCTTTAATAGCTTCTTGGGTGTTCGGGATCTCAGTTTACGCGGCTTCATTTTTCCTTTTCGAATGTGCAAGCTTCTTAGGTTGTTTACTTATGCTTTTCATTTCTTCCAAAATTAAACTTTGTGAACTTCAGGCCTTGGATCTTCTAAATTTATTTTTACTGCTATTCGCTTATTTTCTTTGAAGGCTTTTGAGTTTATCATAAGACAGACACAGGGAGCCAGCATACAGGGACCAGCTGTGGTTCAACAGTCAGTCTTCCCCAAATTGTCCATGGACGTGAGGGAATTGTGAGGAGCCAGGATGAGCCCCCTGGTGGATGGCATCACCGCAGAGTTCTCATGGAGTTTGGAGTCGTCCATTCGCTCTTGACAATGTAGAGACTCTCCTTTGGAAATAGCTCTTGCCATGGTACTAAGCGCAAGGTCCCCAATTATGAACCAGACGCTACCCGACCCACCAGCCACCCGCCTAGCCACGTGTGCTCAGCGCCACTCCATCATTCAGTGGAAGGTCCAGGTCAGAGCGAGCAGGGTCTGCAGACCCCAGGACCTGGCCTGAGCAAGTAGCTCGCATTCCCACTTCTGTCACAGTGCCACCAACTCTTCAGCCCGCGTCGGTAACAGTTCATGGAGAAGAAAAATGGAACAGGATGTAAAGATGCTTCTGCAAAAAGAGTCTGTGCCACGTGACAGTAGACCGATGCTGAGTTCAGCCCTTACTCAGGGCCTTCAGCAGAGAAGGGAAAACTCCCTGAAGGCAGAGCTCCGAGCCTTTATCTTATCCACCTTGCAGGAAGTCATCCTAACAGGGAGGGAGTAACCACCAGCAGCTGCATGTTAGGCACCACCTTCTCACATTTACTCCTTTTGTGATAACCAGAGGGGAGAAACGGCAAGAGATGAGGCTCTACACTGGCTCCTGGACGAGAGTCAGGGACTCAAAATGAGCAGCACTGAAAACCAGATCCGTTGGTTTGTTATGTTAAATGGTTGGCCTATCAGTTCAGGTCAGTAGCTCAGTCGTGTCTGACTCTTTGCTACCCCATGAATCGAAGCACGCCAGGCCTCCCTGTCCATCACCAACTCCCGGAGTTCACTCAGACTCACGTCCATCGAGTCAGTGATGCCATCCAGCCATCTCATCCTCTGTCATCCCCTTCTCCTCCTGCCCCCAATCCCTCCCAGCATCAGAGTCTTTTCCAATGAGTCAACTCTTCTCATGAGGTGGCCAAAGTACTGGAGTTTCAGCTTTAGCATCATTCCTTCCAAAGAAATCCCAGGGCTGATCTCCTTCAGAATGGACTGGTTGGATCTCCTTGGAGTCCAGGGGACTCTCAAGAGTCTTCTCCAACACCACAGTTCAAAAGCATCAATTCTTCGGCGCTCAGCTTTAGGCTATGTCAAATTCTCTTAGCCAGTGACTAAGAGATGGTGCTCTTTCTTCTGAAGTTAATATATATGACTCTAAGAACAGTCATGTGAAAAGGGATATGCAATTTCCCACAAGTTTCTCTAATGACCTGACTGCATTTTTTGGGGTTGTGTTACCATGACTCTGGAATATTCTCGGTTAGAGAGGTCAGTGCCCTGGGAAGAGCTGAGATTTCCAGTCTTATAACAATGAAGCATCCAGTGAGTAGGAAATGCTGCTGCTCCTTGGCCATTCAGCGTTCCTCATGCTACTGGATTAAAGCAAAAAAAGGGTTACAGTGCCCACGTGCCTCTGCACAGCAGAGCACCCTATGGCCTTCAACCATACTCCTCTTCACTCAGTTTGCAGCAAACAGTTTTTTACCTTTGAGGCTCGGGATCCACTGCAGTCTTGGCTGAGGTCTGGACTCCTGTCTGACTTCTGCTCCCTCTAGGAGTGCTGGGTCTTGGATCCTCTGCCCCAGTCCCTGTCTGCAGATGACCCGAGCCAGGTAGTATACAGGAACTCCAGATCCTCCTGATTCATATGTGGACCAACCTGATGGCTGTTTCTCAGTATCGTCACCCACTTGGGTTCATCTTATGGTTGTTCCCACTTGGACATAAGCCATGGGGGTCCTGGCTTCCTCCAGCCATGTCTCATCGTCCCTAATTCAAAGCCTGTTTGACTCAGACTCTCATCTCCAGCATGTCCTGTTCCCCAGTTTCCTTGACCACAACCAGAAAGGGAAGTATCAGTGGTGTGAGCTCAGGGAGGCAGTTCCAGAAGGTTGATGAAAATCATCCAGAAGTATTCTATAATAGGAATAGAACAGCGTTTTATTTGAGACGAGTCGAAGACTAGAGTCCAGAAGCCAGCCTCTCCGATCACTTTGAGGAACTTCTGTGGAGAAGCACAGCTTTCAGCACGGTTTTATATCTTGTCAGAACAAGGAACATCAAACAAGACATAGAAACAGCCTAGGTGTCCATCAACAGGGGAGTGGGCAAAGAAGATGTGATATATACATGCACACACACAACGGAATGTTACTCAGCCATAACAAAGAATGAAATAATGCCATTTGCAGCAACATGGACTGACCTAGAGATGATCATACCAAGTGAGGTAAGTCAGACAGAAAAAGCCAAATATCGTATGATATCACTTATATGTGAGCCCCAAATATGACACAGACGAACTTCTATACAAAGCAGAAACAGACTCACAGACTTAGAGAACAGGCCTGTGGTCGCCGAGGTGGGGAGGCCCAGGGGAGGGATGCAGCAGGAGTTTGGGATTAGCAGATGCAAACTCTTTTATATAAAACAGATGAACTAACAGGTCCTACTGCAGAGCACAGAGGCGAAATTCAATGTCCTGTGATAAACTAGAATGGAAAAGAACATGAAAATAAAGGGGGAAAAAACTAAACAAGTTGCAGATGTGTTTCTTTAAGGTTTCAAAACAAGACCAGATTAGCACGTACACGGCGACTCAGCACGTCCATGTGCCATGGACGCAACCTGGGCACCTGGGAAGGCGCTCTTAGCATCGAAGGAGGACCAGCATCAGTGTCCCACGGCAGGAGGCATTTATTCTTTTACTTCTGCTCAATGTGCCCCTTTTTAAAAAAAATTAATTAAAGAAGATGCACAATGTATGTTTGATAGGCTCCTTTGGTCGGCGTAAAATTCAAGTTATCTCATGTATAAGCCAGAATGACTTCCTTAGACCTCAATATGTAAACATATTGAGCATCCTGTATATCTTTTCTCAGATAATTGGGAAGAAAGTGGCAGGAGGTGAACTAAGAACGTGGAGGCAGCTTGTTTTGCTGGAAAGAGTCTGCAGTCAGACAAAAAGGCACACACGGTGGAGTGGAATGGATTGGACTTGAATCTCTGCTTGGGCCCAGAACATCTGTGTAGGCAGAGGAAGCTTCCTAACCACTCTAAGCTTCAGTTTTCTTGTCTGCAAAAATGGTTCACTGAGCTAATGTCTGTGGAAGATTCCTAATGTATGTGCACAGTTCAATACATATTTTTTGTTTTAAATCTTTAGTATTAACTATTCTACTCCAGGGCTTCCCTGATAGCTCCACTGGTACAGAGTCTGCCTGCAATGCAGGAGACCCTGGTTCGATCCCTGAGTTGGGAAGATTCCCTGGAGAAGGGAAAGGCTACCCACTCCAGTATTCTGGCCTGGAGAATTCCAAGGACACTATAGTCCCTGGGGTCACAAAGAGTCAGACACAACTGAGCCACTTTCACTTTCTGCTACAGAACACTTTTTTCTTTATTATCAAAAGGTATTATAGACTGTTGTTGTCATTTGGTCTCCAAGTCGTGTCTGACCATTTGCAACCCCATGGACTGCAGCACGCCAAGCTTCCCTATCCTTCACTGTCTCCTGGAGTTTGCTCAAACTCATGTCCATTGAGTCAGTGATGCTATCCAACCATCTCATCCTCTGTGGCCCCTCATACACACTGCTGCTGCTGCTGCTAAGTTGCTTCAGTCGTGTCCGACTCTGTGCGACCCCATAGACGGAAGCCCACCAGGCTCCCCCGTCCCTGGGATTCTCCAGGCAAGAACACTGGAGTGGATTGCCATTTCCTTCTCCAATGCATGAAAGTGAAAAGTGAAAGTGAAGTTGCTCAGTAGTGCCCAACTCGTAGCGACTCCATGGACCGCAGCCCTCCAGGGCTCCTCCCTAACCAGGCTCCTCCATCCATGGGATTTTCTAGGCAGGAGGACTCATACACACTACTATATATAAAATGGGGCTCCCAGGTAGCACCGTGGCAAAGAACGTGCCTGCTAAATCAGGAAATGCAAGATACATGGGTTCAACTCCTGAGTCAGGAAAGATCCCCTGGAGAAGAGAATGGTAACCCACTGCTGTATTCTTGCCTAGAAAATTCCATGGACAGAAGAGAGAGACACAGTTCATAGGACTGCAGAGAGTCGAACACAACTGAAGTGATTTAGAGTGCACACATGTACGGTACGGGGAACTTTCCTTAATACTCAGTGACGGCCTATATGGATAAAGCATCTTAAAAAAGTGTGCGCGTGAGGGCTCAGTCGTGTCCGACTCTGTGTGACTGCATGGACAGTAGCCTGACAGACTCCTCTGTCCATAAGAGAATACCGGAGTGTGTTGCCATTTCCTACTCCAGGGGATCTTCCTGACCTAGGGATTGAACCTGTGTCTCCTGTATCCCCTGCATTGGCAGGCAGATTCTTTACCACTGCGCCCCTTGGGAAGCCTGTAAAACTGATTCACTTTGCTTTACACCTAAAACTAACACAATATTGTCAATCAACTATGCTCTAATAAAAAAAATTTTTTTTAACTAAACACGGTATTGTAAATATTACCATTAAAACTCCATTTGCATTTCTGTTATTTTATATCCCAGTTAAAAGTGAACGGTCTTACCACCCCCAACTTTTAAAAGACTTCTTACGTTTGGGCTTTTGTTATTGCAAAGGCAGACAAGTTCAGTTTATTCGGAAGTGTTCATACATTATATAACGTTGTATTTTCACCCAAAGCGCGTTTGCTGAGGATTGTGGTATACTGACTGAAAGCTCTGGCATCATACTGAATGTGAAGTTTGAGATCAAAGGCAAAGTTCGGTCATCCATGGCAGCTAGTCTTGTGTGAATTAGCCATGATTCATCTCAAGGCAAACATTTGTTGCTATGTTAGTCACAGAAAATCCTGTGGTCTAGCCTGGCTTTGGAGTGGGCAATGTCATATACATTATTTCACTTAACCCTCACAACAGTTCTGTAATGGAGACACAAAGGCAGAGAAGGTGAACGCACTTTACAGACAAGGGAAATTAAGTTCTGAGACTTGAGTGGGGCCGGGTCAAGGGCACACACTTGATGAATGAGGGCTGGCCTTTCATCTGTCGCGTTTGTTTGCTCCCACTTCGCACACTTCCCGGCTGCTGCTCTGTGTGTTTGAATGACAGTTGGAGAAAACGCACCCTCATCTCTCCTGTTGGTCCTCTCTCGGGTTATTGCATGGCATCAGCTAGCAGGTGTGGGCTGCCCAGGCGGTGTGCATGGTTAAGAACTGCCTGCCAATACAGGAGAAGTAAGAGACATGGGTTTGATTCCTGGGTCAGGAAGATCCTCTGCAGGAGGGCATGGCAACCCACTGCAGTCCTCTTGCCTAG
Organism: Bos mutus; assembly: GCF_027580195.1. Lineage (NCBI taxonomy): Eukaryota > Metazoa > Chordata > Mammalia > Artiodactyla > Bovidae > Bos > Bos mutus. The sequence goes on along the minus strand of NC_091619.1, from coordinate 114,530,196 downwards.
AGAATCCCACGGACAGAGGAGCCTGGCGGGCTACAGTCCATGGGGTCACAAAGAGTCAGACACAACTGAAGCGACTTAGCACGCACAAGTAGCAGGTGTGACCAAATGTGCCTGAAAGGTATCCTTTCAATGTGGTTGGTCAACTCTTCTCTTTGGACAAGTCATCCCAAAGATGCCAGACTATAGAAATGAAGCACTTTCATATGAAACTTGATCTATTAAAACAAAGCAGGATTGCCTTCCTCTTGGTATTAGTACTATTAAAGTTTCCAACTAAATGAATTGTTCTTTTTTAAATTGAAGTATAAGGCAATGCGGTAGAACTGGGTTTGATCCCTGGGTTGGGAAGATCCCCAGGAGGAGAGCATGGCAACCCACTCCAGTATTCTTGCCTGGAGAATCCCATGGACAGAGGAGCCTGGCCGACTATGGGGTTGCAAAGAGTTGGACATGACTGAGCAACTAAGTACACATAGTTAATCTACAACCCTGGGTTAGTTTCAAGTGTATAGCAAAGCGGTTTGGTTATACATATAATATCATATCTATATATTCTTTTTGCAGACTCTTTTCCATCTAGGTTATTGCAGAATGCTGAGTGTAGTTCTCTGTGCTATACAGTAGGTCCTTGTTTATCTATTTTATATGCAGTAGTTCTAGTCTCAATAAGTTCCTTAAAAATATACCTTTGCTCTGCTGTGCTCAGTTGCTCAGTTGTGTTCTACTGTTTGCAGACTGTAGCCTGCCAGGTTCCTCTGTCCATGGGATTTCCCAGGCAATAATACTGGAGTGGGTTGCCATTCCCTACTCCAGGGGATTTTCCTGACTCAGGGATCGAACGCACGTCTCTTGTGTCCCCTGTATTGGCAGGTGGATTCTATAACACCCTGCCACCAGGGAAGCCCCAAAATGCACCTACTACATATGAGTAGTTTGGAACTTAAGGACAATTCATATATTTTATTTTTAATTATATGAATGGCTCTTCAATTCCAAACTGTCCATACACAGAAGGTGCATTTTTAAGGAACCTCTTGCTGCTGTAACTCCCTTGAGGTTTGTATCCATATGTAGACATTCCTGAGCTGCTTGAAGATATCTAGGCAGGGCCATGAAAGGTATTCTTGGATGATGTCAAGATCACCCTGGGCTTCCCTGGTGGCTCAGCAGGTAATGAATCTGCCTGCCATTCCGGAGACTGCCCGCATTGCAGGAGATGCAGATTCGATACCTGGGTCAGGAAGATCCCCTGGAGGAGGAAATGGCAACCCACTCCAGTATTCTTGCCTGGGAAATCCTCGGATAGAGAAACCTGGCGGGTTACAGTCCATGGGGGTCACAGAGTTGGATACAACTTAGCGACTAAACCACCATCCGCAACATCCCATGAAATGTATAGTGCTGCAGCTTTCAAAGCATAAGTTCATCATCTCAGCTAAACTGATACTCACCATAGCCCTGGGAGACGGGCAGAGCAGACCCTGTGTTCATTTCACTGGAACACGGACGTGCCCAAAGGCATCAGAGGGAAACCTGCCTCCATGACGCTGTTCTTGGATTCTATCACTTACATGGTGTTAAAGAAGATATTTGCCATTTTATGTAGGGTAACTGGTTTGAAAACATTCGTACACTGCATTTTGTTCACTGGAAGATCTGGGGAAAGGAACTGCTAGCAGTACAGCTGCCACTACCTAGCTCTCAATTCTCTCTTTCACCAGAGTTTAGCTGGGAAATGCGGTCAGCACAGTGAATCATCTCTTCCTCGTCAAGGCATTTGACCAGCTTTTTAAGATCTCCTTGTGGACATGCTGGAGAAATATGAGGTCGAGCCTGGGATGCTGAGATGAATTACTAGCTGGCTAGCGGTGTCCAAAGGGATTGTCCAAAGGTGACTCAGTCACCCAAAGGTTTTTGGTCTTGGTGTTGTAGAGCTCTCTCCAACTCTAGACTGTCCAGCACTTTTATCAGGCCCATGAACAGAAAGGCAGAGCTCACTATTCTCGCATTTACAGATAGCATGAAGGGCTTCCCTGATAGCTCACTTGGTAGAGAATCCACCTGCAGTGCACTGGGAGGGGGACTGATAAGAAGTTGATTGACGGGGGCTGAGTCTGTAAAAATCCACTTTTTAAAAAGTCTATTTATTTTTAAATGAAGGATAATTGCTTTACAGAATTTTGTTGGTTTCTGCCAAACATCCACATGAATTAACCATAGGTGTAAAAATCCACTTAGATAGCCATAAATGTGAATACTTCTGTTTGGATCTGCTCACCCAAATCCAAGAAATGAACTACCTTCCAATATAGGGTAAAGAAATAATAGATTAATAGTAGGGACTTCCCAGCTGGTGCTAGTGGTAAAGAACCTGCCTGCCAATATAGGAGATGTCAGAGACACTGGTTAGATCCCTGGGTCAGGAAGATACCTTGGAGGAGGGCATGGCAATCCACTCCAGGATTCTTGCCTGAAAAATCCCATGGACAGAGGAACTGGGTGGGCTATGGCCCATGGGGTCACAAAGAGTCAGACATGACTGAAGTGACTTCACAGGCACTCAGTCAAATATGAGTAAACACTGTTAAATATCCATTGAAAAGCTTGTTTGATTTCACTTGAGTTTATGGAAATTTGGTGTCTAGGTGGAGGTCTGGTGAGACCACACCAAAGGAACTGCTGCTCCATAAGAAGCCCATTGGGAAACGTGTGTGCAGGAGAGGATGCTCACGGTGGGAGGTGGCATCAGCCCCTGACCGTGAGGATGCTTGAAGGAAGCAGAGCTCTTCCAGGAGGCAAGGGGAAGATTCGGGGTGACAGGTCATTGGTTATTTCCTGCAAGTGTGAGAAGCTTTTCTGTAGAAGAGTTCTTTTCAGTCCTAAGACTTCAAACCAGATGGGTAGATGGTGGAAGATGAAGTGGGCTGCATAAGGCTGGGTTCCAGTTCTTCCAGACTCTGCAAACACTTGGAAGGGAAGATTACAGATGGGAGTTTGACCAGGGCTTTGATGCTCCCTGGGAGAACTTTACTCAGGAAATGCTTCCTGGTGGAGATGAAAGTCACACTGAGCTTTGAAGAATGAAGAGGTTTGGGATGCAGGCTTGAAGTGTCCCAAGAAGTCATTCCAGGGGCAAAACAAGCAGCAGGGTAATCAGATGAGAGGCAAGAGAATGTGACAGTTATGCCTGTGAGTTCTGTTATCTGCATGCAAACTCTGCTACTTGTTAACTCTGCAACCTTGATTCAGATAGAAGCGTGGATCCCAACGGTGGCCACATCCCCATGCCTGGAACCTGTGATTACGTTACATTACATGGCAGAGGGGAGTTGAGTTTGCAGATGGGACTAAGTTTGCTAAACAGCAGACAGGGGATTATTTTGGATTATCTGTGCTCAGTCTCTCAGTTGTGTCTAATGCTATGTGACCCCATGGACTGTAGCCCACCAGGCTCCTCTGTCCATGGAATTTTCCAGGCAAGAATACTGGAGTGAGTTGCCATTTCCTTCTCCAGGGAATATTCCAGACCCAGAGGTCAAACCCATGTCTCCTGCATCTCTTGCATTGGCAGGCAGATTCTTTATCACTGAGCCATCTGGGAAGTTCTTTGAATTATCCAGATGGGCCCAGTTTAATCACAAGAGTGCTGAAAAGTGGTAGAGGCAGGGCAGAGATCAGAATCAGAGAGTGAGGCATGAAAATGGAAACAAGGTCAGAGAGAGCCTAGGTGGTTGTCTTTGACGGTGGAGGAAGAGGCCCTGAGCCAAGAAATGCTGTGCTTAGTCACTCAGTCGTGTCCGACTCTTTTTGATCCCAAGGTCTGTAGCCTGCCAGGCTCCTCTGTCCATGGGATTCTCCAGGCAAGAATAGTGGAGTGGGTTGCCATGCCCTTCTCCACCAACCCAGGGATCAAACCCAGGTCTCCCACATTGCAGGTGGATTCTTTACCATCTGAGCCACCAGGGAAGCCCCAAGAAATGCTAGCAGCCTCTAAAGAAGAGGGCAAGGAAAAGGACTCTCTTCTCGAGCCCCCAGGAAGGAACCCAGTCCTGTTCACATCTCAATTTTCACCTAGTAAGATCCGTTTCAGACTTCTGGCTTCCAAAACTATGCAATAAAAAAGTTTGTATTGATTTAAGTTACTGCTGTTGTATATATGTTATAACAGCAGCAGAACTCTAGATCACTTGGGTTAGTTTGACAGCTCAGAGCCAGTTTTTTAAATGTATAAACTAGGATGTTTATAATATCTACTTCTTAGAATTCTTGCAAGTAAAGTAACCAGTACCCTACTTGACATATTGTGTGTTTTCAGTAAAAAGTCACCATCATTGTTATGAAAGACTGCTTTATGGTGACATCATTCAGCTGTCACAAGACCCTATAACCAATCCATTTCTTCCTCAATCACCTTGCAGGAACTCCTGACACAACCCTCACTTGCCTAGCATTGGAAAACATCACCCCTCTGCTACCCAACTCTCCCATTTCAATTTCTAGGGAAAGACGAATTGGCCTAGCTGTCCAGTTTGGGTCAAGGACCTACTTATCCAATCGTGGTAAGATTGACTGTATGGATAACAGGAAAGAAGTTTCTAGAAAAGTGGGGCTTAGCAAGTTCTCCAGTCCAGAGTCCACTGCTTGGCTGTGCATGAGCACACGCGTACACACACACACAGTCATTGTATCCAGAGCTGCCACTGCTCTCTGAGCATAGGATCGCTGGTTAAAACTATTTCTTCCCTTGCATGGTCTTGATATGGTGTAGATACTTGTCCTCACAACTTGCAATGTGGGTCCTAAATGTGTGCACGACCGATGTGAACTGGAGGAGACAGAATAAGATGGACATTGGGAAGCACCATCCATTGGTCAACTGGGTGCTTCAACACATGTTGTTTCAACACATGTCTGTTTGCTGGCACGTTGCCATGGACGTGGACTGAACAAAACGGATTTCCTGATGTGTGCGTGTGTGTGTGTCTGTGTGTACCTTCTTATCAGTCTAATCCATTCCCTGGGTACATTTAAGATCAAGAAAGATGTGGGTGAGTCCTGAATGAAGGAAAAATCCTGAGACTCTCTAAAGCTGGAGAGTCTTAGTGACCTACCTGCTTAAAATATTGCTAGGGTTCCTTTCTCTTCTATTTTTGAGGCGTACATTTGTAAGTCTTTAATGCCAGACATTTTGGATATCATGATTTTTATTCATCAGGCCCACTAAAGGAAACTGCGACTTTAGGACTCTTTAGTCTCCTTAGTTCTGAGGTTAATGATCTGCAGGAAGTAGACATGGGGAAATAAACAGGAGTGTGAGTCTTAGGGACTTTGTTCTCAAATATGCCCTGAACTGTAGCTCAAGCCTTCTCAGATTACCTTTAAGTCAAGCTTGCCTATGATCACATTTTCCCTTCATTTAAAATGAATTTATTGAGTGTCTAATATGTTCTAGGCATTGCCCTAGGCACTGTGAATGTAAAGTTGCTGGTTTCATGTAGCTTAAATTTTAGTGGAAGAACATTCCCTAGTGGTTGTACGCTGTTCAGCAAAACCCAGTTTCCTCTTTGGTGGACATACACCAAAACTCTACTTCCCAAGTCCTGTAAAGTTATGTATGGACATATGGCCAAGTCCTTTCCAGTCAAGAATTAGTGCAGAACTCAGTGCCCTTTGCCTTAATTCACATGTTCATTTTCTTACTTAGATTCTTCTGAAATCATTGTGACCATAGGAAAAACATCTAATTGACTCTGTCTACTTTTAGGTAAAAATATTTTGATGTTCATTTTATTTCCCTTATGAGATGTTTGTTAAGAGAAATCTATGCATCACATGTGTCTATGAAAAATATAAAAATGGGACTAGCTTTGTCAGCTTCATTCTACGGAGAAGACTTAAAAGAGTTCTTTGAAGTTTACTGTGAACTCAGACAGTAAAGCACTAAAATATACAAGTACGAAAAAAAGGTGGCACAGTGATAAAGAATCCACCTGGCTGGCAGTGCAGGGGATGCGAGAGAGGCAGGTTCAATCCCTGAGTTGGAAAGATCCCCTGGAGAGGAAACGGCAAGCCACTCCAGTTTTCTTGCCTGGGAAATTCCATGGGCAGAGGATCCTGGTGGGCTACAGTCCATGGGGTCGTGAAGCCTTGGTCATGACTGAGCGTGTGCACAGGTGCATGAAGGAATGAGATAATGTTTAAAGAGATTTGAAAATAGCTATAAAGCTTTCGTTACTTGGCTTCTCTGTGCTTCAGTTTGCTCATCTGTGAAATGGGGATACTTTTACAGATGAAAAAAACTAACAGGCAATTGAATTAGGCGCCTAGTTTCTGGTGCCAGACTGTCTGGAGTCTCTTCAGAGGACTCACTCGATGTGTGGGCAACATTTGTCTGGATCTCAGTTTCCTCATCTGCGAAATAGGGTTAATAGTACCTGTTCTGTAGGATAGTTAGGAGAATTAAATGAGTTAACATTCCAAGCACCACCTGGCACATCGCTATGATCATGTGCTAACTCCTGACAATTTTAGTTAAGATATCAAATATCCTATTTTCTTAAGACAATATACACAGACCTCCAATTTTTCACTACTTTTATTATCATGAAATCTCACATTTTACCAATCTCAAATTTTGCTACAATCTGTTTCAATGTCTCAGCACAGGAATTCCCCTTTTATCTACCTTTTGAAAATAAAAATTGAGGAACTTGTCAACTTGGGATATGGCAGCCAGCTGCAAACGATGGGGAAGGGAAGCAGTTCTTCTAAAAAAGGAGATACGCTGAGTAAACAGTCCCCAAAGCAGTCCTGAGTGTGTTCCAGATGAGTAATGATTTATGAACAGGAAATCTGGGTCGGCGGGGCTTCAGTTAAACAGTGTGAGGAGATGGAAACCAGATGTCTAACCTTCCTCGCAGAGGAGGCCCGCAGAGTGAGGCAGCGGGAAGAGGCCCGTGGAGGCGGGAGGACAGGGAGGACCGCAGGGAGCACATGTGGCGGCGGGGGGGGGGGAGGGGGTGCTAGGAAGGAGGGGGCGGGGGGCGGGGCCGCCAGGCAGGCCCTGATGGACTCGGACTCCCTCCAAAGTCAACTCATAAAGTGTGTCACCAGCCAGAAAACCCAGCGCTTGTTTAGGATATACATTTTGTTTCAAGCCACATTCCCATGGAAACCTGGACACCAGCTGGAACCGCTCAGACGTTTTTGTTAACAGAGATGATGTGTGTATGAGTGTGTGTAAATGCGATGTATTTCGGAAGACACTTCAATGAAATACCTCTCTTCTTCCAATTATAGCTCTGAAAGAGCCTAGTTGCCTGAAAACCTAAAAGCAAGACTGACTTTTAACGTGAGCAAGGGAAGAAAGTGTAAGTGGGTGTTCTTCCTCATGTCAAACTGTCTTGATACAAAGAGAAGAAGAGTTTAGGAGAAGGGTCAGCAAACTATAGCTTGTGGTCTATTTGAACCCACAGACTTTCCATACAGCCCCCAGGTTAAGAGTCTAAAAAAAAAAAGATTGGTGAGCAAAAGAGAGGAATATGAAACAGGATTGTGTGCAGCCCACGCAGCACAAAATACTTGCCATCCGGTCATGGACAGAAAAGTTCGCTGACCCTGATGTGAAACACAGCGTCCTGGCAAATGAAACCAGCATATAAGATAAGAGGTCAGCCTGGTAATTGCTACAAACAAAACGATCTGAGCCCTGTTTTTGTAGCCCCATGCAGCACTGGTTGAGTTAAAGTTCACATGTTCACTTCACGCGAACCCCCTGGACCCTGTCCTCAGAAATGGGCCAAGCTGAAAAGCAGCGCACACGGGCGGAAAAGCAGGCCTGGAAAGGGCCTCTGGCTGCTTCTCGGGGAAAGCACATGATGTTTCTGGGTCTGCACAGAGCTGCGCAGCCGCCAAGTTCAGAGCTGGCACTCACCTTCAAGCCTCAGGACAGACCATGAGCAGGGAGGGAAAGTTATAGAAAAGACCTGGAGAAATAAGGCAAAGAGAGGCAGGTACCCAATTATACCTTTGCTTAGATATTAACGAAAGTGACTCTGATCAAATAATTATGAAAATAGCAGTGCAATAAACAAAAAGTAATAATAGTTAAGCTAGTTGCAGCTACAATTTATTGAGTGTTTATAATGTGCCAGACATTGTGCTAAGCATTTCCCGGGAATTATATTTAATCCTCATAATAACTTTCTGAAGATGAAGAAACAGACTCACAGGTAAAGGAACATTTCCAAAGTCAAAACTGTTAGGAGGCAGAGCCGTGGACTGAGAAGAGTCTTCACCACTGTCATTAAGGCATTTTTGTTTGTTTGTTTTTGAGCCGTGCAGCAGGCGGGATCTCTGACCAGGAATTGAACCTGTGCCCCCTGCACTGGGAGCTCAGAGTCTTAACCTCTGGACCCTGTTATTGCTTCTCTAACGTAGAAAGACTCAGGGTGAAGAGCCTGAATATAAATAGGTAGGGTCTAATGGAACTGACACATAAGTTTTTATTATCCATATCTTATGTCCCTTTTCTTTTAAAAGCCAGGATAATAAAACCCTAATCACTGAGGTGTCACAAAACTTCATTCTAGGTTTTATTTCCCATGGAGTCTGAAATGTGCTTTGTCGGGCCAAACTCAGCACTCTGGATGGAAAGACATCTCCTTCCAGGATACTCTGATTCTTGTCTTTTTTTCCTTTTGGAAAGTCTGTTCTTTTGTGCTCAGGTCAGCTGTTGTTTTAGTCGCTAAGTTATGTTCAACTCTTTTGCCATCCCATGAACTGTAGCCAGCCAGGGTCCTCTGCCCATGGGATTTCCCAGGCAAGAATACTGGAGTGGGTTGCCATTTCCTCCTCCAGAGGATCTTCCTGACCCAGGGATAGAACCTGTATCTCCTTCACTGGCAGGTAGATTGCTTACCACTGAGCCACCAGGGAAGCCCCCAGGTTAGCTGACTATATAGTGTATCTTGACTTGACCTCACCTGGAAATGAAATTTAGTTATCAACATAGGCCTTTTCTCCTGTAACCCTTTCAGAATGCTCCCTTATCAAATAAGTGTGCAAAAGCCCACTTGTGCTTCCCCTCCGTGGGGGAGTCACTCTGCTTGAGGAGGGGTGAAGCTGGTCACTTGGTCAGAGCCAGGCATCAGCTTGGCACACAGAGCTTTGCTCAAAGAGGGAGAATGGTTGTCGGCTGTGACAGTCGAGATCAGTGTGTGTCTTACTCTCTGGTGCTTACCTTGCACGATTTTTAACAAGAAGCCCCTAACAGATCCTCATGTTTGTCCTTACGCTGATAATGCGTCTGATGCCTCCAGGCTTTTTTGCTTATTTTCACTCGTGGCCCCCTTTACCCTTGCAGACATTTCCCTGGTAAATCTCCTGCACATCCAGTCCCACCTTCTTAGAGGGCCAACACAGAGGTCAACGCCATTAACTAGAGCACGTGACCCAGGGCAACAGGAACAGCTCAGGCAGGAGTGCTCCAGGCAGAGAAAGAGCAAGTCCCATCAGCAGGGAGGATGCTCAAAGATCTTCCAAAGGACAGAATGCCTACACACCTATTCAAATGGCCCAGATCCAGAGCTGAGAGCCCCAAATGCCATCGAGGATGTGGGGCAACAGAAATCCTCATTCACTGCGGATGGGGAGGCAAAACGATACGGCTACTTTGAAAGACAAGCTCACATTTCTTTCAACACTAAACATACTTATACCACACGTGTGTGTTAGTCTCTCAGTCACGCCCGACTCTTTGCAACCCCATAGACTGTAGCCTGCCAGGCTCCTCTGTCCATGGAATTCTCCAGGCAAGAATACTGGAGTGGGTTGCCATGCCCTTCTCCAGGGAATTTTCCCGACCCGGGGATGGAACCCAGGTCTCCCTCATTGCAGGCAGATTCTCTACCATCTGAGCCATCAGGGAAGCCCCACCTGTTGTTACACATTAGTGCAAACCCATTGAGTCTAAAACACGAAGAGTGAATCCTCATGTAAACTGTAGACTTTGAGCGCTAATGGTGCATCCGTTTTTATCAGGGAGTGGCTTTTATCACATGGGTTTTATCACGAGTGGCTTTAATAGAGGGAGAGGCTGTGCCCCAGTGGAGGCAGGGGATACATGAGAGACCTCTGTACGTTTCTTTCAGTTTTGCTGCAAACCTAAGACTGCTCTAAGAAGTAAAGTCCATCTCCACCACTGCTCAATCTAGAATGCTTGCAGCTGAGTCAGTGAGAAAGATGAGAACAGGGAAAGATCATCTACCATCCTAAGGATTTTGGTCTCATTCGGAAACAGTGGTAACGCACTCAGTGATCCTATGGAAGGAAGTTATGTGGACCAATTTTCATTTTAAAAAGCTCTTTGCAGATGTGATGATTAGAATAACTTGATAAGAGGACAGAGGGAGGCATGGGACCCACTGAGGAAGCTGTAACAGAAGTTTCATGCAGAGATGGTGATGGATGTGGGAGAGACGGAATGTGCAACACTGGAGAAATACATAAAGGTTAGAATATTGAGAAAATTCAAAGGAATCTTCAGATTTCAGTCTTCAGCATGTGGCTTATGACAGCCTCATCTACCCACATGGCCCCACGGGATAAAAGCAGGTATCTTTGGGGAAGTTGGGGGGTTTGAGCGTGCTGACTTGGGGTACCATGGAAGAATCTCAGTGGACCTGTCAGGAAGATAGTGGGATGCTTGTGATTCTGGGGCTCAGGAATCAGTGTGGGAAAGAGTTGACAGTTTTAGGATATTTGGTCCATAGATGGTGTTTGATGTCATGTCATGGATGGGATTGCAAAGACAGAGAGTTCAGCATGAAGAGGCATGGGCTGAGGCACACTGAGTGACTTTGGCATTAGGGTTAGTAGAAGGCAGCTGGAAAGGGAGGTTGCCAAGGGGCGGAGAAGACCGTGAAGGGAGTGGGTGTCCTGCAGGCGGAGGGATCATGAGAGTGCAGGTGGGGATCCCGAGTAACCACCTTGAGGGGGCACAAGAAATCTGTAAGGGTCTTTAAGGTGGTGAGGGAGCCACCTCAGCACAGACGCATGATTTAGGCAGAGGCAATAGCACGTATGAAGCAGAGCTGGGAATGGTCATGTGGGAAACTGCAACACAGAAATGATGGGAGAGCTCGGTGCTGGAGGAGGAACCTGGAGCTAGGGCTGAAGGAGCGATGCAGGGACGATCCTAAAGGGATCTCTGTCCATTTGGGAAGGCGTGGGCTCTGTTCTGAACTCTGTTTTATTGGCATATTTCAAGCAGGGAATCTGCTTGATCCAATTTTCATTTTGGCAGGCTCAAGACCCTGATGCTGGGGAAGGCTGTGGGCAGGAGGAAAAGGGGATGACAGAGGACAAGATCGTTGGCGGGCATCATGGACTCAATGGACACGAGTTTGAGCAAGCTCTGGGAGATAGTGAAGGACAGGGAAGCCTGGTATGCTGCAGTCCATGGGGTCACAAAGAGTCAAACACAGTTGTTCAACTGAACAACAATGACAATCCTGGCATTCGTTCCTGTGGCTTTGATATGGGAAGGATTGAGACCCAAGGGCAAAAGGAGGGTTGTGCTGGAATCCAGGCTGGAAGTGAAAAGGGACGGGGTGGGGGGTGGGGAGGGACTCCAGAGATTTGTAGGAAACAGCCTGGGTAGGGATTGTAGTTAGATATCTAACACCTTGAAAAGTTCAACTTTTAAAATTTCCATCATGTTAGCATTATTCTTGGAGAAATAGGTCTTTAATTAAAACTCATTAGTGACCGTCCAGATATAAATTGTGGAAATGTCGTTCCTTGCAGGATGTTGAATGACATTACATGTTGGTGCCACTCCACCTCCTTTGGGAACCACCGCTCATCTGTCCTCATCTCATGCATCTCGTACACCAGGCATATCTGCACTTATTAAATGTTTTCCCTCAGCCTCTGAGTACAATGGTATCTGTCTCAACGCCATTAAAAGTCGGTTGTCACTGAACACAAACACACTGGTGATTTGCAAGTTTACTAAAAATTCTGCCTTCCCAAGTTACAAGCACCAATCAGCACAGCTAAAACTCGAGCCATCAATGCTTCCAAACCGGTCATCCTAATGCAGCCCAATTCCATTTTAAAAATGTAAAAATCCAGTGTGATTACACCAGAAGCACAGAGTGTGGCCTTAACGAAGCTGTGATGACTCACCGTGGAATTTCCTACGGCACTGCGGTGCTAGTGGTAAAGAATCCACCTGCCCGTGCAGGAGACAGAGGGTTTGATCCCTGGGTCAGGAAGATCCCCTGGAGCTGGAAATGGCACCCTACTCCAGTGTTCCTGCCTGGCGAATCCTTGTGGACGAAGGAGCCTGGTGGGCTACAGTCCATGGAGCCACAAAGAGTCAGACACGACTGAGCGAGAGAGCACAGACAGTAAAGTGTGGTCACCTGCCAGGATTTGCTGCTAAGAATTCTGGGACATTTCCTTATACACCAAGGCGTGTTACCGGATTGCTACAATCCTTAATGCTTCCTTCTTTCCTTTCTTTCTCCCTCCCTCCCTTCCACAAATATTTGAACATCTTATGTACCAAGTACTTGGGACACACCATGAAAGCCCTGCCCTCATGCAAGTTTTATTCTATTGATACTATGGGAAACCATTCAATGTGATCATTAAATTTAGTTGTTTGTTTTTTTTTTTCCCCCTTGTGATGGATCCTGAAGACCTGCATTAAAATCCTTACTCTGGTCACTTTCTGTATAATTTAATCACTCCACATCTCTGAGCTTTAATTTACAAAATTCTTGGGAGGATGAACTGCCTTTCACAAAGTATGCCCTGTCCCACACATTAATATATGATTATCCCTGTAGAGGTAACTGAAACTGCAGATCTAGCAGGCTTTTGGCATTTAAATGGTGGTTGGATTTGTAAATCCTCTAATCTGTATCCCTGTGTGTGGGCTCCTTTGTGTTTGAGATGAGATAGGAGAGATTTGCAAATTAAGGTCAAAGAACTTGGAACACATTTTCTGGGATCTCCCCCAAACCAGCCTGTCTTTGAGAAATCCTACCATGGATAAGTGGCTGAGTTTCTGCCTGGACTGTGGTCACGGAGGCCTCCAGTTCTATTCAATTTACTCCCTGGGGCAAGTGCCAAAGACTCAGCCGCAGCCTTACCATTACCACCTACGCTTTCAGGGAGTCAGATCCTTCTGGAAGCAACCCAACATTACATTTTACACTGAATCTTTGTTAATAAAAGGAAATTTAAGTGATTCGAGGCTAAGGCAGGGTCCCTTTCATCTGCACGTTTAGGGCATCTTTTTGTCGTCGTTGTTTCGGTCTCGTTGTTTGGAAGTTGCAGTAATTTCATCATGACTTTGACTGTACAATATTAGAAGATGGAGACATGTTTGTCTAGGTCTCTAGAATTTGCTTGCTGAGGAACTTCTTTTGTCCTAGACTTTTCTAGTCTTCATAGTTAACTTGACTCATCTCTCGTTTATATTTATTTTTCAATGTGCACCATTTTTTAAAGTCATTATTGAATTTGTTAAAATATTGCTTCTGTTCTGTTTTTTTTGGCCATGAGGCATGTGGAATCTTAGCTCCTTGACTAGAGATCGAACCCAGGCCTGCTGCATTGAACACAAAATCCTAACCGCTGGACCACCAGGGACGTCCCTGACCCATCTCTTTGATGTTCGTCCTCTGCCTGCTTTCTCCCACAGCACACCAAAACAATGAGAGCCTCCGGGCTTTGCCACCAGGATGACAGACATTAGGGTTTATTGCTTTAAAAGGTTCTTAATTCACTTTATGTTCTAGTTGCATGTAGACAAAACAATCTGTGGTCATTTGGTGAACATTCTGATTTTCCCTTTAAAGATAATTATTATGTCATGAAGATAGTAATACGCTAAATTATTTCAACCAATTAAAATATCGATCCTATTCATTGTTATCTATTTGGAAGAAAAAGAAAGAAAAGCAAGACTGATATCAGGAACTTCTCCATGCAACAAATACTTATCTTGTACCTCCTGAAGATAAGATACTGTGTTGGATCCTGCTAGGAATGAGGCAGCCACTGCTGCTGTCTCTGTAGACCTTGTGTCAGCCGGGAAATTGATTAGAAATGAGACATGTTTACTAATGGAGCCAATATCCTTCCTGTTCAACTCCAACCTTTCACCTTTGACCCTGCATCCCTCAGCCAAGGGGGCTGGGAGTTGCCTCCTAGATGGTGTTATTAAAGAATGGACATGAACAAGCACTTCAGACACTTCTTAACATAGGTTGAAACAAAAATGTATTTGGTTAACCTCCAAATTCAGTCAACTTGAAACCCATTTAACCAATTTAATTGAGGTGTTACACATACTTTAGAAAGGGTAAATATACCTTTAGAGAGCTTCCAGGTTTGCAAAGACTCATCAGTATCTTTGCTTTGTGCCTTTGATAACCTGGTGAGGTTATCACTAGATGCTATTGGTCTTATAGTCAAGTAGAAACATGCGAAAGTGTTAGCTGCTGTCGTGTCTGACTCTTTGTGAGCCCATGGACTGTAGCCCGCCAGGCTCCTCTGTTGGTGGAATTCTCCAGGCAAGAATACTGGAGTGGATTGCCATTTCCTCCTCCAGGGGATCTTCCTAAGCTAGGGATTGAACCCAGGTCTCCTGCATTGCATGCAGATTCGTTACCATCTGAGCCACCAGGGAAGCCCAGCTTTAAGTATTTTCTGTGTGGAGGACAGAGGAGCCTGTGGGCTATAGTGCATGGATCACAGAGTCAGACATGACTGAAGCAACTTGGCATGGACACACAGACGGCTGTCTTCTATCTGCCCTGGAGGCTTAAAAATGAAACTGAGGTGAAAAATTATTGAGTGACCTTCGGATAGAGAAGAAGAAATATTGTATGATATCCCTTTTGTATGGAATCTAAAAAAAAAATGGTACACACGAACTTATTTACAGAACAGAAAGAGAGTCACAGACTTAGAGAACAAACTTACGGTTGCTGGGAGAAGGATGGGGGGGAAAGATAGTTAGGGAGTTTGGGATGGACATGTACACACTGCTATCCTTAAAATGGATAACCAACAAGGACCCACTGTGTAGCACGGGGAATTCTGCTCAGTGTTGTGTGGCAGCCTGGATGGGAGGGGAGTCTGGGGGAGAATGGATACATGTATATGTGTGGCTGAGTCCCTTTGCTGCCCACCTAAAACTATCACAACATTATCAATCAGCTATACCCCCATACAAAATAAAAAGTTTGTTTTTTAAAAAGAAAGAGAAAAAATTCCTTTTTTTTTAATAAAGAGAAAAAAAGTAAGTTGGGAAAACAGTTCCTGAATGACCTAGATTTTGTTGCTGAAGTCAGTCTCAGCCAGTTTAAGAGCACAGATGTAGATGGTCCACAGGGAATCTCTCCCAGCGAGGGCCTGTCAGCGTGACCTCACCCAGAGGCTGCAGGTCAGCTGGCTTCTTGGGGCCAATTTTTCATCTCAAGCCACTGGTGTGAGTGACCACAGGAATTTCTGCAAGATACAGATGGTGGCTGACTCTCATGACTTTACTGGGTGCTACTGAAGATGTTTCTTTTCTGGATGATTCAGTGGGAGAATTTACTCTGATGTGGGGTGGAGGCCAGTGGTCCCTGGTGTTTTCATTTACGGGAACTTCCCAATAGATCAACCCCCACATGGACAACACTAGCTGTCAGATTTCCTCTAATTTCAAACGTTTTCGGAATTTTTTTTAAAACTTAAGTTCATACAGAAATTCATATCCATCCCCTTTAAATTCCAGCTGGGTAGTCTGGGTTCACTCTTCTGGCTTCCTGCTCTGTGCAATGAGGGGATCAGACTGGAGCACAAAAGCCTCTGCAAATCCTTTGACTTTCTTGAGTGCTGAATTGCTAGATTCCTGCCATGTCACAAGCCGAGACAGGAAAGGCCATGTGAGATGCAGACAAGATCTCACTCTGGAACCATCCGGTGGGTGAGGACAGCAGAAAGCTCAGCAATAGGAATCACCTCCTGCTTTGAATTCAATGTGTGGTGAAGTTTCTGGCTCAGAACCACAGAATGTGTGAACAGCCAACCCCATACAGATGCAAGCCACTCCGGGATTCTTGCCTGGAGAATCCCATGAACAGAGGAGCCCAGCAGACTAGAGTCCATAGGGTCACAGAGAGGCGGACGTGACTCCTGCTGACTCCAGAGCTGACATACAAGATAGAGGCCACCCTGGCGCCCTGCCACCATCCACCGCCATATTGATCTCCCTGGCTCCCCACCTGTAGATCTTTGCACCTCTTTCCATCTTTCCCCACTCAGCTGACAGTGGTGCCCTGCTCCTACTAGATGGAGAGCTGGCCATCTGTGTTCTGACTCCTCTCCTCTCTTCCTTCTAAGGACTTTGATCTTACAAATCTCTCTCTCTTCTGTGTCATTGGAGAAGGAAATGGCAACCCACTCCAGTACTCTTACCTAGAAAATTCCATGGATGGAGAAGCCTGGTGGGCTATAGTCCATGGGGTCACAAAGAGTCAGACACAACTGAGCGACTTCACTTTTTCACTTTCTGTGTCATTAGTCATTTCTTCTACACCATTTTCTCAGCAACATAAGCTTTACTATTTCCTGTCCTAAAACAAGGGCTTCCCAGGCAGTACTAGTGGTAAAGAACCCACTTGTCAATGCAGGAGATGTTAGAGATGTGAGTCTGATTCCTCAGTCGGGAAGATCCCCTGGAGGAGGGCATGGCAACCCACTCCAGTACACTTGCCTGGGGAATACCACGGATAGAGGAGCCTGGTGGGCTACAGTCCATAAGGTCGCAAAGAGTCGAACATGACTGAAGTGACTTCCTGTGCACGCATGTCCTCAAACAAACAGCAACATCACCAATTAAAAAAAAAAAATTCCACGAACTTGTGCAGCCACCTCGCTTCTCCGCTCTGTCCTGGTGAAGCCCCACTTCTGTTGGCTGTAACGGAGCCACTCTAATCAGGCTTCTGCACCCACTGCTTTTGCCTTTCTCCCCAGACCACTGATGCCCTCTGTGTTGCCAAGTTCCATGGCCCTGACTCTGCTGTCATCTTACCTAAACCGCTGGGGCTTTTAGTACCCTGGACCTCCTTGAAAACCTTTCTTCCCTCAGCTGTCAGGACTCTGCTGTCTCCTGGTTTTCCTCCCACTGGGGTCCTGCCTAATCTGATGTGAGTCTGTGTCTCTGGTTTCCTCTCCTTCTCCCCTTAATGTCTCCCGCTCCCCCGGCCCCTCTCCATCACACACACAGATGGAGGGTGCACACCATAGCTATGGCTCTGGGGGTCTTGGGAGGGGTGATGGTGACGCTGGAACCAGCCTTCAGATCTGACAGTCAGTAAGTGGCAACATGACAGGGTCTCTGCCTCCAATCTAAAGTCAACAAGGCACAGACTTTGCAGGTGGTCCAGTGGTTAAGAATCCGCCCGCCAGTGCAGGGGACATGGGTTAGATGCCTGGTCTAGGAAGATTGCATATGCCTTGGAGCAACTAAGCCCACATTCTGCGACTACTGAAGCCTGCGTGCCTAGAGTCTGTGCTCTGCAATAAGGGGAGCTGCTGCAATGAGAGCCCACGTGCCACAAGCAGAGAGTCGCACCACAAGCAGAGAGTCGCCCCTGCTTGCTGCAATTAGAGAAAGCCCACATGCAGCAACAAAGATCCAGCAGCGCCATAAATAAATAAAATTCAAAAAAATAAGTAAGTAAACAAGGTCTTAGCAGGGACAGCAGGATTTCTGCGTGGAAATACAGGTCACAAATATAATTCAGGCAATGAATCAAAGGCTCATTCAATATTTAAATACACTGCAAAGCAATTCTAAAGCAAAGTCACCAGGTTATATTCACAGTGATAGCAGGGTAGGCAATCTTTTTTCTTTAAAATTGTTCTCTCCAAGGTGGGTCATAAAATGGATCATGGGTCAGCACTCAGCCGATCACCAGGTGGAGCATCTCTGGGCAGCAAGAGGCACTGGCTTTACTTGGAAACCAGGGTTAACTTGACTAAAACCAGGCGAGGCAGCCTGTGAACAGCTGTGATGGAGTTCTGGGAGATTAATGTCCCATGAAGGGATTTTACAGATCAGATCATGGCTCAGAAAGCCTGGTAGTCAAGTAGTGAGAGCTGTCAAAACAAAGGGATCAAGAGTCTAGGGCTGCTGCTGCTGCTAAGTCGCTTCAGTCGTGTCTGACTCTGCAACCTCATAGACGGCATCCCACCAGGCTCCCCCGTCCCTGGGATTCTCCAGGCAAGAACACTGGAGTGGGTTGCCATTTCCTTCTCCAATGCATGAAAGTGAAAAGTGAAAGTGAAGTCACTCAGTCGTGTCCGACTCTTAGCGACCCCATGGACTACAGCCTACCAGGCTCCTCCGTCCATGGGATTTTCCAGGCAAGAGTACTGGAGTGGGGTGCCATTGCCTTCTCCGAAGTCTAGGGTAAGACTTTGCAATTTGGTTCACTGAACTAGCTGGGCAAAAAGTGACTCCATTTGATTAGGAATGATGAATTTGTCAAATTTGTATGAATATTGTGTGATAACCTGTGCTAAGTCACTCAGTTGTGTCTGATTCTTTGTGACCCCATGGACTGTGGCCCACCAGTCTCCTCTGTCTATGGGATTCTCCAGTCAAGAATACTGGAGTGGGCTGCCATGCCCTCCTCCAGGGGATCTTCCTGGCCCAGGGATTGAACCTGTGTCTCTTACACCTCCAGCGTTGGCAGACAGATTCTTTACCACTAGCACCACTGGATCACCTATAACAACAAAACTCTTCTGCTACTTACTTGGAGGTGATTTCTTGAATATGACACTGAAAGCAAAAGCAACAAAAGCAAAAATAAACAAATGGGATGATGTTGGTTCTAACACTGGATGGAGGATAGAATATCCTTTCTATTTACTGTATACCTCTTACTAAATATGGTATTTAGTTGCTGTTGTTGTTGTTGTTTGGTTGCTAAGTCGTGTCTGACTCTTTGCAATCCCGTGGACTGCAGCATGCCAAGCACCATCTCCCGGAATTTGCTTAGACTCATGTCAATTGAGTCGGTGATCCTATCTCTCTCTTCCTCTGCAACCCTCTTCTCCTTTTGTCCTCAATCTTTCCCAGCATCAGGGTCTTTTCCAATGAGTTGGCTCTGTGCCTCAGGTGACCAAAGTATTGGAATTTCAGCATCAGTACCTCCAATGAATATTCAGGGTTGATTTCCTTTAGGATTGACTGGTTTGATCTCTTTGCTGTCCAAGGGACTCTCAAGAGTCTTTTCCAGCACCACAGTTCAAAAGTATCAATTCTGCAGGTACACAGCTTTATTCATGGTCTAACTGTCACATCTGTACGTGACTACTAGAAAAACCATCTGGACCTTCTTTGGCAAAGTGATGTCTCTGCTTTTTAACATGCGGTCTGGGTTTGTCATGGCTTTTCCTCCAAGGAGGAAATGTCTTTTAATTTCATGGCTGCAGTCACCATCTGCACTGATTTTGGAGCCCAAGAAAATAAAATCTGTCACTGCTTTAACTTTTCCCCTTCTATTTGTCATGAAGTGATGGAACCAGATGCCATGATCTTAGTTTTCTAAATGTTGAATTTTAAGCCAACTTTTTCACTCTGCTCTTTCACCTTCATTAAGAGGCTCTTTAGTTCCTCTTCACTTTCTGCCATTAGAATGATGTCATCTGCGTAACTGAGGTTGTTGATATTTCTCCTGGCAATCTTGATTCCAGCTTGTGATTCATCCAAGTGATATATCTACTAAAAATGTAGAGAGGGGATATTCCAGATTTAATCCAGTGTCAAGACTGATAGAAGAGAGATGAACACCACCAGTCAATTATTAAAATGATTAACATGAATGAATAGCAAACACAGATCAACACCCCAAACACAGAGCAACCGTGTGGCAGGTTTCCTATAACTTTATTGTGTTTAGTAGTTGGAGGAAATGAAGGGCTGGTCAAAGAGCACATTTTCAAATATCTATCTAACTTGTGGAATTTTTGCAAATATTTTCATCATCTGATATAAGTTCCTGGGGCTGGGGGTGGTGCTGAAGACAATTATTCCATGTGTTTGGCTTCATTTAAGTCTAAGGATCTATAACCACAAACTAATCACCCCATGGAGTCAACATTCCAGCTCCCAGGAGCAGAGCCATGTGAGTTCTGAACAATCTTGAAGTCTTGCGATTTTACTCTGTGACTTAGGGCTGCAGGTCTGCATCCAGTCCCATCGTCTAAACATGTCCAGGTTCCTTTCCTTAAGTCTTGAGTTTGGGTCCAAAGCCTCACAATTGAGGCAACTGTCATTACTCCTGTGGGCGGAGGGTCAAGCCAGAGTTTCTGCCCTCTGCAGAAACAGGTCGCAGGTCTGTTCATATGAAAGTTTCCAAGGTGAGAGAATGAAAGCGTAGGAGTTTCTGTATACTGAATCTGATCCTGCATTCTCTGTGAAAATAGAAAATGTGATGGATAGATAATCAAGAGATCTGAATGGATGATGGATGGATTGGTGGGTTGGTGGATTGGGTAGATGGATGGATGGATAGATGGATGGGTGAATGGATGACAGAGTGGGAGAGGGATGGACAGACAGACAGATGAATGAATGGATGGATAGACGGGCAGACAGATGGTAGAGAGATGGATAGATGCAAAACTTGGGATGAGTTGGGAGAAAAACCCACTTTTGCCCTTTCATTAAGGTAACATTTTTATTGATTTTTCTCCCCAGGGATCCTCTGATTCATGCGCTCAATCGCGTCTTCCTCTCCGGCTGCTGGAAGGAGCAGACACACATTTAATCTAATCTGTATCAGGTGTGGAGAAGGCAGTGGCACCCAACTCCAGTACTCTTGCCTGGAAAATCCCATGGATGGAGGAGCCTGGTAGGCTGCAGTCCATGGGGTTGCTGAGAGTCAGACACGACTGAGCGACTTCACTTTCACTTTTCACTTTCATGCATTGGAGGAGGAAATGGCACCCCATTCCAGTGTTCTTGCCTGGAGAATCCCAGGGACGGGGGAGCCTGGTGGGCTGCCGTCTATGGTGTCGCACAGAGTCAGACACGACTGAAGTGACTTAGCAGCAGCAGGTGTAAGGTCCTCACAGGCTGCATCTTGGATGCTGGCTTCACTCCTGGATCATGGTTTTTTTCTTTATTATCACTATTGTTACTCCTGGGATATTATTATTATTTTTTCCCTCCCATACTCAACTTTTGTTTTAATCTAACCTAGTGTTTACTTTTACAAACTGCATCTTTTTTTTTTAAAGGGAAAGGAGTTGGGAGGAGAGGCCAGGAGTGCTGGAATGTGGCAGGAAGGGAGATGTCTGGTGAGGGAGGGAAGGAGCTGCAGAAGGACTGGCAGCCGCCACAGGCAGGGCTTCCCCGGGTCCCTGTCCCTTCCCTGGACCCCTTTTGTCCTTTCCAAGGCCTTGTCCTTTTCTGAGACCCCCCTTCTTCTCTGGGGCTCCATTGCAACAGGAAGCAGAGGCTCACAGAGGGTGGCGAGCCGCCAGGGTCACACGGCCTAGGAAGTAGCGGGGTCTGACTCCTGATGGGGCTGCCGACGGGAAAGGTCATGGCCATGCTTGCCACGCCCTCATGCCTCCTTAGATGCTAGGGTCATCTCAGGACCGCTGTCTGATGGCCACCCTGTCCTCAGTGTCCCCTCCCATCCCTGGGTGTCGCTTGTCCCCAGGCACCCCCGCTGGTTGTCCCTGGTCCTGCCAGGCCCCTCTCCTGCCACCCCACCCCTGACCACCATCCTCCCCTCTGTGAACATTTTTCCCCAACGTTTATCCCACTTCAGCCTCAGTGCAAGGACTGCCTTCTCTGAGACCCTTCCCTGCACTGGGGTGGGAGCCTCCAGTCTCCCCAGTGAGTGAGTGGCTGTGGGAGTTTGAAACTCGGGATTGGGGATCTACATGACTGGGTGTCAGAGCCGCCTCTCCTGGGCTCGACTCAAGTCAGCGTGAAGGTTTCAGACGCTCTGCAGGAGACATGCCTACCCCCAGGGGGACGCAGAGTAGGGGCCCAGGGAGGCTGTGAAGCTGAGTTTGAAGGTCAGGAGACTCTTCACTCTCACCAGCCCAGGAGTCATGTTTGCAGGGAGACAGAGTACAGGAGACTTCGACTGCCCTGAGCCTGAGTGGACTTTATTACAAGGGGATGGCGTGGTGGGCAGTGTGGGGGCCTCAGGCCTGGAATGACTGCCAACAGGCTGATTCTTCTACCATCACCTACTAATGTGCTTCAGCCACAAGCTGATAAACAGAGACTTTTAATGGCAATAAAAGTCCAATCTCCCCTATATCCACCCTGTCTGTACTGGGGTAGTTCAGCAAGCTAGGGTAATTGTCACCACTGGCTCGCCAACATGTCCCCGGGGAATAAAGGGAGCATCAGGTGACTCTGGAGAAATGTAAGAGACCTGTGTTCGATTCCTGGGTCGGGAAGATCCCCTGGAGAAGGGAATGGCAACTCACTCCGGTATTCTTGCCTGGGAAATCCTAAGGACAGAGGAGCCTGGTGGGCTACAGTCCAGGGGGCCACAAAGAATTGGACATGGCTGAGCACACACACAATTGGGCTCTCTTAAACTAGAAAAGTGAAGTGAAAGTGAAGTTGCTCAGTTGTGTCCAACTCTTAGCGACCCCACGGACTGCAGCCCACCAGGCTCCTGCGTCCATGGGATTCTCCAGGCAAGAGTACTGGAGTGGGTTGCCATTGCCTTCTACTAGAAACAACTCTCATATTTGCTAGAGAGCTGGGGAGGCCAGTGGGGCTCGTGTGCGGCCCCTCCAGTGACAGTTAGGCTGACACTAACAAGGTTAGACCAGGCGACAGAATCTGCCCTCTCAGTACTGGAGGATTCATGGGGAGCTGGCTGGGGAGTGGTCATCGGTTTTGAACCCTGCAAAGCGCAGTCCCTGAAAAAGTCTTAATCCCACTGAGAATAATCCTGTCAAGGTACTGAAGACAAAAGGTATAGCAGCCTCCTTGCAGGAGTCAGGGGATCGGGTGCCAGTCTGGGAGTCAGGGCCTGGCCAGGGGATGTCTGTGGCTTCGTCCACAAGGATTCAACAGGCGCTTCCCTGCCTTGGCTCCAGAAAATTCCAAGGTTAGAAGAGGCCTGCCCTGGCTCTTGCAAGGGGGTTGATCACACAGTCTCCCATCTGCAGGGCTGCGCTGTCCCTGGACACAGACAGAGGGGGTCTTGAGTCCCTGCTAGCCAGCTTGCTGGGAGTAGGGGGAGGGCAAGTGTGTTCCCTCCTCTTCTGGCCTGGACCCTGGCCTCTGGGGACTTTGCCAGTAGGCATCAGGCATTGGAACACCAATCCTTCCCTAGCTGGCAGCAAAACGCCCAATATGGGAAAAGAATCCAAACTCCAATTTCAAGTTTTGCAGCCAGGCTTTTCCAAATAAAAGGGCAACGGAAAAGCCCCAGGGAGCTCAGAAGCCCCCTTTGTCTGTGTTCACAGGCAGAAGTGCTGATCCTTCCTCAGTCCTTTCAAACAGAAGCCCATGCTGTGTTTCCTCTGTGGCTGCATTTACTTATTCCTTCATTAGGATTTTTTTTCACTTAGTTGTGATTCTTTCTTTAGTCAGTTCAGTCACTCGGTTGTGTCCGACTCTTTGTGACCCCATGGACTGCAGTACACCAGGCTTCCCTGTCCACCACCAACTCCCAGAACTTGCTCAAAACTCATGTCCATTGCATCACAATGCCATCCAACCATCTCATCCTCTGTCGTCCCCTTCTCCTCCCTTCAGTCTTTCCCAGCATCAGGGTCTTTTCCAATGAGTAGGTTCTTTGCATCAGGTGGCCAAAGCATTGGAGCTTCAGCTTCAGCATCAGTCCTCCCAATGAACACCCAGGACTGATCTCCTTTAGGGCGGACTGTTTGTGTTAGGTAGGTAGAATAGGGAAAAAGAGTCCAAAATGCTGGTGGCTAAAAGATAAGGAAGGGAAAAGCCTGCAAAAATAGAACAAAGGACTGTCTGAGGACCGGAGTGAGGACCTCAGGTGAAACAAACAACACTCCCGGCTGGCCCAGTTTACATAGGACAGGCCCAGGGAGAGAAAAGCATACAAAAAGAGGAGCCAAAGCTCTCTCTCTCCTGCGCACTGGGGCGCTCTTCTCTTCGCATCTTTCGATCGATGTGCCCTCACGCCTCGAAGATGGATTTTCCTGCTGTCTTCTAAATAAAACAGAGCTGTAACACTGAGCTGTAACACTGATTTGTCTAAGAGCTATAACATGGTCTGTTCGAGACCTGAGAGCTATAACACGGTCTGTCCAAGACCCGAGAGCTGTGACACGCCAAAGGGGCTTTAATGTCCATCACTCCAAATCTTTGTTGTGATGAGACAAAAACCGAGGAGCATACACTCGTCTGACAGTTGGATCTCCTTGCAGTCCAAGGGACTCTCAAGAGTCTTCTCCAACACCACAGCTCAAAAGCATCAATTCTTTGGTGCTCAGATTCTTTCTTAGCCATGTGAAGAAAATTACAGGTCAAAGTACCTAACCACTTAACAGCTTTCACCTGCCCTCTCTACCTACCTGTACAGGAGTGGTTGCATAGGCGAGAACACTGGACAGACAGGGTTCCTCCGAAGACAGGCTTTGATGCCGACCAACATTTAGGATTAGGAACTGATAGTCCAGTCAGTTAGTCATCTGGATCTTCGTGACTCTTACAGCCTTCCTTTTGTGCACTTCCTATTTAGCCATTTTACAGTACTTTTTCACAGCTTGTTAGCATATCTCTCACCAGAGTAAGAAGGGAGAAGAAAGAAGAAAAATGTCAATTAATACATTTTCCTTTACTTGCTTATCATGTTGGTGAAAGACTAGAGAGAAGCAGAGTTAGATGTTCACCAGTTAAAAAAAAAACTTAAGATAATATGAAGGTTTCTATTACATATTCTAATATTCCTCTCCTTTGGTTGTTTAGTTGCATAGTCATGTCTAACTCTTTTGCCGCCCCCTGGACTATAGCCCACCAGGCTCCTCTCTGTCCATGGGATTTCCCAGGCAAGAATATTGGAGTGTGTTTCCATTTCCTACTCCACGGGATCTTCCGGACTCAGGGATGGAACCTGTGTCTCCTGCATTGGCAGGTGGATTCTTTACCACTGAGCCACCTGGGAAGCCCATTCTCCTCCTTACCAAGACTTAAAAGATGGGCTGATTATTTGCGGTTGTATGAAATGAGAAATCAATATGCTATTAACAATCTGGTAACTTTTTAAAGGTTAATTTTTATTGGAGTGTTGTTGCTTTACAATGTTGAGTTAGTGTCTTCAGTACAGCAAAGTGAATCAGTTATACAAATACATACATCCCCCGCTTTTGGATTTCTTTCCTGTTTAGGTCACTGCAGGGCATTAAGTAACGCTCGCTGTGCTATGCAGTAGGCGCTCACTAGTTATCTGTTTTATTCACAGTATCAGTAGTGTATATGCATCAATCCCAGTCTCCCAATCCATCCCACACTCCTTTCCCCTTGGTATCCACATATTTGTTCTCTGTGTCTGCATCTCTATTTCTGCTTTGCAAATAGTGTCAGTTCAGTTCAGTTCAGTCGCTCAGTCATGTCTGACTCTTTTCGACCCCATGAATCGCAGCACGCCAGGCCTCCCTGTCCATCACCAACTCCCAGAGTTCACTCAGACTCACGTCCATTGAGTCAGTGATGCCATCCAGCCATCTCATCCTCTGTCGTCCCCTTCTCCTCCTGCCCCCAATCCCTCCCAGCATCAGAGTCTTTTCCAATGAGTCAACTCTTCGCATGAGGTGGCCAAAGTACTGGAGTTTCAGCTTCAGCATCATTCCTTCCAAAGAAATCCCAGGGCTGATCTCCTTCAGAATGGACTGGTTGGATCTCCTTGCAGTCTAAGGGACTCTCAAGAGTCTTCTCCAACACCACAGTTCAAAAGCATCAATTCTTTGGCACTCAGCCTTCTTCACAGTCCAACTCTCACATCCATACATGACCACTGGAAAAACCATAGCCTTGACTAGATGAACCTTTGTTGGCAAAGTAATGTCTCTGCTTTTGAATATGCTATCTAGGTTGGTCATAACTTTCCTTCCAAGGAGCAAATAGCGTCATCTATACCATTTTTCTAGATTCCATGTATATGTGTTAATATACAATATTTGTTTTTCTCTTTCTGACTTAATAGACTTAAGCATTTTGGCAACTTTAAATGGACACCAATAATTTCCAGTCCAGCGACATCACTCCCAGGTATTCATTCTACAGATGTTGCCCGCACATGTTAAATATGTATGCAAGGCTATTCAATGCAACTTTCCTGTAATAACAAAGGATTGATATTGATGGAATAAATATTCGCTGACTAAATAAACATTTCTTGGTGGAACAAAGCCCATCCATAAAGGACCTATTAAGTGAAAAAGTACCTAATCACGTAGTAATTGGACCCATTGAATTGATGGTTCGTTTCTTTCTTTATTTATATGAGACAGAGTGGAGTGCTGGGGCAGGTGCCCTGTTCAGGGCGTCCTCTTTATTGTTTGAGTTGAATGGCCTCGGAGAGCAGAGAGAAGCGGGGTTTGGGACCAAGGTCTGAGGGGCTGTCCCCTCAGTGGCACTCCAGTGCCAGTCCCTGGAGTGTAGGGGTGGGAGGCTCCAGCAGTGCCCGTTCCTGGAGTGTAAGGGTGGGAGGCTCCACTGGTGCCTGTTCCTGGAGTGTAAGCGTGGGGGGCTTCGCCAGTGCCAGTCCCCAGAGTGTAGGTGGGCTGCAGAACATCTCTGAGCCTTGGCCTTAAACCGAGGTGGCTGATGTACATTTCAGAAGATTTTCCTAAGAATGAGGGAAGATGTACACACAATGCCTGTGAGCGGAGCTGGGAAATGGTGCTGCCTCCTCCTCTCACCGCGAAGGATCTGCAAACCTCTGCCCAACCCTTGACAATGCCAACGAAAGACCAGCACTTGCCGTCTGCCTCTACAAGGATTGAGTCACTGGCCAGTGCAGTCGCTGACTTTCAACACCCCCTGAAAGGAGTTCAAGGAGGAAATCAGGAGGGAGGCCCTCTGTGCTCTGGGAAAAACTGGCAGAACACGTCTTCAGATAGTGACATGTTTTCTCAGGGGGAGAAGACTTTATGAGCCCGATTTCTTACATCTTCTCATATTGCGAAAGGCACTAAAATCACTGAATGACATCTGCTCCTCGTGATGAACCACAAGCCAAAACGCGTTCTTGGCTGCGCGCACCCTCTTCACAAAACTGACGGACGGTGCTGCCTCCCGCCGCTTCCGACAGCTCCTTGGGGCTAGCTGAGGCACTGTCTCCCAGGCTCTAGCCCTCATTTTGCCCCAAATAAAACCTAAGGCACAACTGTCATCTTGTGCTTTTTTCCCCAGTCGACACACAGCTCTCATCTTGTGCTTCCCCCTGCCACCCACTGAGTCGACAAAAAGCTTTAGCTCCTCTGCCTCCCCAGTGATGCTGTGCAGCTGGGTCCCTTCACCGTCCCCTTTTCCAGAGAAGGGGAGGGGCCTCCCCAGGACCCCACGGCCAGGAAGGGCCGAGCAGGGATTTGAACTGAGGCTGTGTGGGCCCAGAGTGCGAGCTCTTTGCTTCTTCGGGAGCTTGTGTAGGCGAGGGGCCCTGGTGAGCTGTGAGGTTGTCCCCGGCCATCTGCTGAAAGGACCAGAGGAGGGACACAGGTAACAAGGGAGGGCAGGAGGCAGACTTGCCATAAAGGAAGGCAGCGCTGAGCCTCCGGGCACCTCGGGAGAGGGTCCCAGGGGCAGAGGGGATGGGGCGGGAGGATGAGAAAGGAGAGCTGCAGACGAAACGTGCCCTGGAGGAGGAGGCCTGCGCTCCGCAGACCCTGGGTCTGAAGCTGCACCAGTGTCAGAACTCTAGCCGTTCCAAGAGCTGACTTTGATACGTAAGAGATGAGGTCTGGAAACTTTCAGGAGAGGCAAACGGCTGGCCCGACGTGGCAGCTTCTGAGATATTTTCCTTGGCATACCATACTTTGCAGAGGGTCCAAACTCATCATCACCCATTGGTGACAGTTCCAACGAGGGCACCAAGTATAGATGTGACATTGAACCTGGGCACTCCGACTGTTCTGTGAAAGAGCTGTTTCCATAGATACAGACTCTTTACCAGAGAAACGGCATGAGGTCACCTGGGACAGAAATAGAGCTGTCTTATTTGTTCCAGAATAAAGTAACTTTTAGGTGGTTCAGTCAACGGGAGAATTAAAGACTCTCTGTCATTATGTCCAAATAATTCTCATGCATCTGAACGATCTTCCCAAAGAAGGCTGTCAATCACTTTATTGCAGAGGACATATAAGAGTCGAATATTTAAGAAAAATGAGGTCCTTGATTTGTAGGTTGAAACATAATATTTGTTTGTTGAAAAGGAAATCTATGAATATATGAACAGAAGAACTTGTTTCCCATGATTATGCAAATACCATCTGGGTCCTGTCCCAGGCAATTTTATTGCTTTTATCAGGAAGTGAAGACAAAAGCTATTTTTAACAATATTTTTATTATAAAAGTAATAAATATTCATTGAGGAATATTGGGAGAATAAAGAACACAAAAGAGAAAACAAAACCCCAAATTTTATACAACCTTTCCTTGACTCCAAGTTTTAGTCTTTTATTCCCTTCTTTTATTCCTCATTCTGTGTTTCTTAAAAATATGTCATAGTGCATATGATTTTTTATATGTAGTGTAAAATATTTTATATATAATATGTAAGTGTATATAATTTTTTTCTCTTAATATGACACTCTAGATATTGGTATTATGCCTACTCTTTATTCTGTTTTTTTTTTTTTTTTTAATAACAAGTATAGAATTCTAAACAAAATCAAAGAATTATATTATAAACATCTATAAATTTGTGTTTTTCTTTAAATAGCATTAGGGCTTCCCTCTTGGTTCAGATGGAATTTTCCCATGTCATCAAATTTGCCAGAGCTTACCACCTAACTGTAACCAACATTCAGTTCAGTTCAGTCGCTCAGTCATGTCCTACTCCCTGCGACCCCATGAATTACAGCACGTCAGGCCTCCCTGTCCATCACCAACTCCCGGAGTTCACTCAGACTCACGTCCATCGAGTTGGTGATGCCATCCAGCCATCTCATCCTCTGTCGTCCCCTTCTCCTCCTGCCCCCAATCCCTCCCAGCATCAGAGTCTTTTCCAATGAGTCAACTCTTAGCATGAGGTGGCCAAAGTACTGGAGCTTCAGCTTTAGCATCATTCCTTCCAAAGAAATCCCAGGGCTGATCTCCTTCAGAATGGACTGGTTGGATCTCCTTGCAGTCCAAGGGACTCTCAAGAGTCTTCTCCAACACCACAGTTCAAAAGCATCAATTCTTCTGTACTCAGCTTTCTTCACAGTCCAACTCTCACATCCATACATGACCACTGGAAAAACCATAGCCTTGACTAGATGGACCTTTGTTGGCAAAGTAATGTCTCTGCTTTTGAATATGCTATCTAGGTTGGTCATAGCTTTTCATCCAAGGAGTAAGCGTCTTTTAATTTCATGGCTGCAGTCACCATCTGCAGTGATTTTGGAGTCCAAAAAAATAAAGTCTGTCACTGTTTCCACTGTTTCCCCATCTTTAAATATCTTCAGATAGGAACCTTCCTATCAGTCCAGTGGTTAAGACTTCACCTTTCAATGCAGGGGGTGTGGGTTTGAGCCCTGGTTGGGAGCTAAGCTGCCGCATACCCTGTAGCCAAACAAAACAGAACATGAAACAGAAGCAGTGTTGTAAAAAATTCAATAAAGACTTTTAAAATGGTCCACGTAAAAAAAAAAAATCTTAAAAACTAGAATCTTCAAATGTTTGTCCATAGATGGATATTTATGTGAATGGACCGATTTTTAACATAAAGGGAAAGTATTTCCTGGAGCCATCACATACTTTCCCACATGATTCATGTAATGGTTCATGGGATCTCATTATTTGGCTTTTCAATTGTTTATTTTCAGGCATGTAGATTGCTTCCAATTGTCATTATTACAAAATTGAGTTGTTTAGCAACTTCACCTACTGCCTCTTAGTAGAATTTCCCAAAGGCTTTCAAGTGGCCAGAGGCTCTGTGACCAGATTGCTCTCTGAAAACCTCGAACCAAGGTGTGTGTCTTCAGAAGCAGTCACATGCCTACTTTTCTACATCTTTGCCAACAAGGAGTTGTTAATCTTATTTCACTTAGAATTTTAGAATTATCTGAATTATTTTAAATTCATTCTTTGATAAAGTTCAAACATTTTACATTTATTTATGGGTTCCTTACATTGCTCTTCAGTCACTAAGTCGTATCTGTTTCTGTGACCCCATGGACTGCAGTACACCAGGCCTCCCGATCCCTCACTATCTTCCAGAATTTGCCCATATATTATTTCTTTGTAATTCCTTAATCACTTATTTTACCTTCTTTTTCAGTTGGCATAGATTTGTCTTTTTCTTAATGATTTGTAAATGGCTGTGATACATTATGGCTTCCCTCATAGCTCAGTTGGTAAAGAATCCACCTGCAATGCAGGAGACCCCAGTTCAATTCCTGGGCCGGGAATATTCCCTAGAGAAGGGATAGGCTACCCACTCCAGTATTCTTGAGTTTCCATTGTAGCTAAGCGGGTAAAGAATCTGCTTGCAATGCAGGAGATCTAGGTTCACTTCCTGGGTTGGGAAGATCCCCTGGAGAAGGGAAAGGCTACCCACTCCAGTATTCTGGCCTGGAGAATTCCGTTGACTATATAGTCCATGGGATTGCAAAGAGCTGGACACAACTGAGTGACTTTCACTATAGCTTCACACTATAGCTTGATACACTGAGACTCTCAAACCACTACCATTTATTTTGGAACAATTTCCACTCATTTGTCTTTAAACTTGAGTATGGAGTTTTCAGATATACAAACTGTTCTCATTTTATACAGTCAATTATTCTCTTGATGGTTTTTGCCTGAGGTTTGAGGTCTTTGGCACCCTTAGATATTATAAAGTCAACATATTCTTCTGTAGTAATTTACACTTTTATTTTCATACATTGCAATTTTTCAGTCCATTCAATTTAATCTATTTTAAGACAGATGGTGAAGCAAGGGCATCATTTGTAGGCTAAGTGTAAAGTGAGAAAATTTTTAGCAAATAGTTTTCCTGGTAGTAGCCTTTACCTGTCAGTTTTAAGTATCACATCCCTCTCAGTTGCATTTGTCTGGGAAACTAATTCATGCCAGAGTCCTGGAGCCACTGTGAACTGGGAGGCCAGTGTGAACTGGGAGGGCCTGGAGACTTGCTTTATGGGCATATGGAACCGTGCACACCTCTCTCTTCTGAGAGGGTGCAGGAGGGGAGAGAAGGGGAAGGTTGAATCAGGGATCAGTTTTCACTTCTGACAAGATGTGTGGCTTTGGGCGAGTTGGCTCTCTTTCTCATGCCCAGTCTCCTTGTCTACAAAGGCGAGCCCAGGCCGTGAAGACGTCTAGGTCCTTCTTGTCTCTAATGACCCAGTGGCCCTGCAGGGCGGGTGGGGCTCAGGGGTGTGCATGCCAGGGTTCAGGGAGCTGGTGGGGCCTCTGCTCTGTGAGTCAGCACTGGGAGCAGATGCCAAAACCAGTAGCTGCAAAGGCTGATGTGGAAGTCTCTGAGAGACTTCACGGATGGAGGGCGGGTCCTGTGGGAGAAAGAGCGGGTGGCTTCCAGCGTCCTGCTCAAGCCCACCTGAGCCTGTGCCAGGTTCTTGCAGAAATGATGTGCCAAGTCACTGTTGGCTGTCCAGTGGGATGGGTGAGGGCTTTAGCCCTGGTGTGGTGCCAGGAAGGTGTTTTCAACTCCAAAGGCAGCATCTTACCCAGAAAAATTCTCATCCTCAGTAGCAAACTTGGACCCAACTTTCTCACAGTTCAGCAATCTGCCTCACTCTTTGGTTTCTGTTCTCTGCTGGGGCGTAAAGATTGTTGCCCAAATCTGGGCTTCGGTTCCTACCCTGTAGCAACATTTCTTTGGGCAACTCATGTCAAATGATATGGCCCATTTTCCTTGGCTCAGCCTGAATGAGAGCCCTCAAAACTGCAGAGCTGCACCCAGAGATCCATAAAAAGTTTTTTGATTCCAAGCTTTCTGAATGTGACCCGGCACCATTCCGTTCCCCGCTTCGTTTGTAGGGCAGTGTGCAGGAAAATTAGAAATAAGAATCGTGAAGTGCCATTCCATTTAGCATAGATAACCAAAAGATGCTTGAAGATCCCAAAGGATAACTTTGGAATACCAGATTTCCACCATTCTGTCGGTAGAGGTTCTGTTCTGCCAAGGTTATACCCATGTTCAGAAGCAAAGCCAAGGACAATGGCCTGTTGTTGACAATTTAGTACAGGAAAAAAATCAGAATTTTGATTCCAAATCCAGAGAGTAACAAATTTCAAATAAACAATCGAATAAAAGATTATTTTTCTTTTTCAATTTTTTTTTTCCATTTAGACTTTAAAATAAAATTGCTACTCTCCGGTTGCACTGTGGCCCAGTAAAGTTTTAATTTGTTCTTTGTAGTCATTTTCTTCATCCTCAGGCCCCCTTTACATAGTTATGTTCCTGCCTGGCATCTGAGGCCGTGACCCCTGGTGAAGGGTTCCTGGAGACAGAAGCCCTGAGGGGCTCTCTGTCCATGTGGCAGGAGGGAAAGAGTTGGGCTTTGGGAAATAGTGGCGGGAGGAATGAGTGGGAAGCAATAGGTGAACTTGGGGCCCAACAGAACGTCCCCAGAGTGGTTGGGGGGCCGGGGAAGAGGCATGGGCGAGCAGGAGCATCCCTGAGCGATGCCTGCTGCCGCCTGATAGCAAGACTCTGCGTGCTGGGTGTCCACAGCCTTTCCAGGTCTTTCCTCCTGGCATTTGGAAGCACATGAGAGATTGTCTTTCTCTCTCTCACTCCATTTATTCATTCACTCAATTATTTACTTACATCAGTGTGGTCTCATGACTTTGATACTGCACTTTCAAGTATAACCTCATACAACATCATCTCGTTCAAATTGCTTGGTTTTGGCTATTGGGACTATTGGACTACAGTGGGCTCCTGTGTCCCTTGCAACACCTTTACTGCCCATTTGCAAGTTTTTCCCTTTGTAAGTTTTTGAACCTCTTCTTATTTTCAGCGCTACAAGATGATTCAGGCTTATTTTCCACTATAGCCCTAGAATCATCCATTCCTCCAAGGAGCACTGGTTCCTTGTACTGAAGTATCCTTTCATCAAAGTACTAGAAACCAAGATTTGGGCACAAGATGTATACATTACGCTTTTAAACTATTGCTTAAAATTTATTTCTAATATTCTTTACCAGATGTCATAATTCTTTTAGACAGGTTGACTCTTTTACATTTTTCACTATTATAAACTATGGCCTTCCCTGGTGGCTCAGTGGGAAAAGAATCTGCCTGCAATGTGGTAGACCTGGGTTCGATCCTTGGGTTGAAAAGATTCCCTGGAGAAGGGAATGGCTACCCACTCCAGTATTCTGGCCTGGAGAATTCCATGGAAGGTATAGTTCATGAGGTCACAAAGAGTCGGACATGACTGAGCAACTTTCACTTTCATTCACTTTCTTTAAACTATGTCCGGTGAATCCTGTAAGCAGGTATAGTGGGATTTTAGAGGAATCTCATTGCAGCCTGTATTTCGCCATAATGACCTCTAAAATAATTTCACTTGTCACTTTCAGTTGTAGAAACAGAAGTGTGTGCAAATGAGTATCAGATCCTCTTGGCTGTGGAGCAATTCCCCTGCTCCTCCTGTTCACTCTGTCCCAACCAGAACCGCTCATCCCAGGACAGGTGACAGGGAAAGTAAATACCTGAAGGCTGTTGACCTTGCTCTGGTCTGCAGCCCCCATGAGATACCTCCCTGCCTTTGAATATATGAATATATTCATATTCTCCCAGTGGGGACCGAGTCAATCATTAGCTATCCCTGAGATCTCTAGGTGGACACAGCTTCACAGGATCCTTGCAGAGTAGGAGTAGATGCCCAATATGGTTAATTTGTAAAACATCAAGAGTTCAGTTTAACCTCATAGGACAGACTGAGGATGGGTGTTAGACTCTTTTATCAGCAGGTTTCCACTGAGGGTTCAGATTTCCATCTTACACAGCATCTTCTGTTTTAATCCTCTGTTGCCCTTGCTGGGTGGTCTCCCCAAGCATGGTTTGGAAGGAGCTGTTGGTTCCTTCCTCTTGCTGTTTGCTCTCAAATCCCACAGGGCACAAAGCCATAAATTTTTTTTTTAATACGTAGCTGACATATTTAGTCACGGGCACATTACTTAAAAGGCTTGAAATGGCCACACAGAGTAGGGCAGAATCATCTCAGGATATTGTCTTTGTCTCTGGTTTGCATATAAGGCATGAGGATATGGAAGACACTATCGACACACGTTGGTTTCTACAAGTTTTGAGGAAAAACTGTGAAATTCTCTTTGCTTATACTCAGGCTGTATACCAGAATATTCTCTCTCTCTTTTTTTTTTTGCTTCTTTTCAGTTTTTTTTTTAAACTGGAGGACAATTGCTTTACAATGTTAATTTCTGCTGTACAACAAAGTGGGCTTCCCAACTGGCTCAGTAGCAAAGAATCCAGGCAATGCAGGAAACGGATTTGATCCCTGGGGTGGGAAGATACCCAGGAGGAGGAAATGGCAACCCACTCCAGTATTCTTGCCTGGGAAATCCCACGGACAGAGGAGAATGATGGACTGCAGTCCGTAGGGTCACAAAGAGCTGGGCAAGCTGAGTGAGCACACACTTACAACAAAGGGAATCAGCTCTATGTTAACATATGTCTGCTTCCTCTTGGACCTCTCTCCCCACCCCCATCCCACTGCTCTAGGTCATCACAGAGCCCCGGAACTGAGCCCTCTGTGTTATAAAACAGCTTCACACTAGCTATTTATTCCACACATGGTAGTGGATATATGTCAGTCCTCGTCTCCCAGTTCGTCCCTCTCTCTCCTTCCCCGGCCTGTATCCACATGTTGCTGTTGTTCAGTCACTCAGGTGTGTCTGACTCTACGACCGTAGGCTTCTGCAGCATGCCAGGCTTCCCTGTCCTTCACTGTCTCCTGGAGTTTGCTCAAACTCATATCCATTGAGTCAGTGATGCCATCCAATCATCTCATCTTCTGCCATCCCAGTCTCCTCCTTCCTTCAATCTTTTCCAGCATTAGGGTCTTTTCCAATGAGTTGACTCTTCATATCAGGTGGCCACAGTATTGAATCTTCAGCTTCAGCGTCAGTCCTTCCAATGAGTAGTCAGGGTCGATTTCCTCTAGGATTGACTGGTTTGATCTCTTGAAAATCAAGGGATTTTCAAGAATCTTCTCCAGCACCACAGTTCAAAAGCATCAGTTGTTTGGTGCTCAGCTTTTTATGGTTCAACTCTCACATCCGTACATGACTACTGGAAAAATTATAGCTTTGACTACGTGGACTTTCATCGGCAAAGTGATGTCTCTGTTTTTTAATATGCTGTCTAGGTTTGTCATAGCTTTTCTTCCACGGAGCAAGCGTCTTTTAATTTCATGGCTACAGTCTATCCACAGTGATTTTGGAGCCCAAGAAAATAAAGTCTATCACTGTTTCCATTTTTCCCCCCATCTATTTGCCATGAAATGATGGGACCGGATGCCATGACCTTTGTTTTTTGACTGTTGAGTTGTAAGGCAGCTTTTTCACTCTCCTCTTCCATACATCCACATGTCTAACTCCACGTCTCTATTCCTGCCCTGCAAATAAGATCATCTGTACCATTTTCCTAGATTCCATACATATGCATTAGCATACAACATTTGTTTTTCTCTTTCTGACTTAATTTACTCTGTATGACAGACTCTAGGTCCATCCACATCATTAGAAATGACCCAATGTCATCCCTTTTTAAAAGTCATAAATTATTTAACACCTTTAACTTCACCTTACATTCACTTTTAAATGTTTTATTTAAAATTGTGCAGAGAGGTCCAAGCTTGCAGAGCTCTGCATGGAGAATTCACTTTTAAATGTTTTATTTAAAATTGTCCTGAGAGGTCCAGCCTTGCAGAGCTCTGCATGGAGAGTTCCGTGTAAAGTGTGGTACAAACAACAGGATGTGGAATCAGAAAACCAATGAACCAACCAAGCAAGCACCCAACCAACAGATTATAGGGTTGTTTATCTCTGATGGACTTGAGGTTGTGACTTTACAGTTCTGTCATTCCTGGGAAGTGATTCAGTCTCAGAGACGAGAGTGCTTAGCATCATGTATGAAGACATCCTACATCTAGAAAACAGTGAAGACTTCTTTTCCTTGCCTTCCTTCCTCCTGTCTTCCTCCATCCCTTGTGGACTGTCTCCTCCTTTATCTCTCAACGGGAATAGAAGGAAACACACTTCCCTCTAGACTTTGGAGACAAGGCCCGCCCAGGTTTGTGCGGGCTGTGAAAGGCTGCCCACGTTTGTTTTACCCAATCGCTTACTAATAAGACCACTCCCACCAAAGACAACTCTAAGATATTGCTGTGAGAGCCCTTGCTGAATCATACAAAATTGCTTCCAGAAGTTGGTTAAGCCATGCATCAAAATTGGAACCCATTTTCCCCTTTCTCATTTTATTTCTCCAAGTTGTGACATAAATTATGCTTACAGAAACAAGAAGGTCATCGTAGAGCCTTTAGTATATTCTGCAAAATACAGAGGTTAACCTGCCAGGTGGGATTATGATGATAAGATAATGAATGCAATACCATGCACAAAACCTGGCACAGATGTGCTTTAAACTTTTCAAAATACTCAGGAGTGCTTTGAGTTAAAAAATGCAAGCTTGAACATTTAAACATTGAGTAAACAGTACTCTGAATTTGAAACATTTTTTTTGTTAGTATGTATTTAAAAAACTTTTTAACTGGAAGAAAATTGCTTTACAATGTTGTATCAGTTTCTGCCATACAAGAACACAAATCAATTGTACTATACACACACACACACACACACACACACACACACACACACGTATATATGTCCCCTCCCTCTTGAGCCACCCTCCCTTCCCCCAACCCCATCCCTCTAGGTCATCAGAGGGCGCCAGGCTGGGCTCCCTGTGTTATACAGCAAGTTCTCGCAAATTAGCTGTTTTACACATGATACTGTATATATGTCAGTGCTACTTTCTCAGTTCGTCTCACCCTCTCCTTCCCTCGCTATGTCCACAGGTTTGTTCTCTATGTCCGCATCTTCATTCTTCCCTGCAAATAGGGTCATCAGTACCATTTTTCTGGATTTCACTATGGACAATAGTATGGAGATTCCTTAAAAAATTAGAAATAAATCTGCCTTATGATCCAACAACTCCACTACTGGGCATAAACCCTCAGAAAACCACAGTTCTAAAAGACATGTGTTCCCCAATGTTCATTGCAGCCCTGTTTACAATAGCCAGGACATGGAAGCAACCTAGGTGTCCACTGACAGATGAATGGATTAAGAAGTTGTGGTGCAGATATACAATGGAGTATTATATGTTTAATCACTTCAGTCACGTTCGACTCTTTGTGACCCAGTGGACTGTAGCCTGCCAGGTTCCTCTGTCCATGGGATTCTCCAGGCAAGAATCCTGGAGTGGGTTGTTATTTTCTACTCAAGGGGATCTTCCCAACCCAGGGCTTGAACCGATTCTCTTTTATCTCCTGCGTTGGCAGGCAGGTTCTTTACCACTAGCGCCACCTGGGAAGTCCAGTGGAATATTACCCAACCATAAAAAGAACAGATTTGAGGCAGTTGTAGTGAGGTGGATAAATCTATAGCCTGTTATACAGAGTGAAGTAAGTCAGAAAAAGGAAAATAAATATTGTATATTAGCATATATATATATTGCTTCCATGTCTGGCTATTATAAACAGTGCTTGTTCCACTAAATAGATGAACATTGGGGTACACAGTGTCTCTTTCAATCTGGTTTCCTCTGTGGCTGTTATTGCCCAGCAAAATGGGATTGCTGGATCATGGAACCCCAGCAGTTCTATTTCAGTTTTTTAAGGAATCTAGAAAGACCAAAGGCAAGGCGGGATCTCCATGCTTTGGCTGTAAAACTTTGGCTTTTCCATTAGAAAACCACCAAATCAGTGATAGAGATAGGTTGTAGACACTAACGTTTCATGACGCTGGGTCTTGTTAGGAAGAAGATAGAGTGGTTTTGTGGTTTCTCAGGGGTTTTGGGGGGCTTCCCAAGTGGCTCAGATGGTAAAGAATCTGCCTGCAATGCAGGAGACCCAGGATTGATCCCTGGGTAGGAAAGATCCCCTGGAGAAGGAAATGGCAACCCACTCCAGGATTCTTGCCTGGAGAATCCCAGGCACAGAGGAGCCTGTCTGGCTACAGTCCATGGGGTCACAAAGAGTCGGACAGGACTGAGCGATTAACACTTTCACTTTCAGGAGTTTGTGCAGAGCCTCGGTGTGAAGGCAGAAGAGCTAGAGGAGTGAGCTGTCGGCTCCAAGCTCACCCTCACCGCCAGACCTGCAGAAGGAAAGATAGACCCTTTATGAATTTTCCCTTGTCAGCTGGCAAGTCCTGGTCAGCGGAGGGCCCTGGAGAGACATTGCCGGAGGAAGAGACTTCCCTCCCTGGATCCAAGCTGTTCTCCCGGCAGGCTCCTGCTGCGGATGCAACCTCTCCAGTGTCCCAGCTCCCACAGCCTGGGGGACGTTCCCACGTAAGCTGGCTGCAGTGTGGGCAGATGCTACGGTGCCAGCTCGTGGGTGCCTGGCAGCCGGCACGTGGCTTGAAGGAAGGCACCTCCCCCAACACACCCACTCATGAAGTTTCCCTGGTTCTCCAGAGAACACTTTCCAGCAGGTTCTAGAGGGCTGGGTCCCAGCAAGTTCTGCTGATGACACTGCAGCATCTTCTCTGCTGGCTGCTGAGGTTGCTCTGTGAGTGTTCTGTCCTAAAGACCTGGTGGGGGGTGCGGGGGGTAGGGGGCACCCCTCGAGCATTCTGTCTCAGCCCGGGGGTGGCTGTGCCTTCCAGCTGCAACCCCGTATGCTCTAGACAGCTCTTCTTTTCTTCTCAGTCAATCCTTTGTGGCTCCAATCCCCCCTTTAACTCAATTTTTATAACAAACTTTCCCTGTGTACATTACTGTGTGGTTTCTGTCTCCTGGTTGGACTCTAATTGACACAACACTATAATCTTTGGAGGGTAAGAGAGACAAGTTTGAAAACGTAAAAATCGACTTGGCATTGAATAAACCACACACTGCTCCCACTCTTGCAATATGAAACGTCTTCTTCACCAGTTGCGTGTTTGGTTCCTGTGTGTCTTAGATCTGTTCCTTTTGCTGAAATAGCTCCATAAACATCACTTAAAGGCAGTTTGTGAGCTTCATCTTCTCCAGCGTCGACCAGCTTAACGCATCCAATACCTCCCTTTCAGGAAAGCGTTGCTAGCCGAGTCCCTAGAGTGCTTGCCAGCCTAAGCTTGGTCAAGCTGGACACCATCTGGCACTCCGGGCAGCTTAAACTGGGGATGTGGAGGACGGAATTTTACCAAATTGAATGCGTGCATGATGGTGAAGTCCTTGTGTCTCATGGCCTGACCTCAAACTGCAATCTTAAATGAAAGAAGAAAAAAACAAAAACCCTCCAGAACTTCAAAGGAAAATTGCTTTTTAATTCCTCAGAGGAATGGCAGCTAAGAGCAAAGCCCTTGCAGCTGTACCGGATATAGATTTAGGAAATTATTTCAACTCGTGATATTAGACCTCTTCAGCTGAAGCAATCAGAACCAGTCCTGGCCTGGCAGTCCCTCTCCAGGGCAGCCAGACTGGGCATAGCTGTCTCATTCTGATTGCTGGGAGTTGTTTTTCTCTCAGGAAGGCTGGCTTTCCTTTCCCCCATCTGCTAAATAAAATATGATCTGGATCACTGTTCTTTTTTTTAACCTTTAAAGGGAGCGGCTTTTCTTGTTGAATTCATATGCTTGAATCGCCCCCAAGCCCTCTCTCCCCGTAGGCACCTTTCACATCTGCTCGTATGAATCAGAAGCCAGAAAACATGTATGGGCGTGCCCCACATCTGCTCACAAAGCTTTGCAGATGGAGCACGGGTGGCTAGGGAATGAACTGAAATGAAAGGAGATGGTGTCTTCACAGGGGAGGGCCATAAAGCACCCCCGTGCGCTTTTCTGGAGCACTGTCGCTCTTCCAAATGAATCTGGGGATTTTTCTGGGAAGAAGAGGGTGTGGTGAGCAAGGAGGGAAAAGTGAGTCTGCCCCTGCAGTTAATGCGCCGCGTCATCCTGGACTGTTGCCTCCCCACCCCGGCTGCATCCTCACTGGCAACCAGAAGGGTCGGGATTCCTTCGAGTTCAGGAATGTTATTACCTGAAGTTTCCTTCCAAATTCCTCAGAAAGAACCCCACCCTGGAAAAAAAAAAAAAAAACTGTGGCAGCGGCAAGCCCCAGATTCCCCTGCCAAGAGGCTGAGTAGCTGTGTGATGTGGGAAAGACCACGTCCACCCACTCGGACCATAAGGGCGAAGATGACCAAGCTTATTGGAGGGTGGTCCACAGGCGGAAGTTCCACAGGATGGTCTTTATAAAAGGGGTGGGGGTGGGGGTAAGCTCAAAGCTTTGGAAGTTAAACTGGCAGAAGGCTCCAAGCAGGACAGGATCAGAGGAGGAGGGAAACCAGCCCTCAGATGAGAGTCCAGCGTGGGCGCCAGTGAGGGGGGACGGGGGAGGAAGGGCTCTGTGATTCCCACATGGTGAAGCATGCTTCAGGCGGGATTTGGAGCATTTTGCCGGGAATCCTGCTGTGCCTCATTGCTCAGGCCCTAGGTGGACATCTCAGGAGCGTACCAACCTTGTTAGGAGATGGGGAGACCCCAGTCTTTGGGGAGCCCCCTCACAATCCAACCAGACCCTGCTATGTTCCAAAGAAGAGATGGATTACATAACAATGTGGTTGGGAAGACTTGTCCCCAGTTCCCAGTCATGTTGCGAGACTGCCCCTCCATCAACCCCCACGCCCCGATATTCCTACTTCCATCTGCTCTGCCTCTGGTCACTGCTTTCTACCAGCTCTGAGCTCTAAGGGAAACGCCATTGAGACCAGGAGACGTGTGGGCCTGTGGGTGTGCTTGGTTCATATCAACAAGGCTTTCTTTCCCCCTCATCTTGAGATAACAAGATTTTTTTAAGCTTTTTATTTTATACTGGAGTCGAGTTCATGAACAAGGTGGTGTTAGTTTCAGGTGTACAGCTAAGTGATTCGGTTACACGCATACATCTGTCTATCCTTCTTCATATTCTTTTCCTGTTTAGGTTGTTACATAACATTGAGCCAAGTCCCCTGTGCTATACAGTAGGTCCTTGTTGGTTATCCATGTTAAATACAGCAGTCTGTGAATGTCCATCCCAAACTCCCTCCTCAAAGCTTTCTTGAGCACCTGCCATGGGACAGACTGTACTTGTGCCTCGTGCTTGCTGGCTGTATGATCAAGGGTGATCCACTTTTCTTCTTGAATCTTGGTTTTATCTTTTATAAAATGGTAGGTTTTACTTCCTTTATAGTGCTGTAAATACTAAATGAAGCAATGCACACGGGGCTGAATGAAGGACTTTATAATGTATAATACTATTTGAACATTCATCTATCAATTTCACCACTGTTGACCGAGCATTTGCTATGGACCTAATACTCTTGGCACACTAGAGACACAGCAGTGAAAAAGGAGGACACAGCACCCACCCCTAAATCCTTACATTTGAGTGACATGAGTTACAAAGAAAAACATACAAGCTCCATGAATAATTGCATGACTTCAAATGGTTTTGTAGAGGCAAGAATTTAGAACCGATTCTAGGACTAAAATTCGGGATGCTGGGTTTCTTGAACCCTCAGTCTGCATTTGTGATGATAAGGGCTCCACGCTTGATAAAGAGATTATCATGACTAACCTCAATTGTTAAGGGTAGAGCTGATAAATTTTTAGATAGGAAGGCTTTCTGAATGTGCTAGCATACACAACTCAGTTCAGTTCAGTTCAGTCGCTCAGTCGTGTCCGACTCTTTGCCACCCCATGAATCGCAGCACACCAGGCCTCCCTGTCCATCACCAACTGCCGGAGTCCACCCAAACTCATGTCCATCAAGTTGGTGATGCCATCCAGCCATCTTATCCTCTGTCGTCCCTTTCTCCTCCTGCCCCCAATCCCTCCCAGGATCAGGGTCTTTTCCAATGAGTCAACTCTTCTCATGAGGTGGCCAAAGTATTGGAGTTTCAGCTATAGCATCAGTCCTTCCAATGAACACCCAGAACTGATCTTCTTTAGGATGGACTGGTTGGATCCCCTTGCAGTCCAAGGGACTCTCAAGAGTCTTCTCCAACACCACAGTTCAAAAGCATCAATTCTTCAGTGCTCAGCTTTCTCCACAGTCCAACTCTCACATCCATACATGACCACAGGAAAAACTATAGCCTTGACTAGACGGACCTTTGTTGGCAAAGTAATGTCTCTGCTTTTCAATATGCTATCTAGGTTGGTCATAACTTTCCTTCCAAGGAGTAAGCGTCTTTTAATTTCATGGCTGCAATCACCATCTGCAGTGATTTTGGAACCCCCCAAAATAAAGTCTGACACTGTTTCCACTGTTTCCTCATCTATTTCCCATGAAGTGATGGGGCCAGATGCCATGATCTTTGTTTTCTGAGTGTTGAGCTTTAAGCCAACTTTTGCACTCTCCTCTTTCACTTTCATCAAGAGGCTTTTTAGTTCCTCTTCACTTTCTGCCATAAGGGTGGTGTCATCTACATATCTGAAGTTATTGATATTTCT
The DNA here is from genome assembly GCF_027580195.1 of Bos mutus. Taxonomy (NCBI): domain Eukaryota; kingdom Metazoa; phylum Chordata; class Mammalia; order Artiodactyla; family Bovidae; genus Bos; species Bos mutus. Next base: position 114,487,244 of record NC_091619.1, on the reverse strand, counting down.
CCTGGCAATCTTGATTCCAGCTTGTGCTTTTTCCAGTCCAGTGTTTCCCATGATGTACTCTGCATAGAAGTTAAATAAGCAGGGTGACAATATACAGCCTTGACATACTCCTTTTCCTATTTGGAACCAGTCTGTTGTTCATGTCCAGTTCTAACTGTTGCTTCCTGACTTGCATATAGATTTCTCCAGAGGCAGGTCAGGTGGTCTGGTATTCTCATCTCTTTCAGAATTTTCCACAGTTTATTGTGATCCACACAGTCAAAGGCTTTGGCATAGTCAATAAAGCAGAAATAGATGTTTTTCTGGAACTCTCTTGCTTTTTCCATGATCCAGCAGATGTTGGCAATTTGATCTCTGGTTCCTCTGCCTTTTCTAAAACCAGCTTGAACATCTGGAAGTTCATGGTTCATATATTGCTGAAGCCTGGCTTGGAAAATTTTGAGCATTACTTTACTAGTGTGTGAGATGAGTGCAATTGTGTGGTAGTTTGAGCATTCTTTGGCATTGCCTTTCTTTGGGATTGGACTGAAAACTGACCTTTTCCAGTCCTGTGGCCACTGCTAAGTTTTCCAAATTTGCTGGCATATTGAGTGCAGCACTTTCATAGCATCATCTTTCAGGATTTGAAATAGCTCCACTGGAATTCCATCACCTCCACTAGCTTTGTTCATAGTGGTGCTTCCTAAGGCTCTCTTGAGTTCACATTCCAGGATGTCTGGCTACTCAGTGATATTTTATCACACAAGAGCCTGCCGTTTTTTTTTTTTAGTGTTTGAACATTTAGAAACACAGACCAATCATTTCAGTTTGACTTGGACTCAAACTAGATGTGAGGTTTTTTATTTAATATAAATTTATTTATTTTAATTGGAGGTTAATTACTTTACAATATTGTATTGGTTTTGCCATACATCAACATGAATCCACCACGGGTATACACGTGTTCCCCATCCTGAACCCCCCTCCCATCTCCCTCCCCGTACCATCCCTCTGGGTCATCCTAGTGCACCAGCCCCAAGCATCCTGTGTCATGCATTGAACCTGGACTGGTGATTCATTTCATATATGATATACATGTTTCAATGCCATTCTCCCAAATCATCCTACCCTCTCCCTCTCCCACGGAGTCCAAAATACTGTTCTATACATCTGTGTCTCTTTTGCTGTCTCGCATTCAGGATTATCATTACCATCTTCCTAAATTCCATATATATGCGTTAGTATACTGTATTGGTGTTTTTCTTTCTGACTTACTTCACTCTGTATAATAGGCTCCAGTTTCATTCATCTCATTAGAACTGATTCAAATGTATTCTTTTTAATAGCTGAGTAATACTCCATTGTGTATATGTACCACAGCTTTCCTATCCATTCATCTGCTGATGGACATCTAGGTTGCTTCCATGTCCTGGCTATTATAAACAGTGCTGTGATGAACAATGGGGTACACGTGTGTCTTTTCCTTCTGGTTTCCTCAGTGTGTATGCCCAGTAGTGGGATTGCTGGATCATAAGGCAGTTCTATTTCCAGTTTTTTAAGGAATCTCCACACTGTTCTCAATAGTGGCTGTACTAGTTTGCATTCCCACCAACAGTGTAAGAGGGTTCCCTTTTATCCACACCCTCTCCAGCAATTATTGTTTGTAGACTTTTGGATAGCAGCCATTCTGACTGGCGTGAAATGATACCTCATTGTGGTTTTGATTTGCATTTCTCTGACAATGAGTGATGTTGAGCATCTTTTCATGTGTTTGTTAGCCATCTATATGTCTTCTTTGGAGAAATGTCTGTTTAGTTCTTTGGCCCATTTTTTGATTGGGTCATTTATTTTTCTGAAATTGAGCTGCAGGAGTTGCTTGTATATTTTTGAGATTAGTCCTTTGTCAGTTGCTTCATTTGCTATTATTTTCTCTTATTCTGAAGGCTGTCTTTTCACCTGGCTTAGAGTTTCCTTTATTGTGCAGAAGCTTTTAATTTTAATTAGATCCCATTTGTTTATTTTTGCTTTTATTTCCAATATTCTGGGAGATGGGTCATAGAGGATCCTGCTTTGATTTATGTCAGAGAGTGTTTTGCCTACGTTCTCCTCTAAAAGTTTCTGGTCTTACGTTTAGATCTTTAATCCATTTTGAGTTTATTTTTGTGTATGGTGTTAGAAAGTGTTCTATTTTCATTCTTTTACAAGTGGTTGACCAGTTTTCCCAGCACCACTTGTTAAAGAAATTGTCTTTTCTCCGTTGTATATTCTTGCTTCCTTTGTCAAAGATAAGGTGTCTATAGGTGTGTGGATTTATCTCTGGGCTTTCTATTTTGTTCCATTGGTCTATATTTCTGTCTTTGTGCCAGTACCATACTGTCTTGATGACTGTGGCTTTGTAATAGAGCCTGAAGTCAGGCAGGTTGATTCCTCCAGTTCCATTTTTCTTTCTCAAGATTGCTTTGGCTATTCGAGTTTTTTTGTATTTCCATACAAATTGTGAAATTATTTGTTCTAGCTCTGTGAAAAATACTGTTGGTAGCTTGATAGGGATTGCATTGAATCTATAGATTGCTTTGGATTGTATACTCATTTTCACTATATTGATTCTTCTGATCCATGAACATGGTATATTTCTCCATCTATTAGTGTCCTCTTTGATTTCTTTCACCAGTGTTTTATAGTTTTCTATATATAGGTCTTTAGTTTCTTTAGGTAGATATATTCCTAAGTATTTAATTCTTTTCATTGCAATGGTGAATGGAATGGTTTCCTTAATTTCTCTTTCTGTTTTCTCATTATTAGTGTATAGGAATGCAAGGGACTTCTGTGTGTCGATTTTATATCCTGCAACTTTACTATATTCATTGATTAGTTCTAGTAATTTTCTGGTGGAGTCTTTAGGGTTTTCTATGTAGAGGATCATGTCATCTGCAAACAGTGAAAGTTTTACTTCTTCTTTTCCAATTTGGATTCCTTTTATTTCTTTTTCTGCTCTGATTGCTGTGGCCAAAACTCCCAAAACTATGTTGAATAGTAGTGGTGAGAGTGGGCACCTTTGTCTTGTTTCTGACTTTAGGGGGCATGCTTTCAATTTTTCACCATTGAGGATAATGTTTGCTGTGGGTTTGTCATATATAGCTTTTATTATGTTGAGGAATGTTCCTTCTATTCCTGCTTTTTGGAGAGTTTTTATCATAAATGAATGTTGAATTTTGTCAAAGGCTTTCTCTGTATCTATTGAGATAATCATATGGCTTTTTATCTTACACTATCTGGCACTCCCGGTGCATGGAACAGCTTTGGATGTGAAAGGAAAAGGCGTCACTACACAGTTAATAAGAGAGACTCCACAGCCGAGATTCCAAAGTGACTTGCCAGCATCCTGTCAGGGTTAGCGCCCAGCCTCTCCCACTCCTGTCTGAGAGCATCCAGGTCTCTGGCAATGTTCAGGACTGCAGGATAATTTAATATATGGGTTCAATTAAAACAAGGAGACTGAAGAATGCAAACGGGCTAAAATTTCCTTGGAAGAATAAAACCAACAAGTCCTGTTTGGTGTTTGTGTCTCAGAACTAAGAGCTAGTTTCTGACTAGTGATTTTGGAGAATATTTTTGTAAAAATGACATGGCAACTCCCACTTGAACACATAATATTTATATGTTATTAATCATTAACCAACGCATGGAGTTTGGGTTAAAAGAGTAATGAATATAATGGAGAATACCTTGGAAACAAACAAACATCCTTTAAAAAATAAACCTGAATAGGGGTAACAGAATAAATTCAGTACACTCAGTTCTTTAGAAGCAAAGTGCTTGACATTTGGCTAACAACAATCAATGAGTTATTCAAATTACTGCTTAAGATGACGTATTTGTAGGATTATCTCTCATCCGATTCCATCTATTTTTGGTGTGGATTTCCAGTGTAGTGAGCTTGAGGGTGATTTACTTTCTTCTAGTGCTTTATACCCAGTGAAATTTCAGTAATGTCTGTGGTTTTCACTTCCTATAAGAAACACCCATGTAGATGTTTTTTTCTTAAACTATTTTGTCATCCCAACTTGTAACTGGGGAAAGTAGAGGAAGTTACATTATTATTCATCATTTTATTGAATAAGCTTTAGTTTACTCAAACTTTAAATAATGATTTAGATGAACAGTATCATCCATGATGAAACTGGTCCAGGAAATGGGGGTAGAATGAGTTTAGCTAGCCTGTGTGGATTGCTTGTCATTGCTGTTTAATTGCTAAGTCATGTCTGACTCTTTTGTGACCTCATGAGCTGTAGCGCACCAGACTCCTCCATCCATGAGATTTCCCAGGCAAGAATACTGAAGTGGGTTGCCATTTCCTTCTCCAGGGGATCTGCCTGACCCAGGGATCAAACCAGTGTGCTCCTGCTTGACAGGCAGATTCTTCACCACTGAACCACCAGGAAGCCCATGTGGCTTGCTTAACAGCAACAAACTTGTTATGTATGTGCTCATGAAGTTGTCACAACAACCTCTGTCTTGGACTGCCAGGCTCTGTCAGTTTATCGTGCTTTTAGCATCTCAGTAGATTTCCCCAGTGTCCCTAAAACAAAAGAAATCCCCAATCATTTTCTGTAGTTGCTGCTGCTGCTGCTAAGTCGCTTCAGTCGTGTCCAACTCTGTACGACCCCATAGATGGCAGCCCACCAAGCTCCCCCATCCCTGGGATTCTCCAGGCAAGAACACTGGAGTGGGTTGCCATTTCCTTCTCCAATGCATGAAAGCGAAAAGTGAAAGTGAAATCACTCAGTCGTGCCTGACTCTTCGAGACCCCATGGACTGCAGCCTACCAGGCTTCTCTGTCCATGGGATTTTCCAGGCAAGAGTACTGGAGTGGGGTGCTATTGCCTTCACAACCCAAGAGTCCCAGTATTGTGATAGAAGCCTATAAGGTAGTGAATCAGGAGTTCACACTGTATCTAACAGCCATGATTCCTTGAAGACTGAGTGTGGCCCTTGGTGCCTGGGTGAGTTTGCTGCAGTATCCTGGGGTGTCTTGGCATGTAATTTGGGAACCATGGCCTCGTGAAGTTAAGCCTTAATAATATCTCAGTTTTACTGATGGGAAAGCTGCATTTGAGGGAGGTTAGGTACTTAGAGTTTTTATACAGTCATGGGGTTCTCAAGGCTATTATGCTGGAGTGGTTTGCTGGGAACCCTGGTATGCTACAGTCCATGGGGTCATGAAGAGTTGGACATTGGATGTGACGTGGTGACTGAACAACAGCAAGAACAACAAGGTACTTAGCCAGGATGGCACAACTGGGAAGAAGATGTCAAACCTCGGACAGTTGATTTTAGCCCCTGTGCCCATCTCCCAACTTCTTACTGTGAGGAGAACTCCAGGCTTCCAAAGCCCGAATAGCAAAAGGGAGAAGAGCATTTGGGATGGATATCAAGGGCATTGTCTGAGGCAAAAGGACGATCTGGAACCAATTCATTTATCTTTTTTCCATTCATTTGTTCACTTCAGTTATTTGAAAAGCATTTGTGGCTGGTCCCTGAGCTGCAGGCCATGGAGCTCCTGGTCACATAGCAGGGAGAGATGACAGAGCCATGAGAATTGGTGCCAGACTGGGGGCGGGGGTGGGCAGGCAGGGCTATGAGCAGCCAGGATGGAACTCAGTGTTCAGAGCATCGCCAGGAGAGAACAGAGCGGGCTTCTGGAAACTGGTGCAGCCCTGCCAGGCTGTCTTCACATTTTGTTACTGAACAACCTGTGCCCGACTGACTCAGTCCTGTCATCTGACCTTTATCGGATGTCATAGCTACGCATACCTGCAGTGCAAATGTGCCCCATAAGCAATTTCTAAGATGAATAAGCTTCCTCTTGGTCGATGGTGGTGAAATTCACACTTTGCTCCATATGAAATTTGAAAACTGCGTTTTGGTGTCTTAGCAACTTTTTGCCCACGTGTTTTTCCTTTTGAAAATGAGTAAGTCATGAATGACTCCACCCTTTGATCAAATAATGCATGAATTTCCCTTATTGCCAGCTCATTTTTTTTTCCTCTGAGGAGGCCGTATTTCACAAAGGCAGCAATGTGAGAAACATTTCTTGAGCACCTGTGTGTAAGGGGCCTCAGAGAGGTCACTTTTCACCCAGGGCTCAGGCTAGTGAGGGAAGAGCCATGCAGACCTACAAGTACATGGTCCATGATACAGGTCGGGGTGGGGAGCTTGAGTGGAGTCTTCAGAAATAAACAGAGCAAGAAGTGGAAGAGGGCAGGTTCCAGCCAGAGGGAGGATGACTGGGAACCTGGGAATGGCTGGCTTGGGGGAGGCGAGCAGTTAGAGAGGACAGAAGCAGGCAAGGACCTGATTGATTATCAGGAGATGGGAGCCTGGCATTTTCTTGGAGCCTCTAAAGGATTTGAAGCAGATAAGAGTGATAACCTTGGTAACTTGGCCCATGGAAGGAGCCACAGATCTGCAAAGCCAGATCTTAGTATATATCCTAACATTTACAGTACATGTTTACAGCCTCTGCTATTTTCTACCATCATCCAAGGAAGATTTGTGAACACCATGATTGCCAGGCGCTGTGCCAGGGGTCACCGAGGGTGACTCCTGGTCAGGAGGACTCAAGGGCCACTAACAATGATCCGAAAAGTCCTGTTTTCCTCCCTGTGTCCCGGTTTCCCCTTCTACCTCATTTCAAAGGAGAATACAAAAAGAAAAGTTAAAGCACGCCAGGTTACTGGTGACTTTTATGAAAACCCCTTATGATTTTTGCCCCGACTGAAAAGAACTTCTGTTTACTTGAGTTGATGGGGACTGGTCTACGAGTTACCATCTCAGGAAGACTGATGGCCCTGTTCTTTGGCTCTAAAAGACCCTGTCTGCTGTATATCTTCTGAAACATTTCACAGGGCATAAGAACATTTTTTTTCTTTCTCCTAAGATGGGAACAAAGTGCTTTCTTCACGTTGCCAAGTTCACACTGAAGCTGACACAGGGCTTCTCTGCCTGTTTTCCTTGACTTTTTTCCACATTAAATATGCATTTAAGTTTCCTCTATTTTTTTCACGGCTTAATAACTATTTTCTTTTTAACAGCAAGTAATGCTTTTTGGTATGCTGTACCAATACACGCACTCTTTCTAGTAACAGAACTCCCTTCCATGCAGACCACCATGCTATCTACGAATAAAGATATTTTTATTTCTTCCTTTCCAACTGAATGCCCTTTTTTGTTTTCCTTGTCTTATTGCACTGACTAGGTCCTCTAGTATGAAGTTGAATGTCTAGAACCCTTGCTAATGGCCACGTGGGGTCATATGAGGAAGACTTGAAGAAAACTTACAGTATATATTTGTGGCAGTGATACACAGTCTAGCCTCCCCTTCAATCAAGTGGCTTCAGTATAATATCCAGTTATAAGATAAGTAAGTTCCATAGATGTCATGCACAGCACGGCTACAAGTAACATTGCCATATGTAACATAAGAAAGTTAAGAGAGACTAACAAAGGATTAATCTCTAAAATACATAAGCAGCTCATGCAGCTCAATACCAGAAAATCAAACAACCCAATCAAAAAGTGGACAGAGGACCTAAACAGATATTTCTCCAAAGAAGATATACAGATGGCTAATAAACACATGAAAAGATGCTCAACATCGCTCATTATTAGAGAAATGCACATCAAAACTGCAATGAGGTATCACCTCATACTGGTCAGAATGGCCCTCATCAAAAAAAATGCACGAACAATAAATGCTGGGGAGGGTGTGGAGAAAGGGGAACACTCTTGCCCTATTGGAATACAAATTTATACAGTCACTATGGGGAGTGGTATGGAGGTTTCTTAAAAAGCTGGGAATAAAAATACCATATGACTCAACAATCCCATTACTGGGTATGTATCTGGGCTTATACCCAGAGGAAACCATAATTGGAAAAGACACTTGTACCCCAGTGTTCATCACAGCACTCTTTACAATAGCTAGCACATGGAAGCAACCCAGATGTTCATCAACAGGTGAATGGGTGGATAAAGAAGCTGTGGTGCAAATATTCAGTAAGATATTACTCAGCCATAAACATTAACGCATTTGAGTCAGTTCTAATGAGGCAGACTGACCTAGAGCCTATTATACAGAGTGCAGTAAGTCAGAGAAAAACAAGTGTATTAATGTATATGTGTGGGATCTAGAAAGATGGTGCTGATGAACCTATTTGCAGGGCAGCAGTGGAGACGCAGACATAAAGAGCAGACTTGTGGACACAGTGGGGTAAGGAGAGGGTGGGACGAGCTGAGAAAGTAACATTGAAATACATGCATCACCATATGTAAAATAAATAGCTGGCGGGAATTTGTGCATGATGCAGGGAGCTCAGACTGGGGATCTGTGACAACCTAAAGGGGTGGGTTGGGGTGGGAGATGGGAGGGAGGTTTAAGAGGGAGGGAATGTGTGTACCTATGGCTGATTCCTGTTGATGCGTGGCAGAAGCCAATACAACATTGTAAAGCAATTATCCTCCAATTAAAAATGAATAAAGTAAAATAGAAAGTAATTAAGAGAGCAGATTCTGGCTTCTCATCACAAGAATTTGTTTCCTTCCTTTATATTATATCTGTATAAAATGATGAATGTTATCTGAAGCTGTTGGGGTAAACATTTCACAATACATGTAAATCAAAGCATCATGCTGTACACCTGACTTTCAAGGTGATGTATGTCAATTATTTCTCAATAGAACTGAAAAAGCAAGAATCGAGTGAGGTGCCAGGACTCCCTACTAGGTGACTCAGTCATATTTCTGTTCACTGGACTCAGAATATTTCCAGTTACAGATATAAAATGATATAAATAGATGTCTCCTGTATCTCTTCCATAGGAAACACTTGATAAAGTAGTCATCACTGTACTCCCTGCAGGATAAACTATATCAGCGTGCTGACCTCACAGCCCCCTGTGATCTTTGTGGTTGGAGGCTGGCATTTGGCCTCAGTCAGGCTGGAATTCCATCATTCCTGTGGACGTCAGGTCAGGGAGTGTATTTCAGTGGCAGACCTCCCCTTTCCTTCTTGCTTACTGAGGATGCTATGACAGAGATCTTCAGGGGAGCTGGTTCTCAGTTTCTTATGTGCCGGCTTTGGGCACCACCTGAAGACAGTCAAGATGAGGGTGATTGGGCTGACCGTAATAAAACCTGCTTCTGATCCTCATCTCCCTCGGCCTTTGGATTCCTTACTCCACGCAGTGTTGTGCAAGTTCTGACACCCTGACCTCACTGAATGTAGGTCACCACTCAATCCAAGTTCCAGTCTATGAAAAATGCCAGCTGGTAAAGCCATTCTAGCCGTGAAAGCTAGAACATTAAATCCTGAATCTTTATACAAGCATTCCTATCTTGGCACATTCAATATGATGCAGTTATATTCATCCCGCTTGGTCTGATACCCTTAAAACCTATGCTTCTCAGGTTGCTGCCTACACAGATCATTTTTGATACGTCATCTTTTGGTGCGTCATCTCTTCTGTGTCCTGAAGACCTTGGGATTATCCCTTGGGTCATGATGGATCTGAGCTGTAGGTCTTGAGGCAATGAGTGGTGTTGAGGATGGGCCTGAGAGGAATAGTCATTCAGATGACTGCTCCAAGTATTGTTCTTTAAACAAGGCAAGGGCACCTCCTCAGTCCTGGAGAAAGGTCTAATTTTTCTGGAAGGGCAACACAAGAGGATTTGGAGGTTCAAGTTTTCCAGATTATCCTATTTACCCAATAGTCCCATCTCATGTCTCAAGACCCCTCCCCTCTTCTTCCAAATAAGTGTGTTTTTCTTAACATAAGCATCCTGTCGAAGTTGCATTGGGAAGGGAAGTGGGAGGGACAAGCTATTGGGTGTAAGATGAGCTCCAGGATGTATTATACAACGTGGGGAATATGCCTACTATTTTCTAATAACTGTAATGGAGTGTAGCCTTTACAAATTGAATTTGTAAGAGTTGCATTGTGAACTTAGTTGGAATTCTGTAACTCACAGAGTCAAATTTTGTGACTGAATTTCCATAGCTTTGCCTACATAGCCCACATGGAGATGTTCCAGGTCACCAGGCACCTTGGTGGAGCCACTTCCCTGTGTATACACTTGTCACAGTGGCACATATAAACAAGTATTTCTTTTAAGTCTACAGGAGAATATTTCTCCTTCTCTGTGTCTGCTTGAGCTGAGTTAAAGCCCTGAGTACATCCTTTTCTATTTGAAAGGTGTCTAGTACAGTAAGAAGCAACCACAAACCTCATATGTGAAAGTTGCAAGTATCTGGAGGATGAGGGGTTTCTTAGAAGATTTAGAAATATACCTACTGGCCCTTTAAAGAGTTGGTGCTGTGCTGTGCTTGGTCACTCAGTCGACTCCATAGACTGCAGCCCACCAGGCTCCTCTGTCCATGGAGATTCTCCAGGCAAGAATACTGGAGTGGGTTGCCATGCCCTCCTCCAGGGGATCTTCCCAACCCAGGGATCGAACCCAGGTCTCCTGCATTGCAGGTGGATTATTTACCATCTGAGCCACCAGGAAAGCCCAAGAATACTGGAGTGGGTAGCCTATTCCTTCTCCAGGGAGCTTCCCAACCCAGGAATCGAACCAGGGTCTCCTGCATTGCTGGTGGATTTTTTACCAGCTGAGCTACCAAGGAGTCGGTAATCCATGGCTTATGCCCAGTTATAATAGGTATCAGGGTGGCCACTTAAATGAAAAGAGAGCCTCATCGTTCCATGAGCATTATTGTCAAGGTAAAATGAACAAATTTAGCTGGTAAAGAAACAATGCAACCTTGTTAGATCCAAATAGTTTATACCTTACAAAGAGAGAAAAAGCAAAGCATGCCACCTCTGCTTGCCCCTTGTCCCACAGAATGATACCAAAATGGCAGAGAGCAGGTGACAACATATGAGTCATGGGGCCCTGTTGCTGATAGACCTGTTTCATGCCACATCCAGGCAGTTACACTGACTGTAGATGGACCCTAAAGGAGGTGGTTGGGGACAGAGTGTGGATGGGGAGAAGGGAGCCTCATACATCCTCAGAACACAGGAGGTGATGAGAAACTGCCCCATAAGCGGGGAAGAGTCTCCTGACAAAGCTCCTGTGCTCTCATATTCTGGTCGAAGCACGGGAGTTCTGCTAAGGTCCACGTTAACCGTGATAGCGCTTTGCCCACACAGCCCACGCGGAGACATGCAAGGCCACCAGGCACCCCCTGGTGGAGCCACTTCCAGGCCTTTATTGTTCCATCCATTCCTGCTGAAAGCAAAAAGATCATTTGATTTCCAGGCAAAGAACTCCCTCCAGGGACTCCGAGTTCACTGATTCAGAAGCTCTGAGTACAGCTTGTTCATCTAGCACAAGCCATGTCAGGGTGCCAGCGGGGGAGTCAGGAGGGATTACTGACTCTTGCTGTCATCAGGGGCCAGGGCTGCTGATAAGGCTCCCTGGAGCCTCAGCGTGGGCTGAAGCATTTTCCTGTGCTTTCAGACCAGCAATGTAAATAACAGATAATGGCAGCATCCTGACCTGCGAGAGGCAAGGGAGCCTCACCTCACATCCTTCTGGGGGAGATCTGGGTAATCTGAGCAGGCAGTCAACTGAGACCAGCCAAAGCGAGTGGTAGCCAAAGGTGAGTGACATCTGGATAGGGTGGTGAAGGTAGGAGGTGAAGGATGGTGAAGGTAGGAGGTGATGGATGGGGAAGGTAGGAGGTGAAAGATAGGAAACATAGGAGGTGATGGATGGGGAGGTAGGAGGTGAAGGATGGGGAAGGTAGGAGGTGAAGGATGGGGAAGGTAGGAGGTGAAGGATGGGGAAGGTAGGAGGTGAAGGATGGGGAAGGTAGGAGGTGAAGGATGGGGAAGATAGGAGGTGATGGATGGGGATGGTAGGAGGTGATGGATGGGAAAAGTAGGAGGTGATGGATGGGGAAGGTAGGAGGTGAAGGAAGGGGAAGTTAGGAGGTGAAGGATGGACAAGGTAGGAGGTGATGGACAGAGATGGTAGGAGGTGATGGATGGGGAAGGTAGGAGGTGATGGATGGGGAAGGTAGGAGGTGATGGATGGGGATGGTAGGAGGTGATGGATGGGAAAAGTAGGAGGCGATGGATGGGGAAGGTAGGAGGTAAAGGATGGGGAAGGTAGAAGGTGATGGACAGAGATTGTAGGAGGTGATGGATGGGGAAGATAGTATGTGATGCATGGGGAAGGTAGGAGGTGAAGGATCGGGAAGGTAGGAGGTGATGGATGGGGAAGGTAGGATGTGATGGATGGGGAAAGTAAGAGGTTATGGATGGGGAGGGTAGGATGTGATGGATAGGGAAGGTAGGAGGTTTTGGATGGGGAAGGTAGGAGTTGATGGGAGGCGAAGGTAGGAGGTGATGGATGGGGAAGGAGGGAGGTGAAGGATAGGGAAGGTAGGAGGTGATGGATGGGGAAGGTAGGAGGTGATGGATGGGGAAGGTAGGAGGTGATGGATGGGGAAGGTAGGAGGTGATGGATGGGGAAGGTAGGAGGTGATGGACAGAGAAGGTAGGAGGTGATGGATGGGGAATGTAGGAGGTGATGTATTGGGAAGGTAGGAGGTGAAGGATGGGGAAGGTAGGAGATGAATGATGGGGAAGGTAGAAGGTGATAGACAGGGACGGTAGGAGGTGATGTATGGGGAGGTAGGAGGTGATGGATTGGGAAGGTAGGAGGTGATGGAATGGGAAAGTAGGAGGTTATGGACATAGAAGGTAGGAGGTGAAGGATGGGGAAGGTAGGAGGTTATAAATGGTGTTGGGGGCTCTGGGTCAATGGCAGCAGTGGGGCCGAACTTTATTCCACTAACTGTGGATGCTACATCTTGAAGACTCAGTTCTGGTTGGACTCAATGTGAAGGGCCGGAGAGGAAGCGAAGAGTGCAAGGGGGTTATGAACACACAGCTCTGGGCTCCTTCCACACCTTCTTGGCCTCACCTAGATCCAAGATGTGACTGATTGGAAGTCCTGGGAGGGCTCTCGTCATGTTTCACAGACAGCTCTGACTTCAGGCACGAGCCCACATCCTTCATGCTCTGCCTTGGGCTCCCACAGAGTTGTGGATGTGGCTGGTCCCCACGTGGCACACGTGTAAGAGCAGCTTAGAAAGGTGAGTGTAGTTGTGCCCCTCAGGGCACCTGAGGCAGCAGGGAGCTGATAAGTAAGTGTTGTCCATTTTGATCCCGGAGGCAGGGGCAGTGTTTGGACAATTCTAACAGGTATTCTGTGCGCTGAGGTCCTGGTAGGATTGAGCACCAGCTGCCACAAAAGTGACCCTCATGATGCACTTTCCCTGGACTTCAGTTTTCTTCCGCCATTCACACTTCCTGCTCACTTATATTCTCTGAGATCACAGCTCATATAGAATTTCTGTGCTTAAGTCCTTGGGTCCGACTATGATTTCAGGGCTAGTCCGTTGGAGAGGAAGCCAGGCTGGGTGCTGTCTTTCCCACAGGTGGGCTGACAGGTCAAAAAGGCCAGCCAGGTGATGTGGTCAGATAGGGCATGCGCAGTGAGGCAGCTGAGCTTGTGACGTGGGTGGACATTATGAGAGACAACTCGGGAGCCCTTGCTCACTCTTGTCCCGTGTGCCCGCCTGGGGGCATGAGCTCTCACCCTTCCAATCTCTCTCCTGAGCTCTGGAAATGCACCGAAACATCCATCCAGGCACGTTCATGTCCAGATTGAAGTGTCCTCTTCCAAAGCCCCGTCTCCCCAGGAGCTCCTGATGCTGCTGCTCTCACATTTTTTCAGCCTCATGACGTTGGAGGTCCTTGATGACTCCTCCTCCTCTCCCCCAACTGGTGATGAGCTCTACTTCATAGAGGTCTCTGCAACTCACCCCACTTGCCCCTGTGCCAGTCCAGACCCTCCTCATCTTTCTTGGTGTTTAATAATTATTACAGAACCAGTGTGTCTGCTTAAGGCACCTACCCTGTCTCCAACTTGTCATAATCACTCTATTATAAAAATGTTTTGTTCTTAATCATTGCATCTATCCATTCCACAAATGTTTTTTGATTTCCCATCTTCCAGCAGGAATAAAAGAGACCAAATCTAAACTCCTTGGCTTGGTTTCCTGGAATGTTCACAAGCAGACTCAGATTGATTTCTCTGGAATCGTTTCAGAACCTCACATTGTCCATCACGGTTACATGTGACATCTGGGCCTCCTCAGCCCACTCTTTAATTCAGATCGTTAACCCAGAGTGAGGGAAGGAAGGTGTTTTCTGAACCAGTGCTATTCTTGCTGATGTTGCTCAGTTGCTAAGTCTTGTCCAACTCTTTGCGACCCCATAGACTGCAGCATGCTGGGCTTCCTGTCCTTCACCATCTCCTGGAGTTTGTTTGAACTCATGTCCATTGAGTTAGTGATGCCACCCAATCAGCTCATCTATGCTCAGATGAAACAAAAGCCTTCAGTTCAGTCGCTCAGTGGCAGCCAAATTTGATAGCCATGGGGGAAAAAAGTAACTCAGGCTAGGATGGAGGGTATCAACTCAAAAGAAGGCTGTGGAAGGAAAGCTGAGTGAGATATCCCATGGCTTTCTAGAACAGTCTATCTGATGGCAGCACTCTGGCAGGCAAGGAGGCTTCTCACCTCCCTGAGGAATGCGACGGCTCTGGGCTGTCAAAACCCTCAGGCAGGGCATCAGTGTGGAATACCCACATCTCAATTTTCACTCAATCTGTTCACTTCTGTAGGATCTGGACCCTGGACCATCCCGTAGTCTGTAGGATCTGGACCATCCCACAGTGTGCCCAGCATCTTGTTTGTCTCCCAGGGTCCAGACTCTGGCCACACTGGGTCCTGACTATATTCCTCATGTGGATGAGACTTTGGATCTTTGTTCATGTTCCCCGAGTACCTGGCCACACAGCCTTCCCACTTGTCTTGCACCAGAGTTTCCCAGCTTATGGGATGAGACTCTGGATGAGCCAACCCTACAATGGGGCCAGAAAAGACAGGCCTGGGGTCAAGTAAGAAAAGAGTGGGGTCACTGGTGAGAGGAGGAGCATCTTCCCTGCTGAGACAGCATGTGCAGAGGAAAAGCTGTAGGCTGGGGTTGGGGGATGGGGTTGGCTGGCTGACAGAAGCAGCCAGGAGGAGACAGCAAGAGGATGTGAGTCAAGGTGGGAAGAGTCAAGACTAGAGGTGACTCAAGAGCAGGTCCCATGGCCAAGGTCAGAGCTGGAAGCCAGCTGGTCTGTCCCTGGTCTTGGCCGGGACAGTTTATGATACCTGATTGTCAGATAATCTAGGTGTTATCCATGAGACCGGAGCAGACAGAGCAGCCATTGTGGGAGCAGAAGCTTAAGTCTTGTGGTGACCTAGTTAGTAATGAAGTAACTTCCCTCCTCCAGGCGCTAGGTCCTCTGGGGTCCTGTGGTCAGCAGCTGTTGCTTGATCGTCTACTTTGGGGCTTGCCTTTGGGGCACCACCTCTTCCATATAGGACTCCATTCATCCCATTGTGCACACCCAGCTGAGAAGGTCAGTGATCTCCTACCGTCTGGATGATAGGAACTCCCTGATTCCCCTTCGAAGTCTGCTTTTCCAGCTTTTTTTCTATTTCTATAGTCACCCCATATTAGTTTAATAAATTTCTTTTTGCATGGGGTAGAGTCAATTTCTGTTGCTTGTAGTCAAAGAATCCAAAATGATGCAGGCCCTGTCCCCTTGGATCCTCTGTGGTCTCAAGCATCAGTGTGCCATGCGTTTGAAGCAGGGACTGTGCCTCAGAGAGGCTCTCCACCTGGGAGATGCTCCTGGAGGTGGAGGCTGGACTCTGTTGCACTCTTCTTCCCATGGGTCCCATTCCAAACCTCACCCAGGTGTCCGCTGCTGCTAGTTCACTCCTGCTTTGGGGCCTTTGGGGGAACTCTGTAGTCTTCAGAGCAGTGGTTTCAAGGCTCTGAATTCAGTGATGGAACCTCTGGGGTTATCTCAGGAGAGGTGCTGAGGGACTGATTAAATCTCCACACCTCTCTGCCACCTAATCAGAATTGTTCCTCCTTTATCTGCTTCCTATGTTTTCTGCAAAATATTTATTTGAAATACTGCATTTCCTTGTTTTCCAGGTGGCTCAGTGGTAAAAGAATCTGCCTGCCAATGCAGAAGATGCAGGAGACTTGGGTTTGATCCCTGGGCTGGAAAGATCCCCTGGAGGAGAAAATGGCAACCCACTCCTGTACTCTTGTTGGTGAATCCCATGGATAGAGGCGCTACAGTCCATGGGGTCTCAAAGACTCAGACATGACTGAGCAACTGAACACACACACACATTTCCTTACTAAAAATAAACATTAAAGGTCACTGCTTTTATGGACTCGACTCTTGAGAGATTTCCAAGATGGAAACTCACTGAAAATCTGGTCCTACTTTGTCCTAATCGCGGGCTCTCCCAGCTGATGACTCTCCACTGCAAAAATGCATGTAGGCACGGAAGCTATTTTCCAAAGAATCTAAGCTGAAAGTTCAGTTGAACTGACTCTGTACCACCATGGTGTTTAAGCATGACTCAACCAACGGATAAAGTTAATGGAGTCAAAAAACGTATAAGACTCTTGCCAAGGGTGCCAGTGAAAAGGAGTCCCTTCTGGAAGGACACTCAGAGAAAGCTTGGGACCTGTCCCCGAGGCTGCTGAGTGCTGTGTGTGACCCCAGACAGCTCAGTTGAGTGCCTCTCTCCCACCAATGGCAGCAACACAGCGGGCTGCCCTAATCACGCTGGCTGCAGCAGAAAGGCCCTGGAGTGGGCAGCGTTCTGGAGCAGCCAAGGTGAGGTTTGGGCAGAGACGATGGAGAACAGGGATTTCAGGCACGTGAGATGACAGAGGATCTCAGTGCCTGATTAGACGAAGGGAGGTGGGTGGAGAGTCTGATCTGGAATTGTTGATTCCAGTGATGGGTGAGAGGAGAACAAGTGAACCATTTAGGACCAACAGACTAAAAGAGTGAAAGAGAACAGTAAACCAAAGTTTTCAGGAGTGGATAGCTAAAGGTGCTGATGTCAGCAAGTATGGAGAGGGGTTCCTAAATAGTATCTGCAGACACTACAAATAGTAGACATCGCTTTTCTATTGGTTCCAGACTCTGCATGTGGTTGTCACCTTACATCAACTGTCTTACTCTTGAAAAAAATAACAGCTACCAGACACACAAGATACGGGAGGTGTTGGTCCTATTTACTGATTTATTTATTTTTAAAAGGACCAGGAAACATTCAGGGACTTGCCCAAGGTAGCCTTACTTGTAAGAGGCAGATAGACTTCGAGTTCTGATCTCACTGATGAAAAAATCTAATGCTTTTAGCTATGTGAAGGTGAGCATTTTAGAATTATATAATACAGAAATGGCTTGTCTTGATATACTCTCAAATTAATGAAAACTCCTACTCATCTAAAAGAAAGTTAAAATATAAAAAAATACTAGGCAAACAAGTGGAATTGTCACACAAATTGTAGATAGGATATGTAGAATCTTTTGACAAATTTTATTCTTCTTATAATTGAAAACGGATGAAGTTGCTCAGTCACATCTAACTCTTTCCGACCCCATGGACTATACAGTCCATGGAATTCTCTAGGCCAGAATACTGCCATGGGTAGCCTTTCCCTTTTTCGGGGGATCTTCCCAACCCAGGGATCGAACCCAGGGCTCCCACACTGCAGGCAGATTCCTTACCAGCTGAGCCACAAAGGAAGCCCAAGAATACTGGAGTGGGTAGCTTTATGTTCTTATAGCAGCTTGAGTGGACTGAGATAAGTATCCTGTACCTCTGAGTTGTACAGGTGTTGGTATCAAGCAGGTTTCTGTGTATTCCCTGCTCCGGCTTTATCAGAAGCCATTGGAGGCAGTCAAGCGACGTGCAGTGCAGGTGTGGGGCAAAGCGCTGCCCGGCTGCACTTGGATGAAGCCAACCAGAGCCTACGCGCTGTGCACACAGAGAGGTTGCCACTGTGGTGCCTCGAGCAGGGAAACTTGCCTACCTCCTGTCTGAGAGTCCCTTTGGGGCTCTCGTATCTAACCATGCTGTGCATGTTATCTGGTTCCAATTCTAAAAATGTTGCCTTGCTGATGACTAGAACAAGAGGAGATCCAGTGGGATCTGTAATAGTATGGTAATAGTGTGGTGGCCAGACCCACCCACTGGAATTTGAACAAGAGTGTTAATGAAACAATGCCCTGTCACTGAAACTGCATATCCGTCAGCCACGATGGATACTCACCACGAAGGATACTTCAGTCTGCATTTTCCTCCTCCTACAGAAGCATTTCTTTGGTAGCTTCCCTGATACCTCAGTTGGTAAAGAATCTGCCTGCAGCACAGGAGACCTGGGTCTGATCCCTCTGTCGGGAAGATCCCCTGGAGAAGGAAACGGCAAATCACTCCAGTATTCTTGCCTGGGAAATCCCATGGACAGAGGAGCCTGGAGGACTACAGTCCATGGGGTCACAAGAGATGGACATGACTCAGCGACTAAACCACCACCGCTGCCACCACAGAAGCACTCTGTGACTCTGGGCTGCTTGCCTGGTGCGAGGGAATTGGACCTGCATTTCCTTAGCTGACTTGCACTTGTCCAGTGACAGTGGTGGCGATTTCCTCTGAGTTAACTCCAGGGAATCTTGGAAGCATCTGAGCATCGCTCCTCGGTTCCAGAGACATCCTTCCCTGCCTCCATTGTGTCGAACAGTGATTCTCAAAGTGTGGTTTGCAGACTTTTGGGGGGTTTCCCCAAATCCTTTCAGGGTTCTGTAAGGTCAAGTCTATTTTCCAGATAACACTAGGAAAGTATCCTGTGTTAGAAGATTACAATTAACCCATGTAGATACTGTGCCCTGCAAGAGGGGGAGCAGGACTCCCTGCTCCTTAAGTGTGGGCTGCACAAAGTGATATTCTTCTATAGAGAACAGTGTGGAAAGGGGGAATGAGAGTTACTGGACCATAGAAACATCTGAGAAAGACAACTGCAGCCCAGTGATCAAGGCCAACGTCAGTAGAGGTAAGTCATGTTGATAGTATACACCCTTGATAAGACGTGATGAGAATGGCATTTTATTTATGTAGTCTTCCTCCCCCCCAAATTCATGAACTCACGCTAATCAAGAGAAAACATCAGATCCATTCCAATTAAGGGACATTCCACAAAATATCTGAACAAAGCTCTGCAAAACTGTTGAAATCATCAAAACCAATGAAAGTGAGGAAATGATGCAATGAAGCCTACGGATGCATGAGAACTCAATGAAAGGAGGTATGTTGGGTGAGGCTCTGAAACAACAACAAAATATGAGTAAGAACTAGGAAAATCTGTATGTAGACTGGACTTTAGGTGATAATAATGTTTCACTGTTGGTTCTTTGGATGACACAAATGTACCTTACTAACACAAGATGTTAATAACAAGAGAAAATGGGTGTGAGGTTCTTGAGAACATGTTGTACTGTCTGTGCAGTGTTCCTGCAAATCTAAAAGTATTCTAAAATAAAAATCTTACTTTAAAAAACTCACAAAAACATTTTTTTTTTTGCCTTTTCCACTGTGCTGACATTTCCCCTGATATGTGAGAGCAATGCTGCCAACATCTTGGCAGGAATCTAGGTGACGACATCAAACTGTCGGTGCACCTTGTGTTTTCCATTGCCGCAGTAGTGCAAATGAGGGATTTTATTAAATTCTGACCTTTGAGTGCTTTTCCTTTGAACATTCTGAGCAACAAAATGAGAAGGACACGCCAAGCTCCTCAGTGTACCTAAATACAAGGGCGGGCTGCACTGAAGAAGAGCTCATGTGATCGAGTTGTGACTTTAACAGATCTCTCTCTCTCTTTTTTTTCATGGAATGCCATTTTTACTTGAAAGAATAATTGACAAATTACCATTATTCAGATGTAGGGATTCGACAGTTGCTCAAAAAAGAATGAGGTGAGCCTGTCACTTCAGGGAAAAAAAGTTGACAGTCTTTGTGGCCAATGATAAAACTTAAACAAAAAATTAGAATTTTATATGATGGTCATTAACTCAAATGGTACCCTGAAGCCCCAAACCTTTGTTGATTGGCACATTTACTTGTAGAAATTATTTTGAAGTTCTTAATTTTCTGTGGCTTTCTAACAAGTATTGCATTGGCAAAAAGTAGCATCGCAAGGAAAAATCCAAACTAAACTTTTGGCCAACCCAATAAATATAGCATAATTAATATCTGAATGCATTTTTAAAACTACAATTTACCAATGGAGCGTTTTCTCTTCCTACTGTCCAAATTTGGGTCTCTTTATCTGGGTTTGCTGGGGCTTCCTTGGTGGCTCAGAAGGTAAAGAATCTGTCTGTAATGTGAGACTCAGGTTCAGTCCCTGGGTTGGGAAGATCCCCTGGAGAAGGGAATGGCTACCCACTCCAGTATTCTTGCCTGGAGAATTCTATGGACAGGGGAACCTGGTGGGATATGGTCCATGGGGTTGCAAAAAGCCAGACATGAATGAATGACTAACACTTCCTTTCACTTCCCCTGCATGTGGTGAGTGCTGATCGTAATTTCACTGTAGAGCACAGTGAAGGGACAGTGGCTGTTCAATAGCCCTGGGGATGAGAGTATCGTCCACGTTCTTATTTATCCGAAGGGAGTTTGATTGGCTACCTGGGAAACTGTCGATGGGCCTGGCCATTTGGAGAAAGATGTGGGATTTCCTAAGCAAAGCCTGAGTTGGGGGTCTGTGAAGATCTACTGAGGGGGCACTTTCATCAGAAATGGAGTGAGGTCAGCAGGCAAGGGGGGAAGCTACTGAGCAAGGATGTGGCCTTGGCTGGAGTCTAGCCTCTGCCTGATTCCAAGGGGAGCTCTGGAGTGTGAATCTCATCATAGAGTTGGTCGTCTTTGGAGCAAGGGATTGGTGCCTGACTGCCTTGTATGTGGATACAAGGCCAGAAAACTTCTGGGCCAGAAAGTTCCAAGGGTGCTTCTCCGGGAAAGGGCATCTGAGTCCTCAGCAGCCAACACTCACAATAGCTGGAGACCAACACGCCAGCCCAGACCTGAGGCCAGGGTACAGTGGGTGTCCACTGCAAGGTTTCAACAATCCCTGTTTGTTCGGAATCAAGGTCTACAGTCCCAGGTGCCAGAAAGGCCCAGGATGACACCAGATCCATATGCATGTTCTTCCAGGATGGATTCCCTTCCTGTTGAGGCTCTGGCAGCAACTCAAGAATGAGCCAGATCTTGGAGTTTTGACATGAAAGCAGACCTTGGGGGCCTCAATCTCCTTTTGACCCTCACCATTCAGAAGACATCTTGGAGAAGTGCAAGTGCAGATGTGTGAACACCTGTGTACCCACACACATGGCATGCAGATGTACATGTGAACAATGTGTAGAGCACACAAAGAGATGGCCTTTCAGTTCAGTTCAGTTCAGTTCAGTCGCTCAGTCATGTCCGACTCTTTGTGACCTCATGAATCGCAGCACGCCAGGCCTCCCTGTCCATCACCAACTCCCAGAGTTCACTCAGACTCACGTCCATCGAGTCAGTGATGCCATCCAGCCATCTCATCCTCTGTCGTCCCCTTCTCCTCCTGCCCCCAATCCCTCCCAGCATCAGAGTCTTTTCCAATGAGTCAACTCTTCGCATGAGGTGGCCAAAGTACTGGAGTTTCAACTTTAGCATCAGTCCTTCCAAAGAACACCCAGGACTGATCTCCTTTAGAATGGACTGGCTGGATCTCCTTGCAGTCCAAGGGACTCTCAAGAGTCTTCTCCAACACCACAGTTCAAAAGCATCAATTCTTTGGCACTCAGCCTTCTTCACAGTCCAACTCTCACATCCATACATGACCACAGGAAAAACCATAGCCTTGACTAGATGGACCTTTGTTGGCAAAGTAATGTCTCTGTTTTTCAATATGCTATGGCCTTTAGGTCAATGCAAAACATTCATGGGACTGTATGTTCTACGTGTTCTCTTGTGTTCCGTTCTGGCTGGTGAGATGTGACTGTGCATCTCATGGCAGAACACAGTTGCTGGTTTTTATACTGTCGCATACTTTGGACCTAGAAGAAAAGACCACTAAAGCTAACAGCGGAACTTGAGGATAAATGGAACCCAGGAGGATAAATCCCCTAAGAGAACTCCCTAGATACATGGTAATCTTGATGGAAGCACGTTTTAGGTGGGAGCCATGAGAAAGGCAAGGGATTTTTCTGCTTGGTTATCTGAACCTAGGAAATGCACTCCTCCGGTGTGTGTTGGTGGTATCAACAGGAGCTTGAACTCAGAGATCCACTCTCTGGCTTGTCTGCTTTCTGATAGGTGAGCTGAGCACGGACTCCACGTATCTGGACCACACACACCTGGGCAACTGAAGCTTGAACTTTCTTCACCCTGTCTCTCACATTGCTCAGTTGTAGAGAAGCCAAGGAAGCAATTGGAAACAGTGGCTCCATGAGAAATTTGTTCTCCGATCAAAACCTTCCTCCCTGAAGGGGTTTCAGGCATTTCCGTTTTCAGAACCACAATATCGAAACAGTGTTGTTTTGGTGAAGCCTCTCTGACCATAAGTGAACTTTGCCTGGAAGTTTATTTTATGCCAGAATTTTACTGTCTAGAGAATACTTCACGTAGAATGTTTAATCAATATTTGGGGAAGCCAATCGGTTTTTCATGAGACAAAAATGCTGTGATGGTAATATTCTGTCTTTGTTGCCTATTGTTTTTTTCTACCTAATAAGATAAAAAAATATTTTCTCCATGAGCAAAACGGTCATTTCCCCAAGCACATTGTAAACAGGAAGTCCACCATCTGTGGCTGCTTTTCTCCCTTCGGTCAGCAAACCACCTGCATCCTTAACTCAGCAGACCATGTTCACCATCATTCTGCCATACAAGCGAAGGGAAAGTTTGGCTTTTGGTGCATTTGTTTTGTTAGGAGATGACAGCAAGGCCCCTAAGACGCCAGTTTCAATATGAAAAAGGTCTGTATCTCTTAAAAGAAGCAATATAAATTTGACCAGATACCAACCCTCTAGCTGAATAAAAACAGGAAAATTAATCTCTGTAGTGAACATTGACAAGCCCATGGCAAGGATGTTACATGGATTAACTCAGTTAATTGTTACAAAACCTCTATGAGTTAGGCGCTCCTGTTATTGAAGTGAAAGTATGAAAATGTTAGTCGCTCAGCCATGTCTGGATTCTTTGCAACTGCATGGACTGTAGCCCACCAGGCTCCTCTGTCCATGGAATTCTCCAGGCAAGAATACTGGAGTGGGTAGCCATTCCCTTCTCCATGGGTCTTCTCCACCCAGGGATCGAACCTGAGTCTCCTGTGCTGCAGGCAGATTCTTGACCATCTGAGCCACCAGGGAAGCCAAGTTATTATCATTTTCAAAATGAAGAATTGAAGCAAAGGTGAGTCACTCATGTAGGAAGAGGCAGAGCTGGGATTTGAACTCACTCAGGCTGAGGTCAGTGCTCACATTGCTTAAGGCCTGGGCACTGATCCTTACAGGAGGAGAAGGCAGTGCCTAGATTCTCCAGCCAGGTGGACCTTCTCTCATGGAACACAGCACAGAGCCTGGGAATTAGGACAGAGTCATGCTTTTCCTTTCTGCAGACATGGTGGAGGTCTGGCCATTGCCCACAGAATGAGTGATCTTTTCTGAGCAGAAGTTGGGTGTTCAGGCGGGAAAGGGTGGGTTCCTCAAAGTCTGGTTGAGAGGAAGTGTAGCTTAAGGAGAAGAATGTTGGGTTGGGGATCAGGGGATGAATGAGGGCCCTTACCCAAGCTCCACCCTACATCAGCTGTGTGACCTGGGGCAAAGCACCTGACTTCCCTGGTCTTCATTTTCTTTACCTGCAAAAAGAGAGGTCTGGAGGACACAAGCAGGTGTAGATAAATGTGGAGACAATGTAACGCACCGAGGCTCATCTAAAGGGCATGTTAAAGTTGGCTTCATTATCAATTTGGGAAGGAAAGATTACACAATATATAGTCCTGGGCACCTGATAAGCTAGTCGGAAATGAACTGTATTAGGCTCATACTTTATAGTCACAGTAGACTCTAAATGTATTAAAGAGGTACATGTAAAATTTTTTTCCTTTAAGAAACAATATGAATTATAAGTGAATGCTTGATTCACAAAAACAAAAGAAGAGGTCACAAAGGAAAAGATTTATAGTAACCTAAAATTAAAACTTTAACCCAATAGAAACTTAGGGGAAATATTTAACAGAAAGGGTTGAGGTCTCTCGCCAATCCTGTAAATACTTATGAAACTGATACTGGTCTTCACCTAGTTCACTAATTTTCCTTGCTGTTTTTTGATGGGGCATGGGGCTAAACCTTTTCAAGTGTTTGTTCTTCTTTTAAGCATTTGCTCATGGCTTCATCTATTATACTGTATTGGTTTGCTCATCTTTTTCGGTTTGAAAAAAATTCTTGAAACATTAAAGAAACCAACCATTTTATATTCTATGCTACAAAGATTTTTCTTTAATACATTGTTGATGTTTAGAAACGTTGAAGTGGAGGTTCCTTACAGATTTTTTTTTTTTTTGCTAAAAAACACAATTCTATATACTTGAATCTAACTCTTTTCCTTTATAATTGTTGGTCTTCAAATCAAATGATCTCAATATCATTAATGATTTCACTCAGAATAACTCCCCATTCTTTCATGATTTTATATTTTGCTTTTCAATATTTTATCCATTTGGAACTTATTTTAATATTTAGCATGGGCCAAAGATCCAACTTATTATTTTTTTAACAAATGTACCAAAATTGTTTATTGAATAATTCATTTTCCTACTGATTTTGAAATGACACTACTATCATAAATTACATTCTAACACACTAATGTCTATTTCTTGGCTCTCCTAGTCCATTGATCTGCCTGTCTATCCCAGTGTCAGTTCTATATTTTCTCAGTTCAGTTGCTCAGTCATTTCCAACTCTTAGGGACCCCTCTGACTGCAGCACGCCAGGCTTCCCTGTCCATCACCAACTCCACTTAAATTCATGTCCACTGAGTCGATGATGCCATCCAACCATCTCATCCTCCATCGTCCCCTTCTCCTCCTGCCTTCAATCTTTCCCAGCATCAGGGTCTCTTCCAATGAGTCAGTTCTTTGCATGAGGTGGCCAAAGTATTGGTGTTTCAGCTTCAGCATCAGTCCTTCCAGTGAATATTCAGGACTGATTTCCGTTAGGGTTGACTGGTTGGATCTCCTTGCTGTCCAAGGGACTCTCAAGAAACTTCTCCAACACCACAGTTCAAAAGCACCAATTTTTCGGTGCTCAGCTTTCTTTATAATCCAACTCTTACATCCATATATGACTACTGGAAAAACCATAGCTTTGATTAGATGGACCTTTGTCAGCAAAGTAATGTCTCTGCTTTTAATATGCTGTCTAGGTCTGTCATAGCTTTTCTATTATTGGGAGCAAGCGTCTTTTAATTTCATGGCTGCAGTCACCATCTGCAGTGATTCTGGAGCCCAAGAAAATAAAGTCTGTCACTGCTTCTATTGTTTCCCCATCTATTTGCTATGAAATGATGGGACCATATGCCATGATCTTCATTTTTTGAATGTTGAGTTTTAAGCCAGCTTTTTCACTCTGCTCTTTCACTTTCATCAAGAGGTTCTTTAGTTCTTCTTCACTTTCTGCCATAAGAGTGGTGTCATCTGCATATCTGAGGTTATTGATATTTCTCCTGACAATCTTGATTTCAGCTTGTGCTTCATCCAGCCCAGCATTTCATATGATGTACTCTGCATAGAAGTTAAATAAGCAGAGTGACAATATACAGCCTTGATGTACTCCTTTCCCAATTTGGAACCAGTCCATTGTTCCATGTCAAATTCTAACTGTTGCTTCTTTACCTGCATATAGATATCTCAGGAGGCAGGTAGGGTAGTATGGCATTCCCATCTCTTTAAGAATTTTCCACAGTTTGTTGTGACCCACACAGTCAAAAGCTTTGGTGTAGTCAATAAAGCAGAAGTAGATATTTTTCTGAAATTCTCTTGCTTTTTCTATGATCCAACAGATGCTGGCAACTTGATCTCTGGTTCCTCTGCCTTTTCTAAATCTAGCTTGAACATCCGGAAGTTCTCAGTTCACACACTGTTGAAGCCTGGCTTGGAAAATTTTGAGCATTACTTTGCTAGCGTGAAAGATGAGTGCAATTGTGCAGTAGTTTGAACATTCTTTGGCATTGCCTTTCTTTGGGACTGAAATGAAAACTGACCTTTTCCAGTCCTGTATCCACTGCTGAGTTTTCCAGATTTGCTGGCATACTGAGTGCAGCACCTTCACAGCATTGTCTTTTAGGATTTGAAGTAGCTCAGCTGGAATTTCATCACCTCCGCTATATTTTACACTGCCACTTTATAATGCATTTCAGTATCTGACAGAGTAAGTCTGATTCCTCGCCTTCTTCCCTTCCCTAGAATTTTCTGAGCTCTATTCCCATGTTTGTTCCCCTTGTCATGCTAACATTCCAAATTCCTAAGGGTTTTTTTTTTACTAACTTCCTTTGAATTTATGGATATATTTTGATATCATTCATATTCACAATACATTTTTCCCTGTAAAACATGGTATGCATTTTATTATTTACTTTTTTTTTGAAAATTAAAACAGCACATGCACAGAAAAGTTCAAATGCCATTACAATATTTATAGGGGAAACAACAGTCTCTTTTTGTATGGACATTTACACATGCACTCATCAATAATATTCATCCTACCATATCTATCTTCTTACTGTGATAGGTGAGGAAAGAACCATTCCAATAGAAGCAGAGAAAATGTTTAATAAAATTAAACATCTATCCATAATTTTAGAAAAAAGACTCATAAAATTAGGAACAAAAGAGATTTTATCAATCTAATAAAGAGCATCTTAAAAATACACAGTTCAGCTAGATTGACCATGAAAAAAAGTGGGGGGGGAGACTCAAATATACTAAAATCAATACTGAAATGGGGAACATTGCCACAGACCTTATAGAAATTATATGTATATAATTTATTATATATATTTATACTGTCATGTTTATATTTATAATTATATAAATTGTATAATTTATTATAAATTCTTGGAAAGACACGAACTACTGAAACTGAATAGAGAAGAAATAGAAAATCTAAACAGACCTATACCAGGTAAAAGGATTGAATTATTAATTCAAAATTTTCTCACAAAGAAAATTCCAAAACTAGATGACTTCACTGGTCAATTCTATCAAACATTCAAAGAATTAACATCCATCTTTCACAAAATCTTCAAAAAGAAAAGAACACAGAGAAAAAGAATATAATGAATCATTTCTCAACTCATTCTGTAAGACCATTATTACTAAAACCAGACATCAAAAAAAATAAAAATAAAAAATAAAACCAGACATCACAGGAAAACTACAGACCAATATATTTTATGCACATAGATATGAAAATTCTCAAAAAAAATTCACAACCCAAATCCAGCAGCACACAAAAAGGACTATACCCTCTAACCAAGTGGGATCTAGTCCAGGAATAATATTTCCAATTGGGTCACCTTTATACCTTCTATTTCTTTTCTGAGACTTTATATCTTTTTAGTTTTTTTCACACACGTTTGTAGTTGCTCCTTAGAGTGTTTTACTGATGGCTGCTTTAGA
Source organism: Bos mutus (assembly GCF_027580195.1). NCBI lineage: Eukaryota > Metazoa > Chordata > Mammalia > Artiodactyla > Bovidae > Bos > Bos mutus. Next base: position 114,459,537 of record NC_091619.1, on the reverse strand, counting down.
ATCTGTGCCAGATAATCCTAACCTTTGTCATCTTGGTGTTGTTATGTATTTCTATTTAGTTTGAGATCTTCCTGATTCTCTATGAGGTGATTTTTTAAAAACAGAAATCAGAACGTTTTGGCTATTATTGACCAAATTCTGCTCCATTCTGGCAGAGTAAGGTGGGGAGATGGGGTGGGCTGCACCCCCGTCACAGCCAGGAGAAGTCGAGGTACAGGTTTCCCTGCAGGCTTTGCGTTTGTGTCTTGGAGCCACGGCTGGGTATGCGTGCCTGTGTCTGTGTGCATGTGTGTGTGGTGGTTGTCTGGGGGCAGAGTGGCTATTGTTAGAAAGTGTTCTGTTTTGCTAGGCTGTTCCATTTCTTTGGCTTTGGGGGAGGGCTTTTTTTGGCTACCCTCGTTAGAGTTTCTGGATTGCCATATCAACATCCAGCTGGATAAGTTAGGCATAAAGAAAACCCAGAGAATCCCACTGCCATATGACCCACCTCCGGTCCCAAGTTCCCTAACTAGTCTGCCTTCCTCTTTCCATCCTTCAGAATCTCCTGTGTTCGTTTATATATAACACCTAGGGGGTTTAGTTCGACTTGGAGGCATAGAGAGAAATACATCTACACCAACTTCCTGAGTAAAGTCTTCTGTAATTTTGAGCGTTGTATTTGATTCCATTTTGTTTCCTCTTGAAATTTATCATTTATCCTTTAAAAATGTTTTAATGGTTGCCTTGGGGCTTACAGTGTATATTTCTAAACATTCTATGGACATTTAAAAACTACTCTGTCCCAGCTCAGGTGTCATGCAGGAACCTGTGACAGTTCCTCCTCCTGCTGCTGTCTGCTGTCATTCATTTCTCCTACCCATAAGTTACAAAATGCCAGTGCATGGTTACTATTATTGTCTCAAACAATTTTCAGTTAAGAATAAGAGAGGTGAAGATTTTATTTTACATTCATTTTTTCCTTTTCCGACACTCTTCCTTACTTCATGTTGTTCCAAGTTTCTCACAAAAGTTAAACGTTTGTTGCAGGGCAGGTCTGCTGGGTGTTAATGCCCTTGGTTTTTGTTTGCCTGGGAAGGTCTTTATGTCTTCTTCACTGTGGAAGAATACTTTTGCTGGGTATAGAATCCTAGGTTGGTATTTTTCTTTCTTTCAACACTTTCAAGATTTCCCAAGAACAGACTTCCAGACAGCCCAGAGTAGCTTGGCTGAGTCACAGACTGCACATTTTTGGCCTTGAGCCGCATTGCACACAAAAACTTTCATATTTCTGCCAACGGTATACATGAATCTGCCAACATCACCAAGACTTGTTTAGAGTTATTAATTTTTGCCACCTGGTGGGGTGAAATTATATCTCACTGACTTAATTAGCTTTTCATTTAATTATCAGGGAGTTTGGGAACATTTTCATGGGCCTACTGACCATGGGAAATTTTTTCTCATGAGTTACCTGCGCAGCTCCATAGGTTATTTTTGGGTCATTGTAGGTCTGTTACCTTTTCCTTACGGATTTGAAAGACAACATCACACATTTTGCCAATCAGTTCTCTGTCAGTAATTCTGCCTGTGAATATCTTTTTCCAGTTTTCGACTTGCCTTTCCACTTGGCTTTGGGATCTCCTGTTGCACAATATTTTTTCATTTTCATGAAGTCTGATTTATTATTTTTCCTGAATGGTTTATGCCTTACTGCTCATTTAAGAAATTGTTTTCTCTGTAATGTATTCAGGACAATGTTTACCATCAATGATTTTATCAGCTTTCTTTGAAGTAATTTCTCCAGGGTAATTTTTATTTTGCTAAATATTGAGCCTAATGCTTAATTCATTTTTAAACTTTCTTTACTTTTAGCAAATTTTGTTTGGGAAGATTTTTAAAATCTTCCATGTGGCAAGGGTTTCTGTTTTTTTTTTTTTCCTTTTCTTTTACTTTTTTCCCTTAGGGTATTACATGAATTTTATTGCATTACAGTCAGAGAATCTGATATGTATTTTTATGTCTTTCTTTAAACCTCAATCTAAAGCACAGGATCTGAGCATTTCCTGCCACTCATATGGAAGAAGATTCAAAGGCATGAGCAGTACATGTGTTTATGATTACACTGAGAGAGAATGGGTATCACCAGGCCCTAAGGAGAGGAATAAACAATTTAGAGATCCTGCTGCGAGGTGTAAAAATATTCTCATATATATATATATTTGACCTCTTAGTTCACGGTGACTCTGCCTGCTCCAAAACTCATTGTCTGGAATTTAGGTGATCAGGTTAGCAAGTAACCCCTTAGCAACCCCTCCCCATGTATCTATTTTTTGTACTATCAGCCTAAAACAATACAGAGCAATCTAGCTTAGCCCCAAGAAGACTTTGCATGGGAGAAAATAGGACTTTAATTGACTGTAATGTCTATCCCAACTGGCTGGAAATTCACTCCCAGTTCCACTCCTAACTGATGAGTTGGTCAGCCTTGCTTATAAGAGTGTCATGCAATGATCACCACCACACGGCAGACCCTGATAATCATAAGGCCAGAAATAGAAAAGGTCCCAACTCTAACATTGTGAGCCTTCTTCAAAATAGCCCTAGAGAAACTAGAGCATCAACTACAAATCCTCCCTCTCTACTGGGAAATGAATGCCTCAAGTGAGATGCCCCCTCCCCATACTCTCAAAGAAGTTAAGAAGATCCCTTCTCAAATCACCTCTCCCTGATTTTTTTTTTCCTAATGAGTCCCAGGCAGATGGCAGAACCACAGCCAACTGAGGAGTATGTGGTACCTACTGATGGTGCTCAGAGAGGAGATGCCAAGACAGCAGCATGGCAGAAGGAAGGGGTGCAGATGATGTAGACCTGCCTGGAAGCATTCTTTGTGCCAGTGCTGTCTCTAGGATACCATATTTTCCCAAGGTCCCAAACCCCACAGAGTGATGTATATCCTGTTTCTTAATACATAGTTACTGAAAATTAATGACGATAAGCAGCTGCTTTCTATGTCTGCCAAGTATTCCATTTCCATTAATTCTTTTCTATTCTGAAAAGTGGTTGATTCATCCAAGGAAGACATCCAAATGTTAGATATTTGAACTTGGTGTTGCAAAACACTTACATCTGAGTCTCCCCTGGTTCCTTCTGCTTTTTAACTCTGTCATAACACAGCCCTCAACAACTAACAGATCTCATCGAGCTGCAATCAGTAACAAAGCTTTCTGATGGCATTTATGCTTTTGAAAGTAGACAAGAGGAAGGAGTTGCCTGCATACGTTAGAACAGAATATCAGCAAATATTTCTCTGCAATATCTTGCCCTTACTCCAAAGGCAACACTCTTTCACTTACTCCTCCTACACACACACACACACACACACGTATGAATGCACTCACAGACACACACACACATGTTCTCCTATCATTCCAGATATTCTGGATCCAGACTCATCCCCTCAACACTGGGTCTAAATCCTCTGTTTTTGGCCTCACTAAGGAAACCAAAATCATGTATTAAGTCCTTGACTAACATGTGGCATCCTATTGCTGAGGACTGGGTTCTAATTATCTTGCAAAAATCCTTAAATGTAATATACCTTATCTTTGTGCCTCACTGAAGTCCAACACACTTTTTCCTGTGGGTTCATTCAGCATAATCACTTATTTCTCCAAGGCTGAACATCTGAGGAAACAGTTGATGATGTAAAGGGGATATTGCTTGAAGAATCATCTGACATTGAACATGCACATCCCACACAGTGCAGTGTCATGCCACATGAACATTCTGAGCTTATGATCGCCAGGTCACACTGGAGACCGAGACCAGCCCGAGCAGGGAACAGCCTGGGGACTCCCCCTCCACCCTCAGGAGAGCGTATGCTATCTTTCTGTCAAGTGGAAGGACAGGCAGACTCACTCTGGAATTTTTTCATCTATTTTCTTAGCTGCAACGGCTCAACTTAAACGCATATACGGTTTAGCTCTGCCATCCTTTCCTTAGCCAAGATAACGGGACACCTCTGTTTACTTTGCCACGAATAAGTGCATATTTAAGGAAAGTATTTTCACCATATAATGACTCTGCTGTAAATGCGTAATAAAAGTGTCAGATTTTAAAAATAGGGCACTGGGTGATTATTTCAAAGATCTCAAATTGGTAGATTGAAATATAGAGGCATGCATTCCAAGTGCAAGGGGGTAATGTCTACAGGCTGCACAGGAGCTAATTTTTATCCCAAGGGATTTGTGTGGCTGAGGAGATGCTCTTCTGATTCAGCCAGTTTTCCACACTCCCTGAAATTGAACCTGGATATTAAAGATAGAGGCAAGTTCCTTCAGAAGCACCAGAGCAGGACATAGCTGTTATTTGTGGCCTAAGTGGAATGCTTGCTTGCTCTTTCCCCCAGCAAGAATACTGGAGTAGGGTGCCATTTCCTACTACAAGGGATCTTTCCAACCCAGGGACTGAACTGGGGTCCTTTAGGTCTCCTGCATTGGCAGGAAAATTCTTTATCCCTGAGCCACCTGGGAAGCCCATTAAATGGGCTGCTGCTGCTGCTAAGTTGCTTTAGTCATGTCCAACTCTGTGCGACCCCATAGACGGCAGCCCACCAGACCCCCCCACCCCTGGGATTCTCCAGGCAGGAACACTGGAGTGGGGTGCCATTTCCTTCTCCAACGCATGAAAGTAAAAAGCAAAAGTGAAGTCGCTCAGTCATGTCCGACTCTTAGCGACGTCATGGACTGCAGCCTACCAGGCTCCTCTGTCCATGGGATTTTCCAGGCAAGAGTACTGGAGTGGGGTGCCATGGCCTTCTCCTAAATGGGATGAGATGAGTGTAAATAATTTTATTACTAGAGAAAAAAAGGGATGTCTAGCTAGAGATGCTGAGGTTTGGAGCCTTCATGTATAATTCTGTTTCAAGGAAGCAGAACCAGAATGGAGGGAGGAGGGTTCAGGATGGGGAACACATGTATACCTGTGGCAGATTCATTTCGATATTTGGCAAAACTAATACCATATTGTAAAGTTTAAAAATAAAATAAAATTAAAAAATAAAAATGAATTAAAAAAATGAATACATAGTACAGGCAAGATGTGAAATGTTTATAGAAAACACTATTTACCCAAGAGAAAGAAAAGCAAGGAGGGTGACTACAGGTTGGACTGCATTCACCCGGCCTTTGATATTTTACTTACAGTATGAGTAGACTCTTTCTCCTTTTATTTTTAAGATTGCCACTGATGAAATATGGGAAAGCTATTGGGTTTTTTAAATTGATACCTTCATTTCAGTTCAGTCCCTCAGTCATGTCCGGCTCTTTGCGACCCCATGGACTGCAGCATCCCTGGCCTCCCTGTCCATCACCAACTCCTGGAGTTTACTTAAACTCACTTCCATTGGGTTGGTGATGCCATCCAACCATCTCATTCTCTGTCATCCCCTTCTCCTCCCGCCTTTAATCTTTCCCAGCATCAGGGTCTTTTCAAATGAGTCAGTTCTTCGAATCACGTGGCCAAAGTATTGGAGCTTCAGCTTCAGCATCAGTCCTTCCAATGAATATTCAGGACTGGTCTCCTTTAGGATGGACTGGTTGGAATTCCCTGCAGTCCAAGGGACTCTCAAGAGTCTTCTCCAATACCACAGTTCAAAAGCATCTATTCTTCAGTGCTCAGCTTTCTTTATAGTCCAACTCTCACATTGATACCTTACTGAAGCTATTTGTTGATTCTAATTCATTTTTAGCTCTTACTTTCACTTCTAGGATTCCCATAACCATATCTATAAATTGTGAAGCTGTTTATACTCTATTCTACTATTTACGTCTTCTGTTCATTTACTTTTTTAATGTGACCAGAACACCCAATATGATATTGATTGATTAGTGATAAGAAGTGGCAGTTTTGACTTATTCCTGATTATAAGAAATGCTGCAATAATGTCCTCTCTCTTCTAAGCCCACCGACAGCTATGGACAGTTCTCTGCATCCTGACAGGTTTCCACTTCAAGCACCTGTGCCTCGCTTTTCTTCTGGAGGCTTCCTCCGAGGCTCTGGGAGTTTACTTGCCTGTGTGTAGAACTATCTCTGAAAAGTGTCAGGGGAACCAGCTACTGGGGACAGTCGTGAACAAACGGGGATGGGAGTGGGTGAAAAACGCCTTCTCCTCCTCAATCTCAGCCGGAATAATTCTGAGGAGGCTGCTTTACATGCATGTATTTACCTCTTCTTCTGTGATCTTTAAACATTTTATTTCTTTTTCTGGCTTTTTTGCAATGCCTGAGAATATCAATACAATTCTCAATAGGAGTGCCGAAAATGAGCATCTTTACCTTTGCTTTTCAAGGACTCTTTGGTTTGTTACTCCTTCACTGAAGATTTGGTAAACCCACTTTTATGGAATCCATCCTTGCTTAGCCTCCATTTCCAGGGAGAGTTGTGAAGACCTCTGCCCGCTGAGCACAGTGGATTTTAATTTCTTTTTTTACAGTGATTTTTATCCATGTGTCTTTCCTTACCTGGGTGTGATCTTTTTCAGAGTAAGAGGAGACTGATGGATTAGAAAGACAAACTGATCTAGATGCAAAACCCTCCTTTAGTACTTATTTTTTAAGTAGGCTATTCTGTGTAGCTGAACTTCACAAGTGTCTTTTATAAAACAAGGATAATAACACATGGCTTGAAGAACATTTTAAAATCTTACCATCAAGGAAGTAGAGGGTTGGGGGATAATTCCATAGGGCACACAAGCCTAACGTTTGCCATGGGAAGGGATGCTGGCTGAAGCCGCTGCTCTGGCATAATGCCTGTGCTCTCATGCCCAAGCTGAGAACATGAGTGTGAACAAGAAAACCCCCGATTCTCATTACCTCTCTGTTCCCTGATCAGTCCCCCTCAGCACACCAACATGCTCCTCTTCCTCAATGAAGGCAGGCTCATTGCTGCCTCAGGGCCTTTGCACGGCCTTCTGCCCAGAGGGCTCTTCCTTCTGCTATATTTGCAGGACAAGGCTCCTCCATCCTCCATGCCCTTTCTTAAGACAACGTAACCCTCTCCCCCAACCTTTTATGTCTCCATTTTTCCTCCTTAATATTTTCCACTCATGATTTAATTAGAAATAATTTAATGACTTTTTATTCTTTGACCGTCTCTACCGCCCAGAAAGAGGAAGCTAGGATTTCTATATTATTCAGTGCTGTAACCCCAGAACCAAGAATGGTGCCTGACACATGGCCAGCACTCATTAACGTTTGTTGAATGAATGAACCCTGCTTTGGGGCCCAGCCTCGGGCAAAGCCTGGACCCAAGAGAAGGTTGCAGCAGTGGCAGCGGATGGTTGGCCTCAGCTGTCAGTTCAGTCCCATCTGCTCACAGTGATCATGCTTCTGTGAAGGTGGAATAATAAGCTCAACACACTGGCTTGACAGAAGATGCTGTGGAAAAGCCTGAACAAAACTTTTGGCCAGCCCAATATTTTTCCGTTGAGCCTTGGGGCACAAGATTGAAGCCTCTTTGGACTGAATTTTGGATAAATCGGGGTGGGAAGTGTGTACTAAGTTTGCAATGGGAAAGACGATGATCTGAGCAGTTAATTGGAAACATAAAGGACGAAGACCGTGTCTGTGTCTGGAGAATAGCGGGGGGCAGGCTGCACTCATCCCATTCCTCAACCTGGGTGGGTGTGTATCACTGCTCAGCACAGCACAGGCATGTGGAACTACTTCCTCATGAAGAACGAACTGAGAAGCTTCAGTGTGCAACTCGTTGCGTTGTTTGACTGTGGATGATTGTAGCCTTGGATTTCCTCTATTTTTCAGGCATGTTAAGTAGCTTCAGTCGTGTCCAACTCTGTGCAACCCTGTGAACTGCTAGGCTCCTCCGTCTGTGGGATTCTCCAGGCAAGAAGACTGGAGTGGGTTGCCATTGCCTTCTCCAGGGGATCTTCCGAACCCAGGGCTCGAACCGACGTGCCCTAAGTCTAACCTGCATTGACAGGCAGGTTCTTTACCACTAGTTCCACCTGGGAAACCCCCATTTCGCAGCATTTGGATCTGATCCTACTGACACGTTACGGATTTTACTTGGCACATGATTCAAACTACCTGCAACTTATGTGCCCACAGAGCAAGATTCATTGCTTGGGGACTCCTCGATTAATTCTCACAGTTGGCCCAGAAGCAGTGTCAACATTTCCTAGCATGGAAGGCATAATTCTCTTTCCTTACCTTGGTCTTGGGCTTCCATGGTGGCTCAATGGTAAAGAATCTGCCTGCAATGTGGGAGACCTGGGTTCGATCCCTGAGTTGGGAAGATCCCCTGAAGGAGGGCCTGGCAACCTACTCCAGTATTCTTGCCTGAAGAATCCCCATGGACAGAGGAGCCTGGCGGCTACAGTCCACGGGTTCGCAATAAGTCGGACACGACTAAAGCGACTTATCATGCACTCACACACGCACCTTGGTCTTAGGACTCAGTCATTCTCGCAGAGACTCTTCCGTCCCTTGTCCCTACTCCTCCATGGCCAATCCATGACTGTCTGCCTTTTTCTTATATTCTAATCCTCGCCCCCCACCTGAAGTTATCATTTTCTTGCTTCTTAGAGAAAATAGACTGTGTTCAATGATTTAGTCTGAGTCAGGGAGAAGAGGGTCAGGACTGGTGGTGAGGATTGCTCACCCATCTTTGGAAGGAGTCATCCTCAAACCCAGCAAGGCTTTTCCTGGGGCGCACTTTCAGAAGAGTGCCCTGCAAGGTCACCCCCGTCACCGCGAGGCATTAGTCTCCTGCGGCGAGCTGAGCCATCCCCTCCACACTGCACCGTCTTTTGTGCCAGGTGTTCAGTGTCTGCAGCTCGTCTCTAGGAATCAGAGCTGAACAGTGTCGCTCACACTGTGCCCAGTCCCGCCTGGGCTGTGTGAGGATGGCTCACGCTGATTCCTCAGCCTCTCCCCTGGGGGTCCATCTATGGAGGGCTCAGAGAGCAGTCAAGAAGGCAGATGAGGGCCTTTGCCAAGGGGAGATGGGGACACGAGAGAGGCTGGGCCTGGGGCCAGGCTGCTGTCCTGGGAGCCAGCAGGCAGAGGACTCGGCTCTCTTCCACCCCTCTTTGCCAGCTCTGCCACGGGCCGCCAGAATAACAAAGACAAACCATCTCCAGGCTGTACACTAAGATTTTTCCAGTCCCATAAAGGGAAAATAAAATCAAAAGCCACAGATGACATTAGGTTTGGAGCCTGTGTGTACCCACTAATCAAAGCCATGTGCATGCGCAGCAGAATTACAATTGGAAAAAAAAAGAGAGAGAAAAACCCAGCCTCCAATTTGTTCACAAAGATGCGTGCATGGCAACAGACTTGGTGATGCAGCTCCTGCTGAAGAGGCTGGGAGCACGCTGAGAGTATGCGGGGGTGGGGGGGCGTGGTGCGGTCCAGCTGGGAGCATGTGCCCACATTATTGATCTCATACTCATATGGGCTTCCCTCGATGGTCAGCCGGTAAAGAATCTGCCTGCAATGGGGGGTTCGATTCCTGGGTCGGGAAGATCTTCTGGAGAAGGAAATGGCATCGCAGTCCAGTATTCTCGCCTGAAAAATCCCATGGACAGAGGAGCCTGGCGGGCTACAGGGTCGCAAGAGACAGACACAACAGAACAACTAAACCGCCAGCATCAGCCTATGTTTGTGATTCTCAGACACCGTTCCTCTCTTTTGGAGGAAGTGGGGCTGTTAGGAGAACTGCCTCTGATTTTTCTCTGACTTGGTCTTGTCTCTATCCCAGCAAAGGGCAAAGTCAAAGACCTCTAGAACAGAGTCTTTAGATTTCTTTAAAGGTGGAAACATCCAAACATTCTACTGGATCATATACTGTGTCAGGAAGCAAAGCAGGGCTTCCTGTTCAGGTAGCTGTAAACTCCCTGTTGATTGTCTCTGCACTCAGGGGCATCCCAGGATGCTATGACCGTCCTCCTTGGGTGGCCCATGGTACTAATAGGCCACATGTCACACCATGCAAGGGGGTTCTTTCCAGATTAGACTTTATTTTGCAAGCACTCCTGGAAAGAACTCTACTACAATCTCAATAACATAAGAAGTCTACAGCCTCCTTGAACCCACTCACAGATGGAGTAAGGACGGTCTGTGTGGTGAGGAAGAGCTAGCCTTCTGTCTGGTGCCAGGGCAGTGTTGCATGATGTGGGTATTTAGTTAGATGCCTCTGAATTCTGTTAAGGATGAGACATACCCCTGTAATACCATGAGATTCCAAAATGCACTACGTGCCCTTAAACCCAATGTCCCTCAGCAGGCCCTGCTGTCCAATCCTCTCCCCTTTCCTCCTCTTTCCTCTCATTTAGGAAACACATTTTTCCAAGTTCTCCTGGAGCGTCTCATTATATGAGTTTGTATGGTCCCTTGCACATTAGGATTTTAAATTGTTCAAATATGTTAGTGGCAGAATATATGTTGATTGCATGTCATTGGGTGAATGAAACTATCTCTCCTTTTCTCCTTCAAAAAAAAGAGTCTGAGAAAGATAATTTAAGGCTTATAAAATTTAATTTGACAGGCAATTTTCAAGAGTTTTCACATCAGTTTCATCTGGACTTGAGAGCGGGCAGCTCCAGCCGCACGAGGGGCACTGGGCCTGGGCGTGCTGTGATGGTAGCCCTGCTGCCCAGTCCTGTGGGGCAGTGACGCTCCGTTCAGTGACCTCATTCCCAGGCCTGAGGCCCCACGGCTCACAGGAAGCCGCCGTCCATCGTTCTGTTAAACGATAGACACGCTTTCCTGTGAGTATGCATGCAGGTAATTTCAGTGGTGAGGAACCCGCCTGCCATGGTAGGAGACACAAGAGACACGGGTTCAACCCCTGGGTCGGGAAGATCCCCTAGAGGAGGAAATGGCAACCCACTCCAGTACTCCTGCCTGGAGAATCCCATGGACAGAGGAGCCTGGTGGGCTACAGTCCACGGGGCCACAAAGAGTAGGACAGGACGGAGCCACTGAACACACAAAATATTTTATTAATATAAAAATGGGGCAGATTTTACATGCTGTTTTGTGATCCTTTTAATTAAAATGAATATAATAAATCAAACATCTCTCTGTGTGAAAAGTGTGCCTCAGCTCCATCGTGACCAAAGACACCCCCCTAATTTCACTGTGTGACTGCTTTGTTCATTTATTTAAGCTCAGATGAATTGGTAGACAGTTTACAAAGACGAAGGCTCAGGGCCTGTCTCTCCGTGGATCTTCAAAGCCCTGTTATTACTTCTGTATTCCCAATTTTATATTGCTTTTCTTAAATCAGGCTTCTTGACATGCATCAGCTTCACGTCCTGTAAAAGTGTTTTTATGACCATTTTATATGCTTGTCTGAAGCCTTACTTCCTTTTCATTCCTCATCTTTTTATTCTCCCACCTTCAGGAGGAAGCACCCGGCAGTCTTGACAGGTCATCACAGGATCACTTTGATAACCCATCTGTTATGCACTGTGCTAAGTCACTTCGGTCGCGTCCAACTCTTTGTGACCACATGGACTGTAGCCCGCCAGAATCCTCTGTCCATGGGATTCTCCAGGCAAGAATACTAGAGTGGGTTGCCATTTTCTTCTCCAATGTCCTTCTCCCTTATGCACCGAGTCCCCCCAAATTCATATGGTGGAAACTTAATTCCCACAGTGATGGGATTGGGAGGTGAGGCCTTGGGGTGATTAGGTCATGAGGGTGGAGCCGTCCTTAATGGAATTGGTGCTCTTAGAAAAGAGACCACGAGGAGTCTCCCATTCCTTCTACCCTGTGAGGAACGAGCAAAAATTCAGCCGAACCAGAAGGAGGACCCTCAGGAGACACTGAATCTGCCTGCACTTCAATCTTGGGCTTCCAGCCTTCAGACCTGTGAGAGATAGATATTTGCTATTTAACCCACCTCTCCACTCCAGTATTGCCTGTAGAATCCCATGGACAGAGGGGCCTGGCGGGTTACAGTCCATGGCGTTGCAAAGAGTCGGACACAACTGAAGTGACTTAGCATGCGCAAGCACACGCCACTCGGCTGATGGTGTTTTTGTTAACAGCAGCTGAAACAGACTAAGACCCCATCTTTAAGTCAAATACTCTTTAAGTGTAAGGAAACAACCAGTGCCTAGAGGGGGAGAGGCCAGGACCCATGGTTCTTGACCCTGACTCCTTGACGGTCACCAGGTTGCTTGCAAAAATCTCATCGCAGACTTCCCTGGTGGTCCAGGGGTTATGAATCCAGCTGTCAATGCAGGGGACACAGGTTCCATCCCTGGCTGGGGACGATTCCACATACTGCAGGATAAAGAAGCCAGCCCGCCACAACTACTGAGCCTGCTCTCCAGCTCCTGTGCTCGCCAACAAGGGCAGCCATGCAATGAGACGCCCGTGCTCTGCAGCGAAGAGTAGCCCCACAACCAGATGGAGCCCACACGCAGCAACAAAGACCCAGCACAGCCAAAGGCAAACAAATGCAGCTTTCAAAAATAAATAACTAAACTAAAAATTCTCATCCCCCAAACCCCCCAGATTATTCCAATGGGGAACCAAGGTGGAGAACCATCTCTAATTGGAGAAGCTCACACAGCTCTGACCTCTGGTTAAGGTAGGAGGTCCTCACTCCTATGGCTGGAAGGACATGCCTAAACAAAATCTTAATTCCTTTACAATCTCTCGTTTCTTGTTTCCTTGAACCCCCTGCAAACAGACGGGCGGCAGTGGGCACAACTGAGGGACTCTGGAGAGGCTGCTCTTTGGTATGTCCCAAAGGCACTATCTGGGCTTCCCAGGTGGCTTAGAGGTTAGAGCTTCTGCCTCCAATGTGGGAGACCCGGGTTCAATCCCTGGATCGGGAAGATCCCTGGAGAAGGAAATGGTAACTGACTCTAGTACTCTTGCCTGGAGAATCCCACAGATGGAGAAGCCTGGTAGGCCACAGTCCATGGGGTCGCACAGAGTTGGACACGACTGAGTGACTTCACTTTCGCTTTCTAGTGGCAGGGGAGATGATGTTCAAACCCAGGCCATGAGACACTAGCCCAGGATCAGAGGGGAGAAGGCCCAAAACTCGGGGTCTCAGCTCTGAATAATTCCCTTCTAAGTCTTCCCAAAGTCTTTGAGGAATAGATAAAGAAAAGGTGGTACGTATATACAATGGAGTATTACCTGGCCATTAAAAGGAATGATGCCATTTGCAGCAACATGGATGGACCTGGAGATTGTCATACTGAGTGAAGTCAGTCAGACAGAGAAGGGGAGATATCATGTGACCATACTGAGTGAAGTCAGTCAGACAGAGAAGGGGAAATATCACGTGATCATACTGAGTGAAGTCAGTCAGACAGACAGAGAAGAAATATCACGTGATCATACTGAGTGAAGTCAGTCAGACAGAGAAGGGGAGATATCACGTGATCATACTGAGTGAAGTCAGTCAGACAGAGAAGGGGAAATATCACGTGATCATACTGAGTGAAGTCAGTCAGACAGAGAAGGGGAAATATCACGTGATCATACTGAGTGAAGTCAGTCAGACAGAGAAGGGGAAATATCACGTGATCATACTGAGTGAAGTCAGTCAGACAGAGAAGGGGAAATATCACGTGGTCATACTGAGTGAAGTCAGTCAGACAGAAAAGGGGAAATATCACGTGGTCATACTGAGTGAAGTCAGTCAGACAGAAAAGGGGAAATATCACGTGATCATACTGAGTGAAGTCAGTCAGACAGAAAAGGGGAAATATCACGTGATCATACTGAGTGAAGTCAGTCAGACAGAAAAGGGGAAATATCACGTGGTCATACTGAGTGAAGTCAGTCAGACAGAAAAGGGGAAATATCACGTGATCATACTGAGTGAAGTCAGTCAGACAGAAAAGGGGAAATATCACGTGGTCATACTGAGTGAAGTCAGTCAGACAGAAAAGGGGAAATATCACGTGGTCATACTGAGTGAAGTCAGTCAGACAGAAAAGGGGATACTGATGAAGTCAGTCAGACAGAAAAGGGGAAATATCACGTGATCATACTGAGTGAAGTCAGTCAGACAGAAAAGGGGAAATATCACGTGATCATACTGAGTGAAGTCAGTCAGACAGAAAAGGGGAAATATCATGTGACATCCCTTATGTGTGGAATCCAAAAATAAATGATACAAATGAACTTAGAAAACAGAATCAGACCCACAGATTTAGAGAATGAACTTGTGTTTGCCAGAGGGAAGGGTGGGGGGAAGGGATAGTTGGTTGGGATGGACATGTACGCACCGCTGTATTTCAGATGGATAACCAACAAGGATCTACTGTAGAGCACAGGGAACTCTGCTTCATGTGATGCTGCAGCCTGGATGGGAGGGGAGTTTGGGGAGAATGGACACATGCATACGTATGGCTGAGTCCCTTCACTGTTCATCTGACACTATCACAAGGTTGTTTGTTAATGGGCTGTACCCCAATACAAAATAAAAAGTTTTAAGAAAAAAGAAAAGGAACTGAGGGTACAGCTTTGTGTCTGGGAAGAAGAAGAATGAACAAAGGCTTTTTTTTCAGATGTTCATGTGCACGGACCACGGTCTCCCATGTGCTATAGTAAAGCTTGGGATTTTGCTAGGTGTTCTCACTGCTTCTTAACAAAGACAACAACCATATTCTGGGCTTTGGAGCTGCAGAGTCTAGCCAAACTCAGAAAGCTCCGCCAATTCAAATAGACTTCCCTTGAAAATAGCATGAAGCATTCTCCCTCTCCACCCAGATTTATGGGTTTCCAGCCCTTTGGTATAACCAAGTATCAACACAGCTTCTGATCCGTTTCAATCCCCCAAAGGGTTTGAAGCTGCCTGTTTGGCTGCCACTCTCGATCTTGCTGAGAGGACAACGATGAAGCCTTCAGGCTGGGCAGAGTCCACAGGGCGAGTCCCTTCCTTCTGCCACTCTGTTGTAATTGCCTGTAAGAACACTAATTTGCTCTGGCCGAAGATCTGTACTCTAGAAATCAGATATGTTACTCAACACTTTGATTTATTTTGATTTATCTTAGGATCATTAAAAATTAAGTGAGAGAGAAAGAAGCACAATAAATAGAATTCTTCTTGAAAGAATGAAAATCCTCTGGGTTTGCCTTTGGTTTTTAGAACAGAAAGCAGGCCTGGATTTTTGGCCTCTGGAGACCATCTGCGGGTCTCAGCTACACAGCTGAGCAGGGGACCACGGGCTAGCGGAGAGGAAAAGCCTGACCTACAAGGGTTTCTGTGCTGCTCTCCTAGACAGATGGGAGCAGACAGGCCAACCGCGGAAGAACAGGCCTCTTTTCCCTCAACGCTCCATCGGAATTGAAAGCACATGCGATAATGACCACTTTTCAGCACCGCGGTTTGGTGATTTTTCCAGTGGGGGAGCTGGTTCATGGTGGAGTCTGTGAGCAATGAACTAGGAGTTAGGAACCAGGAAGAGATGAAGTTTCCTTGTGCTTAGTCACTCAGCTGTGTCGGACTTTGCGACCCCATGGACTATACCCTTCCAGGCCCCTCTGTCCATGGGACTTCCCAGGCAAGGATACTGCAACAGGTTGCTATTTCCTTCTCCAGGGGATCTTCCCGACCTAGATATCAAACGTACATCTCCTATCTTCTGCATGGCAGGAAGATTCTTTACCCACTGAACCATCAGAGCCAGAGCCGAAGTTTGACAGCAAACCTTTCGGTCACGTTCGTGCAAAATTTCAGGAACCACCGGAGTGAGACTTTTCAGAAGAATTTTCCATTGCCTTCAGAGGCAACCTCAGATTCTTGCTAAAGAAAAAAGAGCTGGTCTGATGATTCCAGGAGGTGATGTGCTTCAGGGGCCTTTCTTTCGTCATGTAAATTCAGGCAATTTCCTAAGAGCAGCTCAAGACAGCTGCTGTTCCCAAATCTCAGATAACTGTCAGTTTCACAGAACTTTCTCTGCAGTTCTGGGGCCTCTCCCACGCCCTCATTGCTATGCACAAACTCGTTCCTTGTGGAACATTTCATTTCCTGGAAAGTGGCTGAGCCAGCAGAGCTGCAGGCCCAGATGTTACCCAGTGCACTCAAGAGGGGACCCGAGTTCACAACACCTGTGTGAGCGCTCCGGGTGAGCCCCCCACCCCCACCCCAGTCCGGGAAGATGCATGTTCATGGTGTGCACGTGACCCCAGTGTGGCTGGAGACTGACCGCAGCTGAGCCTCCCGAGGTGCCCTCCCCGACACGGAGCCTCCGCCCTGGGAGGAGCGCAGCGCTCCCGCTTCCTCTGATCTTCTGTCCCTCCAGTGCCTCTTATGTGTCTTGTATCAAGTGTGCCGCCCTCGTGATGAGAAGCAGGAAGCGGTTCCACATGGCATCCTCGCAGACCAGAGCCTGCAGACAGTTCCGGAGCCTGGACTGTGGAAACAGCGACCGTAGAGCAAAGCAAGGACCGCTTAGAAACATGCACATTACCATATGCAAAATCAGAAAGCCAGTGGAAATTCACCGTGTGATGCAGGGAGCTCAAATCCGGTGCTCTGGGACAACCTGGAGGGGTGGGACAGGGTGCGAGGGAGGCTCAAGAGGGACGGAATGGATGTATACCTACGGCTGATTCGTGTTGCTGTGTGGGAGAAGTCAACACAACGTTGTAAAGGAATTACCCTCCAATTAAAAATAAATTAATTAAAGAAAAAAAAAAAACAACGAAACAGAGCCAACAGGCCTGCTGAATTGCCCAAATACCCGGGAGATTCTCCAAATGTTCCAGTTGTGGTCAGTTCCTCCTCACTGACTGGACGCAGGCGGACCTGCCCCAGGGATAAAGCAAGACCCTGCCTGGTCCTCCTGGGTCAGTGTGGCACAGGGGCTCAGAGTTATGCATCAAGAGCAGCTGTTCGAATGGAGTGGTTTGTGGCATATCAAACTCCTCTCCCTGACCTTGGGTGCTTGAGGGGTCGGGAGGGGCATTAGCAGCTGAGATTTGCAGCTCAACGCAAAGGCCAGAGGTGAGGGTACTGAGATGATCTGGAAAGTGGCTCTGGAAAGCTGCTCACTTTCTAATCCTTGAGACCCGTGAATGTTGGTTTGTACGGGTGTGCGCTCTGTGCTCAGTGACTGACTCTTTGCAACCCTAGCTACTGCCAGGCTCCTCTGGCCATGAGATTTCCCAGGCAAGAATACTGGAGTGGGTTGCCATTTCCTTCTCCAGGGGTTTTCTTGACCCAGGGAGCAAACCCAGGTCTCCTGCGTCTCCTTGCTTTCAGGCGGATTCTTTACCTGCTGAGTCATCGGGGGAAGCCTGAATGTTAGTTTATGTGCAAAAAAGGGGAGATTCTCTGCAGGTGTGCCTAGAGTAAGGCTCTCAAGATGGAGCGATTATCCTGGATTCTGTTGGTGGACCCTAGCTGCAATCATGTGCATCCTTCTATGAGGGGGTGGAGGGAGATTTGACACACAGAAGGGAAGGCAGCAGATCACAGAGGCAGAGGTTGGAGTCAGGAGCCAAGGACTGTGGCAGCCACCAAAATCTGGAGGGTGTGAAGAATGGGTTCCCCCTGAGCCCCCAGAGGAAGTGGGGTCTGCTGAGACACTGTGATCTCAGCCCAGTGATACTGGCTTTGAACGTCTGGCCTCCAGAACTATAAGAGAATAAATGCATTGTTTTAAGCCACCAAGTGTGTGGTCATTTGTCATGTCAGCTACAGGACACCATTAACACAGGGGGCGGAGGGAACAGGTCCAAGGGTGGGGTCTTGGAGATGACTTGCCTTTAAGGGGGTGGTGGTGAGCATGTAGAAAAAGAAGTTGGTGTCAAAAGCTAGGGGTCAGGATGATAGACCACAGGCAGGAGTCACACTGAGATCTCCCTCCCCATGGCATCCAGCCCAGATAAGGCATCTCCACTGTGAGAGTCTCCTCCTGACATGCCCAGGAACCTAGCGACATGGGCTCTGGGACCATCAGGCTCTATCTCAACCCAGATGTGAGTATCTGGTGAGGGACACATCCTTTCCTGCCTAGAAAGGTTGACACTGATAGCTCTCGAGAGTCCTTATTATCAGCTAATGTGTTTTTAGCAGTCTGTGTGCTCAGCTGTGCCTGACTCTGTGCGACCCCATGGACTGCAACCCTCCAGGCCCCTCTGTCCATGGAATTCTCTGGGCAAGAATACTGGAGTGGGTTACCATTTCCTTTTCCAGGGGATCTTCCGGACCCAGGGACCAAATCCATGTCTCTTGAGTCTCCTGCATTGGCTGGCAGATTCTTCACCACTAGCTCCACCTGGGAAGCCCGTTATCAGCTAGGTGAATGGCTAAACAGATTCAGGGAGAACTGCCTCTTACTCTGGAGAAGGCAATGGCAACCCACTCCAGTACTCTTGCCTGGAAAATCCCATGGATGGAGGAGCCTGGTAGGCTGCAGTCCAAGGGGTTGAGAAGAGTCGGACACGACTGAGCGACTTCACTTTCACTTTTCACTTTCATGCATTGGAGAAGGCAATGGCAACCCACTCCAGTGTTCTTGCCTGGAGAATCCCAGGGACGGGGGAGCCTGGTGGGCTGCCATCTATGAGGTCGCACAGAGTCAGACACGACTGAAGGAACTTAGCAGCAGCCTCTTACTCAGTCCTGTGGGGCCACAATGAGTGAGTCGTGGGAACGGCCTGATCTTTAGGAGAGGGAGTGGCTGGGAAGTGGCCTTTGGAAGAGGAATTGCTGATCCACCTCACCTGCAACCTAGAAAAATTCTACCCATTCTTCCATGTACCTTCTGCCTTGGAGGTGGGAACTGGAGACCTCAAGGGACCCTGAAAAGACCTCTGTGGTCCTCTTCCTTCCTGATGGAGGTAGGCCATCACACGTGCCTCAGGTGCATGCTGCCTGCAGGAGGAAGTGGGTTAGGTCCCACGTTTTCTTTGTAACTCTTGGGCTTCATGCAGCAGGATGCAGTTTACCATGCTCATCCATGGCACAGTGAGGAGGGACGGATGCGAGGGATGAGACCCCGCTGAGAATTTCGGGCCACCCATGGAAAAGACATTGCTGGTCTTCAGATATCTCGGAAGTGGGCAAGTTCCTGGGCTGTGGATGGGGTTGAGCTAAGAGCATCACACCAACCCCAGAGGTTCGTGGGAGATTGGTGGAAGGTTGTTTTCCTTGCCTCAAGGCAGTGACACCTGAGTCTGCTGTTTCTTAACTCTCTCCCTTGTCTGGAACTCAGATCCCTCATCTCTGTTTCTTTGTTGCCTTGAGCTGAGTTTCCTGGGAGCCTTCAGCAAAGGAGCTGAGAAAATGTCTGATTCCCAGAGTTAACGGAATTACCATGATGTCCCCAGAAGACTACTCAGCTCTTAATTCAAATGTCAACAGTATAAATGCTTCCATTCCCTGAGTCGAGAATCTTCAAAAGCAAAAATAGTCCTTCCTTAGGTCAGCAGTCCTTGGCTTGTGGTTGCAACCCCCAGGGGGACGATCTAGTCACTGGCAGAGTGGGTGAAAAATCAGGAACAAATGTCTTGGCGTGATGACTGTCCGCGCTCTGCAGGGACAGAGGCATCCATGGGATTCAGAGTTTGAGTCACTCCAGGGGCCGTGACAACAGCTGAACTCTGTGTCCAAGAGGTGTCCCATGGCTGACTCAGCCTCAGGGCCTCCCACGCCTTGGCTGTCCCATTTGCCCACTGTTTCCTGGCCGTGGGGGCATCCACGCAGCAAAGGATGGAGCCCACAGGGGCCCACGAAATTGCATTTCCCACAGCTCAAAGAAAGGACCTGGGGTTTCAGAATGAGTCAGAGCAGGGCAAGCTGGGTGAGGGTTTTTGGATGACTTTTTCTTTTATTCCAAGGAACTTGAATGCTTGCAAGCTGTGAGCTCAGGCTTGGCCAAAGGAACCCAGAGAAGCAAGAAATGGAAAAGATGTGACTGCATTTAAAAGTTAATCTTACTTTCCTAAATCAAGGAACCCTTGAGCATAACAGCTTGGAGAGGCAGACCATAAAATTTCCTAGACACTTGAACAATGACCATTGAAACTGCAGGAAGAGTAACTTCCACTGAAACGGGCTGGGCCGGTCCTCCCAGCATCTCCACATCCTACCACCTCCAGGACAGTGAATGTTCTCCAGGGGGATGGAGACCTGGAGCCCAGCCCGTCGGTCGCTCCAAGCCTCCCTGAAGATGCTCTGATTGCTCCTTGGGCCCTGGGGCAGTCAGCAAGTTCTCTGGAGTTCACCCATTGAGTCCTACCCCCAAATGTGTGGGAAAGAGTAAAAGGAAAGCGACTAAGAGGAAGGCTCTTAGTCCCTGCTTTCCCCCCATTCCTCTTGTGTCTCAAGTCACCATCATGTGGAAGAGAACATTTCCCAGTGCTGGGCTGGGCAGAAACTGGTGCTCACGGGTGAGACAAGCTGGGCGGCTGAAAGGTGGAGGTGGTGGAGTCCAAGGGGATCTGGGTGAGGCAGGCAGAGTCATTATGGGCTCAGTGCAAAGAGCCATCACCTGTGCTGTGGGTCTGGGGTGGAAGGGATAGATGGAGGCTGGTATTGGCCGCCTGCTCTCTGTGGCTCTCGCTCAAGCCCAGGGCTCCCACTGAGCAGCATCTAGTTTAAAGATGCTCCTCTGCTTTACCCTGTGTCCTCAGGGACTTAAGACACAGGCAATAGGAGCTCTGACAACTCTCCTATGTCTCCAAATATTAATATTTGTCGAGTACCTGTTACTACCTGTCAGCTATGGTGCTAGACATTGAGCAAACAGCAGCAAAAAAAGATCAAAAGTAATAAGAAACAAACAAAAATCTCCCCAGAATCCTGCCATGATAGACTTTATATCATAGTCAGAAAAACCAATTTTTAAAAAATCACCATAATGAAGAAGTCAATGTCAGCCCTGTCTCTTTGCGCATGTAAAGGGTCACACAGCTCTTGGAACCATCCTTACGTCATTTGCAGGTAGAACAAGTTGTCATTGAATGAGGTCCCTTCCTCCCCCTGCATTTGTTGCTTTAGGACTTGTTCCTTGCCTGAATCCAGTTCATGTTGGGGAAGGACATGGTTGCGCCTCTTACAAGCCTAACCAAGAGGGAGAGCGGCAGTCACTCTGCAGCTCCCTGTTGCATCTGGTCGGCCTGCCTGGCTCAGATTCACCAATGAAGCAGGTGGGTTTTAGGGGGAGTCACCACACATTTAGATTAGAGGCACAGTTCCTATTAGAAACTATTATTATGGCCTTGCTGCTACCCAATGCCCTAGTTTATCCAGGGGACAGGTGATGGGTGTGAGGACCACAGATGTAGCCATAGCAACAGAGAGAAGTGAAGACAGATGAGGTTTTAGAGACCAACCTATAGGATGCCCTAACGCATTGGTTGTCAAGGATGGAGGGAAAAGAAGAATCAAGAAAAATCCCTTGGATGGATATTTGGCTTGAGCGATTGCATATTATCAATATATGTATAAGAAAAGAAGTGGTGTCAGACGTTGTTATAGAAAAATGCTAAAATGTCAATGTTTAGTTTTGATCATCAATTTTCACCGAAATCACTGATGATTCAGCCTAGCTGGTATTGACGTTGGCATCCTGAGGGGAAAAATACATTATAGGGTATCAATTTTCCCCCTGAAGTGGAAACAGTCAAGGCTAATTTAAAAAAATTCTCTGTGATAATTATAGCTAAATCATGAGTGATTCTTTTAAAAGAAAGCACAAAAGTAACCCCCAAAGTAAGGAAAAAGTAACCCTCCAACCTTCCATTATTGTTATTTAACTTCTTTGCCCATAAATTCCCCTTCTGTAAACATAAAAGGTTTCAGTTTAATGTCTAAGTAAAAGGAAAGTTGACTGAACCTCATACACCACCCGCCTGCCCCACTAGACAAGCTAGTAAAAGAGTCTCAAACTGGAAACAGAAAGGGCACAGACGAACAGGGTGAAGTTCAAGATGAGTGATACAGGGATGTTCTGAGCTTGAAGTCTTTCCTAAGCATCAAAAACTAGCCCTCACCCCAGCCCCCTGCTCCCGGCGGAGCTTGCTGAAAGGCTGAGCATCACTCCTACTGACTCCTCGAACCAATGAGGAAATAGCTTGGGAGGACATCTGGGAGGAGGCAGTCTACAGCTAGGGAAAATGTATGGCATTTGCAGCCAGACACACCTACGTTCGGTCCTGACCTCCATCACCTCCTAGTGAAGTCTTTGGGAAAGTAATTTCTCTGAGCCTGGTCTGAAAAATGCAGATTCGGTGACAGACCTCCCTGGCTTTTCTGATGACTCAGCATTGTGTACAGGACGCGCTCGGCACAGTGCCACCCTGTATGGAAAGCCAATAAACAGAGCCCAAGTCAGGCTCTTCAGAGGACTGCGACTTAATGGTAGAATTCAAGGACTTTAGAGCACACAAGGGATTTTTAAATTTCTTTTTTTGGATGGGAAAACCTCCTTTTTTAAATTCATAGGATTCTTAAAAAAATTTACACATAGTATTTACCAATGGAATACAGAAAAGTGAAATTAAAGAGCATCTGTTTTATTACCATGATTCAAGGTCTTTATGTTAAAAAATGTTAAAAAGTTCAGTTCAGTCGCTCAGTCATATCTGACTCTTTGCAACCCCATGGATTGCAGCACACCAGGCTTCCCTGTCCATCATCAACTCCCAGAGCTTCCTCAAACTCATGTCCATTGAGTCTGTGATGCCATCCAATCATCTCATCCTCTGTCATCCCCTCCTCCTCCTGCCTTAAATGTTTTCCAGCATGAGGGTCTTTTCCAGTGAGTCAGTTTTTCGCATCAGGTGGCCAAAGTATTGGAGTTTCAGCATCAGTCCTTCCAATGAATATTCAATACTGATCTCATTTAGGATGGACTGGTTGGATTTCCTTGCAATCCAAGGGACTCTCAAGAGTCTTCTCCAACACTACAGTTCAAAAGCATCAATTCTTTAGGCCTCAGCTTTCTTTATAGTCCAACTCTCACATCCATACATGACTACTGGAAAAACCATAGCTTTGACTAGACAGACCTTTGTCAGCAAAGTAAAGTCTCTGCTTTTTAATATGCTGTCTAGGTTGGTCACAGCTTTTCTTCCAAGGAGCAAGTGTCTTTTAATTTCATGGCTGAAATCACCATCTGCAGTGATTTTGGAGCCCCCCCAAAATAAAGTCTTTCACTGTTTCCATTGTTTCCCCGTCTATCTGCTATAAAATGATGGGACCAGATGCCATGATCTTAGTTTTCTGAATGTTGAGTTTTAAGCCATCTTTTTCCACTCTCCTCTTTCACTTTCATCAAGAGTCTCTGTAGTCCTTCTTCTCTTTCTGTCATAAGGATGGTGTCATCTGCATATCTGAGGTTATTTATATTTCCCCCAGCAATCTTGATTCCAGCTTGTGCTTCATCCAGCCCAGCGTTTCACATGATGTACTCTGCATATCAGTTAAATAAGCAGGGTGACAATATCCAGCCTTGATGTATATTGTATATATTCCTTACTGAATTTTGAACAAGTCCATTGTTTCATGTCTAACTGTTGTTTCTTGACCAGCATACAGATTTCTCAGGAGGCAGGTAAGGTAGTATAGTATTCCCATCTCTTGAAGAATTTTCCAAAATTTGTTGTGATCCACACAGTCAAAAGGCTTTGGTGTAGTCAATAAAGCAGATGAAGATGTTTTTCGGGAACTCTCTTGCTCTTTTGATGATCCAACAGATGTTGGCAATTTGATATCTGGTTCCTCTGCCTTTCCTAATCCAGCTTGAACATCTGTTGAAGCCTGGCTTGCAGAATTTTGAGCATTACTTTGCTAGCGTGAAAGATGAGTGCAACTGTGTGGTACATTCTTTGGCATTGCCTTTCTTTGGGATTGGAATGAAAATTGACCTTTTCCAGTCCTGTGGCCACTGCTGAGTTTTCCAAATTTTCTGGCATATTGAGTGCAGCACTTTAACATCATCATGTTAAGAAATTTGCTTGTAATAATAAATTCTTATTCTTGAAGTGATAAAGAGGGTGGAAATCTGACAAGCCCTCCGAAAACAACAAAAATCTCATGCCAAATTTTAAGACTATCACATAGTTTCTTCTGATTCAGGACTTTACAATGTTGAAAGCAGGTATTTCAGCCAAGTTTAAATACAGGGAGGACTATATATTGAAACATTTTGGGTTCACAGATAAACACATGTATTAGCATGGGTGTGATTTTTTTTAACTGTTTAAAAATTATGAACAATTTGTATAGAACATCATCTGGAAACCTAAATCTGGGGGTACTTGTCAATAAGTCCTTCTCTTGAATAAGCTGCTGTGTTGTGTGCATTTGTCTTTGCACTTTCTAGAAGGTTCAGCAACCAGCAGTGGGGACTCTTCCCCAGGTCTGTCCTGACTTTCCACCTCCACACTGTTTGCTCTATATGATATAATTAAAACAGCATTGGGCTTGGAGAATATGAATACTTGACATCAAACTTCTCTCTGACTTTCATTAACTACACGGCCTTTCTGTATCAGCTATCACTGTAGTAATGCTACGTAACAAACACTCCCAAATGCAATAGCTTTTTATCAGTGCAAACCAACGTGCTCATGAACTCACATGCTGATGCCACGGAGCTGGTCAGCCCTGGGCTTGGTGGGCAGCTGTGCCTCAGGCTGTGGGCCTACTGGGTTTGGCTACTGACTTTGAGATAAACTGAATCTGCTCCTAGGTTTTGTTCAGGGTCAAGGCTGAAAAGGCAGTGGCCACCCAAGGAAAATTCTTTTAATAGCAGACCTCAGAGTGGTTTAGCCAAGCCAAAGTGCCCAAGAACATCTAAGGCTTGTGCTCATACATATCTGCTCATGTTCCTTGTGTTCTGAGAAACGTGTATGCAGATCATGAAGCAATGGTTAGAACCGGACATGGGACAATGGACTGGTTCAAAATTGGGAAAGGAGTATGACAAGGCTATGTATTGTCACTCTGCTTATTTAACTTGTATATAGACTACATCACGTAAAATGCTGGGCTGAACGAATCAAAAGCCGGAATCAAGATAGTTGGGAGAAATATCAACAACCTCAGATATGCAGATAATACCACTCTAATGGCAGAAAGTGAAGAACTAAAGAGCATCTTGATGAAGGTGAAAGAGCAAAGTGAAAAAACTGGCTTAAAACTCCACATTCAAAAAGCTAAGATCATGGCATCTGGTCCCATCACTTCATGGCAAATAGAAGGGGGAAAAGTGGAACCAGTGACAGACTTTATTTTCTTTAGTTCCAAAATCACTTTGGATGGTGAGTACAGCCACGGAATTAAAAGACCCTTGCTCTTTGGAAGGAAAGCTATGACAAACCTAGACAATATATTGGGCTTCCTAGGTGGCTCAGTGGATAAAGAATCTGCCTGCAATGCAGGAGGTGCAGGTTCAATCCCTGGATTAGGGAAGATCCCTTGGAGGAAGGCATGGCAACCCATTCCAGCATTCTTGCTGGAGAATCCCATGGACAGAGGAGCCTAACAGGCTACAGTGCGTAGTGTCACAAAGAGTCCAACATGACTGAGGTGACTGAGCACAGACAATATATTAAAAACCAGAGACATCACTTTGGTGACAAAGATCTGTATAGTCAAAGCTATGGTCTTTCCAGTAGTCATGTATGGGTATGAGAGTTGGATCCTACAGAAAACTGAGCACTGATGAATTGATGTTTTCACATTGTGATGCCGGAGAAGACTCTTAAGAATCCCTTGGACAGCAAGGAGATCAAACCAGTCAATCCTAAAGGAAATCAACCCTGAATATTCACTGGAAGGACTAATGCTGAAGCTAAAGCTCCAATACTTTGGCCACGTGGTGAGAAGAGCCGATTTATTGGAAAAGATCATGATGCTGGAAAAGATTGCGGGCAGGAGGAGAATGGATGACAGAGGATGAGACGGTTAGACAATATCCCTCACTCAATGGACATGAATGTGAGCAAACTCCAGGAGGTTATGAAGGACAGGGAAGACTGGTGTGCCGCAGCCCATGACCCCAAAGGGTCAGACACAACTTAGCGACTGAACAACAGCATGTTCCTTTGGACAGAGTGCGTCCCAGTGTGATGGAGCTGCTTGGGAGGGGAGGTGTGTGAGTATTTGTGGACAATTGTCCAAACTATCAGGCTGTCCAAAGCCATCTGTAAAACTAGGAGCAATGGTTCCCACCTCCTGGGCTGCTGTGTGTGTGTGTGACAGACATGAGTGTCTGTTCCACAGATGAAGTCAGCTTTGTCCTGGCCCAGTTGTCCAAACACACGAATGTCAGATACACAGCTCTCGGTGCATGAATTCCCGGCCCCCTCAGAGAGGGCACCCACAGCAAGGCTAAGGTGACCTTGTCCTCGCTAAGTGACCACAGCTTCCCCTACTCAAGCTTTCACTTGGTTTTAGGGCCCCCACCCATCAGCCAGCTCGACCCTCATTTGGCAGAAGGGCTTAATAACTAAAGCTGTTTTTTGTCTTTTTCTTCCTAGGAACTGTAGAGACCAAGACAGATAGTTGCTCCCTTTTATCTCTTTCTTCTCCTAAGCTCACTCCAAGTACAGATCTTATCCAAAACACATCTTTGATAATCTGATGCGAGTTTGGCAGCAAAAGAGGATTCTTGAAGAATTTATGTCACCATCTTGATAACAGAACTTTCCACAGTGATTCCCTTAGAACGTGTCTGTTTAACTCAGAGGGGTTTGGGAATAGAGCTGCTTTTCAAACGGACCAGCTTGTGGTCAGCAACTTTAGCCTTTGGGACATGAAGAATCTTGTTTGTGAGGACGGTTGCTTTGTTTACAGGACAACACATGGTTGTAGAATGGCTGGTGATCCAAGGGTGAAGTATCTCGCTGACAGCTTTGTGGTCCATGGCAGTTATATGTTCCAAGATAGAGACTCTGCTTCTGTTGCATCAGAGCTTGTAACTTACAATTCATCTTGACATGGAGGCATTGAAGTCTTTTGTTTAAGGCTTAAGTTGGACTACAGTTGTGCATGCATGCTCAGTCATGTCCGACCCATTGCAACCCCTTGGAGTGTAGCCTGCCAGGCTCCTCTGTCTGTGGGATTTTCTAGGCAAGAATACTGGAGTGTCATTTCCTCCTCCAGGGGATCTTCCTGACCCAGGGATCGAACCTGTATCTCCTGCATTGACAGGCAGATTATTTACCACTGAGCCACCTGGGAAGCCCAGACCACAGTTGGGAGAAGTCTAAAACAAAGGAAAAGTGCGCTCTGCAAGTGCACTGCAGCAAAGAAGATGTTACTGTTTTGGAACACAGAGAGCTGAGTCAGCTTGATCCACTGAGGCGTGAAAGTTAGGATGCCATAGTGTCCTGTGTCAAAGGGGCTTTGTGCCTGGAAGACTCAAACCCCGTCTCTACCAGTTAACACTGTGTAGTCTCAGACATGCCACTTCATCACTTCATGCCTCAGCTTCCTCCTGTCTAATGCATGCAATCAGACCTCACTCCCACTGGATGGGGTGGAGGTTGGAGATAATGTAGCCAATCAGCCAACACAAGGTGCTGTCATGAGAGACTGTGAAGCACAGGTATTCAAGTCCCGTTTGCTAGTGTCGCCCACCTGGATGGGGTCACGGACCCACCTCGCACCAGCTGTGTGGCCTTGGGGACGTTGCTCCATCTGCCTGAGCCTCAGGGTCCGAGTCTGTAGAGTGATGATGGTGGATCACCCAGCATACAGATGCTGTGAAGGTCAGATGCAGTGAGGAGGCGTGTCGGGTGTCCTGCACAGAGTCGTGCTGAATCCCATGACATCAAATGTTGCAGGAAGAGGTAGGGCACAGCTGGCTTGTCACGGCCAAGGCTGAAGGCAGTTTGACTCAGGTGGACCCAGGTGCCTTGGAAAGGCCTTTCCAGGTTGCACTGGTCAGCTTTGTCCTCTACACGCCCACTTGCTCCTGAGCGGTCTTGAGCTACCGCTCAGGGCTGCGTGGCCTTGGAGCCCAGCTGGAGTGTAGTGTTGTAAGGACATCCACACGACGTGGCGCTGAACTCAGAGACACCTGCGAGGCTGCCGGAAACTGGGGGAACTTCTTTGAGATTCTCCAAGGTTGGATGGCATCACTGACTCAATGGACATGACTTTGAGCAAACTCTGGGAGATAGTGAAGGACAGGGGAGCCTGGCATGCTGCAGTCCATGGGGGCACAAACGGTCAGACATGACTGAGTGACTGAACAGTTCTCTGTGAACCAGGAGGGGCAGAATAACTACTTTCCCATTGAGACAGAGCCTGGCTGCATCTCACTAAGCCTTGATGTCTTGTTTTGGAAAAGGATCCCGAATCATTTGTTTCTCCACTTTTCCTGAAGAAAGATCATTGTCTTTTCCCTCTGTTTATTTACTTTCGCCAGTATTTATCTTGAGGCAAAACCCAGCCACATGCCAGCTGCTTTGTCTTCACACTGGAGATTTCAACGTTGGGGGATCATGAGATGTACTGAGAGACGCCTCCATGTCGGGGAGAGAGGGCTAGTTGGGGATCCCATAAAGCCTCAGGCTGGAGCCTGGGAAGCCTACATGATGGGCTACAGCAGGGACCTGAAGGTTTACACGGAGTCCTGACACGCTTTCCACAGGTTATACTCCCGGGGTGACCCTGGCTCGGCTATAACTAGGTTGCAGCCAGCAGATTCATTCATTCTATTAATATTTTCTAAACATCTACCAGGCATCAGGCAAGATCCCCTCATCCTTGCCACAAAGACTGGGGAAGAGGAACATTTAGCAAGTAATCTGAGACGTAAGAAATCAAGCAGTGCCTGGAAATAAAATACAGAGTCCCGAGTGCCTCTACCATGGACCTGATTTATTCCAGAGTCAGAGAGTGTTCTCCTGAGAAAGTGAAGGTAGCTGAACCCTGGTATGTTCATGTCCCTGGAGAAGAAAATGGCAACCCACCCCAGTATTCTTGCCTGGAGAATTCCATGAACAGAGGAGCCTGGTGGGCTAGAGTCCATGGGGTCACAAAGAGTCAGACACAACTGAGTGACTAACATACACACACATTCATGTATTGATTTAGGGTGTGAGAGTCGGTCCCTGGAAACAGACCCACAGAGGTTTTACGGAAGTGCTCCCAGGAGAATTCCATAGGGATGTGGAGCAGGCAGGACTGGACATGGGGAGGAGCTGAATTATAACATGGCTGCAAATAAGACCCCAGTGAAACCAACAGGTGACTCTATAGTAGAATTGTCCTTTAGAGTTGTCCCAACCGAGGGGAAAGAAGTGGGTCTCTGTGTCTCCAGGTCAGCCAGTCACTGGCTGTGGAACACTGTTGGGACCAGGAGAACCCTGAGTCAGGAGATCCCTGGAGCTGAGGGCGAGTCCCAGTAAGGGACGTGGCCGTGAGCCACCAGCAGCCCGTTGGGGTTGGGGATGATGCATCCTCTGGAAGAGGGAAGCACCAGGGGGCCGTCACAGCAACACATCCTTGTTGAAAGCCCACTGGGAGTAGGTTCTTCTGAGTGTCCTGAGTCAGTTCAGATGATAGGAACACTCTCTGCCCTCACGCCGAGCGCTGATGGTTCTTCACCTTACCCTATCCACTCCTCTCCCCTGAGATCTACGGCTGGACCCCCAACTGCCTACGTGAGAGTGCTCTGGGATGGGACACGACCCTACACAGAGCAAACAATGTGCACAAAGCCTGGATCATCCCCTCCCCGCCCTCCAAACCCACTCTCCCCACAGCCTTGCCCGTCTCAGCCGGGGAAAGCTTATCCTTCCAGTCCACAGGCCGGAAAGCGCACATCTCCCACGAACCAGTTCTACCCTCCTTTCAAATCTAGAATGTGAGCTCTCTATCTCCATGGCCACCACTTTGGCCCAAGCCTCCATGAACCCTAGCTCCCACCTGGATCGTCACAATAACCTTCTCTCTGGCTTCCTCTTTCTGCCCTTGTCCCCCCGGTCTATCCTCAACCGACCAAGTACGGTAATCCTACTAAAACACGTGTCAATCTCTGCCCTTGTGTGACTCACCACCCAGTGAGCCCAGCTCATTCAGGACACAGCCTCACAGTGGTCTCCATGGCTGTCCTGCCACCAGCTTTATTTAGGTATTTTATTCATTGTCCATCTTTCCAATTAATCAGCACTCATTGGGCCATAGAGGAATCAAAGGAGTTCCAGAAAACATCTACTTCTGCCTCACTGACCATGCTAAAGCCTTTGACTGTGTGGATCACAACAAACAGTGGAACATTCTTAAAGAGATAGGAATACCAGACCAACTTAACTGTCTTCTGAGAAACCTGTATGCAGGTCAAGAAGCAATAGTTAGAACTGGACGTGGAACAAGGGACTTGTTGAAAATTGGGGAAGGAGTACATCAAGGTTGTATATTGTCACCCTGCTTATTTAATTTATATACAGAGTACATCATGCAAAATGCCGGGCTGGATGAATCACAAGCTGAAATTAAAATTACCAGGAGAAATATCAACATTCTCAGATGTACAGATGATACTACTCTAATGGCAGAATATGAAGGGGAACTGAAAAGTCTCTTGATGAGGATGAAAGAGGAGAGTGAAAAAGCTGGCTTAAAACTCAACATTCAAAAAAATGAAGGTCATGACAACCGATCCCATCACTTCATAGCAAATATTAATAGAAGGGGAAAAAGTGGAAGCAGTGACATCAAAAGAAACAATGGAAACAGTGACAGACTTTATTTTCTTGGGCTCCAAAACCACTGCAGATGGTGACTGCAGCCATGAAATTAGAAGACACTTGCTCCTTGGAAGGAAAGCTGTGACAAACCTAGATAGTGTATTAAAAAGCATAGACATCACTTTGCTGATAAAAGTCCATATAGTCAAAACCATGTTTGGATGCGAGAGTTGGACCATAAAGAAGGCTGAATGCCAAAGAATTGATGATTTCAAACTGTGGTATTGGAGAAGATTTTTTAGATTCCCTTGGACAGCAAGATCAAACCAGCCAGTCCTAAAGGAAATCAACCCTGAATGTCATTGGAAGGACTGGTGCTGAAGCTGAAGCTCCAATACTTTGGCCATCTGATGTGAACAGCTGACTCATTGGAAAAGACCCTGATGCTGGGTAAAGCTGAGGCCAGGAGGAGAAGAGGGTGGCAGAGGATGAGATGGTTAGATAGTATCATGGACTCAATGGACATGAATTTGAGCAAACTCTGGGAGACAGAGGAGCCTGGCATTCTGCAGTCTGTTGGGTCACAAGGAGTTGGACATGACTTACTGACTGAACAGCAGCAAACCAATTAAAAGATAAGCCCCACTGAGGGCAGAGTTTTCATTTATTTTTAATGATTTTATTTCTATTTGTAGTACCTAGGACATGAGCTAGTACGTAGTAGGTTTTCAATAGATGTTCCGTACATAAAAGGAGTAACTTGATTGCCTAAATCTCCTCCCTAAGCATCTCCTTGAGAACATAAAGCTACTTGAATTGGAGTTCAGTATTTCACATCAGCTAACAGGCTGTGATTATGTCAGCCCCCTGACACTGGACCCTACCTGTTCTCAGGTGTGCCTCCTCCCCATCGAGGACTCAGGCTCTATACAAGGCACACTTCTGTCTGAATCTTGCATGCGGTGATTGACATGGGAAGATTTAGGCTGCCTTATTACTTCGGGATTGTTTCTTTGAATTGACCCCGGGCAGTGTGGACCAGGTGGAGCCCAGATTCTGTTTGCGGTAAATCACCAACAGAACTTAAAGGTACCTTCTGTACCTTGTTCCCACTCAGCTGTGTAGAAGGAAGGAGATTAGAAAGGAAGACCTGATGGCCAAGTCTGGATCTGATCTTTGGAGAGTGAAGCTCAAGGAAGGTGGAGGCATGAAAAAGAAGACACGTCCTGAGGACGAACTTCTCCTCTGCAGTCATCCCGGGGACTGATTGGAGTCACGGGGAAGATCATAGATGCTTGCAAGGGAGAACATGCAGTCCTGCAAGTGGGATGGGAGGCCCAGCCCGTGGAGGGGATGGAGTCATGGTGAGGATCCAGCCTGTCAGCAGAGATTGAGGCCAGACCCTCTGCCTTCCCCTTGAATTTTACACGGTCAGAAAAACAGATTCGGTCTCCAAGGCATAATGCATCCCATGAAGTTTTAGCTATGAGTGTTCTGCAAAATAGACCATTTCCTCTCGTTAAATAAACTTGGGAGCTGTGAGCTGAACGTTTTTGAAAAAGCTTGATTCACAAGCCAAGCTATATGTCTTCTAAGAATGGATATTCATAGGGTCTAGCCAGTTGGACTTTCCAAGAAATCCTCTGGGCTGGGTTCACAGAAGCTTCTTTCTCTCTTTCGTCAAGAGCAGATGTCAGTGACTAGATGAATGCCTTCCCTGAGCACAAATACGTACCTCTAAACCTTTTAATTTCTGGGATTCTGTCATCATTACAAATTTTATTCTCAAAACACATAAAATTAATTTTTCCAACTTGTCTGACATCTTGCAAAAACGGAATGAGATTAACTACAGAAGCTGGACCCAAGGCAGTCAGAGCTACAGGGAGCTGCTGTTTGGGCCTTGGTGGAGGGCAGGCAGGAAAGCCCGTTAGAGATGTTTGCACAGTGGAGCCTCGGAGCTCAGATCAGAAGGTACTGCTGGGCATGAGTCTGCCTCCCTCACCAGCCTTCCAGACTGGAATATTCTCTCTGGTGCCCAGGAAGTGGGGCTATGATTCTGGCCTCCATAGCCGGGGCAGCACTGGGCTGCTTGCCAGCTGACCCTCCAGTTAAGCAAGGAGACACTCCCCCCAACCCCCCACCCCCAGATAGGCAAGTCACGTTTTCCATGGGACCAGCATCTTAGCCATTTCCACAACTGGGGACCAAGATCTGGGAGCTTTCTGTTCCAGTCTTGAGAAAGGTAAAACTTGGGATCCTGTATCTGGCAGAAGAAGCCCCAGGTGAACACCGAGAAGGCACGGACAGGCTGAGGACACAAAGTCTCCAGAACACCCCACAAAGGTGGCTTCAGACAGACAACTAGGGAGGGCCTTCATCCCACCCACTTCGCCGGGAGAGCTGGAGGAACTGCCCGAGGCTTAAATGAGTGGGAATCAAACTCAGTTTACAGCCCCAAGGGCAGTTTTCACTGGACACCTTATGGAGAACCAAAGAATGGTTCTCACCACCTTCTTCCCAGAGAGACCATTCACTCACTGGACTCCAGGATTCAACAAGGGGCGAAATCCCTGCACTCTCCCAGCCACATGGGGCAGTTAACTGTGGACTCTATGACAGGACCCCGCCCCCCGTGTATTTGGAATCTAAATTCCCAATGTGATGAAAAACTCAGTCCGGAAGTTCATCATTTATAGATATCAGGCAACAGGGCCTTTTGCATCTCCACACCCTCTGAGGAGAGCTGGTCCTTCAAAGTGCAATTTGGCTTCTCTAAAAAGGCGAGATTATGAAGACCCAGACAGTGTGGCTTGCCTAGAAAAATACAGTGAATCACAGCGGAAACGAGAGCGAAAACAATCCCCAGGCTTGCAGCCCATGAGACCATTTTCTTTTTCTTGTTAAACACACACACACACACATTAAAACTAATCCACACGATACTCTAAAATCTTACTTCACTGATAAGTCAAACAAAAACAAATATATGATACCACTTACAAGGGGAATCTAAACAACTGATGCAAATGAACTTATTTATAAAACAGAAATGACTCAGACGTAGAGAACAAACTTATGGTTACCAAAGAGGAAGAGTGGGAAGGGATAAATTGGGAATTTGGGGTTAACATATATACACTGCTGTGCATAACATTTTCCCTGGAGGGGGAAATGGCAACCCACTCCAGTATTCTTGCCTGGGAAATCCAATGGACAGAGGAGTCTGGTGGGCTATAGTCCATTGGGTCACAAAGAGTTGGACGTGACTGAGATACTGAGCAAGCATGCATATAACATAAGACCTACTGTGTCTTTCCCTTATAGGTTATTACAATATATTTAATATAGTTCCCTGTTCTGCACAGTAGGTCTTATGTTATATGCATGCTTGCTCAGTTGCTGTACATCTGAAACATTGTAAATCAACTCTACTTCGATTTTTTAAAAAGAAAAAAAAAACTTGCTTCACTGAGAATATTGCTCTATTTAAAAGCATGAAGGGTTGTCTCTAGTTCAGAACTTGCTTATTTTAATGTATTTATATGAGTAAAATTAGACCCATTTTGTAAAAATATTTTGCACATTTAAAGACTGATTAATTTTTTAATTTATCCACATGGAAATTATCAGCTATCTTTTATACACAAGCCATCATAGGCATAAATGAGTATAATCCGTTTCCCGAATTGTTAACATTAACCTTCTACAAGGTACTCATATATGCTAACTGTGAACAGAAATGAGAACACATATAAACTAAAATAGAAATGGAGGGAGAAAACGAACCATTGAGAGAATTGTAAATCATGAGACTGTTTTTCTCCATGCAAATAAACTGAAATTAATAAGAGATTTTGACCTCAGAAACTTTTTTACCCTGAGGATACTTTGAATAGAAGCATTTTATCAGAGTTTCGTAAGAACTGAAGAATTTTCTGTGAAATAGTTATTTTCTGAGTTGAATTGTCCTAGACCCAATATAATTGTTTATTCTACTTTCTATCCATCAAAACTAAATATTTTCACTTGTTTCCATTTTCATTTTACTGTAATAATTACCATCATGGTAATTTCTCTTCATTTATTTGGAAGAGTTTATAATGAAGATCAATATCCGATTCCTCAATTAGCAAAATTTGAACAGTCATTGCTTCTGCCATTATTAGATTTTCTTTGGGGATCTTTATTCACTATTACTACACAGTCCAATTTTCCTGTCCAATGTTGAACATCAGAATTTAGGCAGGAACATTTACTTCTTGCAAAATTTTAGTCAATCCCAACTCTATCTCTGTGTATCTTTAGTTATTATCAGTTTAATTTTGTGGTCTTTTTCCTACAAAGATTATTGACTGTAAATTGGATTAAAAAAAAATGCTTCTGTGATTTTGAAAAACTGACATTACGAGAAAGTCTTTTGAAAGAGGATGGAAGAGAGTAAAGAGGGGAAGATGAAAAAATATAGAAGGTAGGGGGTGGCCTGGAAAAAACAAGAGCTGCAGAGTTAGAGTAGACAGGAAGGCTGCAGGTGTGGGTAAAAAAGTCTTTTGGTTACCAGAGGGTAAGGGTGGTGAGGAAGAGAGTTAGGGAGTCTGGGATGAATGTGTCAGTTCAGTTCAGTTCAGTCGCTCAGTCGTGTCCGACTCTTTGCGACCCCATGAATTGCAGCACGCCAGGCCTCCCTGTCCATCACCAACTCCCGGAGTTCACTCAGACTCACGTCCATCAAGTCAGTGATGCCATCCAGCCATCTCATCCTCTGTCGTCCCCTTCTCCTCTCACCCCCAATCCCTCCCAGCATCAGAGTCTTTTCCAATGAGTCAACTCTTTGCGTGAGGTGGCCAAAGTACTGGAGTTTCAGCTTTAGCATCATTCCTTCCAAAGAAATCCCAGGGCTGATCTCCTTCAGAATGGACTGGTTGGATCTCCTTGCAGTCCAAGGGACTCTCAAGAGTCTTCTCCAACACCACAGTTCAAAAGCATCAACTCTTTGGCACTCAGCTTTCTTCACAGTCCAACTCTCACATCCATACCTGACCACCAGAAAAACCATAGCCTTGACTAGACAGACCTTTGTTGGCAAAGTAATGTCTCTGCTTTTCAATATGCTATCTAGGTTGTCATAACTTTCCTTCCAAGGAGTAAGCGTCTTTTAATTTCATGGCTGCAGTCACCATCTGCAGTGATTTTGGAGCCCAAAAAAATAAAGTCTGACACTGTTTCCACTGTTTGCCCACCTATTTCCCATAAAGTGATGGGACCGGATGCCATGATCTTCGTTTTCTGAATGTTGAGTTTTAAGCCAACTTTTTCACTCTCCTCTTTCACCTTCATCAAGAGGCTTTTTAGTTCCTCTTCACTTTCTGCCATAAGGGTAGTGTCATCTGCATATTTGAGGTTATTAATATTTCTCCTGGAAATCTGGATTCCAGCTTGGGCTTCTTCCAGCCCAGCGTTTCTCATGATGTACTCTGCATAGAAGTTAAATAAACAGGGTGACAATATACAGCCTTGACGTGCTCCTTTTCCTATTTGGAACCGGTCTGTTGTTCCATCTCCAGTTCTAACTGTTGCTTCAACCCGTACACTCTGCCATATTTAAAACAGATAACCAACGGGACCTACTGTACAGCACAGGGAACGCTGATCAATATTCTGTGACAACCTGATCAGGCGAAGACTTTGAAAAAGAACATATGCACGTATGTGTGTAACTGAACCACTTTGCTGTACACTTGAAACTAACACAACCTTGTAAATCACCTACACTCCAACATAAAATAAAACGTTTAAAAATATCTTTAGGGTAGAA
Source organism: Bos mutus (assembly GCF_027580195.1). Lineage (NCBI taxonomy): Eukaryota > Metazoa > Chordata > Mammalia > Artiodactyla > Bovidae > Bos > Bos mutus. Next base: position 114,423,084 of record NC_091619.1, on the reverse strand, counting down.
AGAAGAGCAAATGGGCTAGAAAGAATCTTTTCGGCTTCTCTTTCAGCCGCTCCATGCTTTGAGAAACACATTCTTTACTTCCTTTCTGTGATAACACGGTCTCCTTGTTCTCTGCTTATCTTTACAGAACCACCTTCTCCCTTCCTTGCCAGCTCATCTTTCTCTGCAGAAGCATTTCGTGTCAACATTCCTGAAGGCTTGGTTCTGGTTTCTCTCCTCAACCAAACGGTCAGTTCACCATCAGTGAGCTCATTCGCATCCATGACTACACAAGCCGTTGATTTTCCTTATAAACCTTCAAGTCAATGACTAACTTCCTTCATCTCCATCAGCACCACCATCTCTCATCTGAGCTTGAGTCAGAGGCATCTGAGCACCAGCCTGCTTCTGTTTGTGTTCCCCACTCTCCCCTCCCTCATTCTTTCTCCACCAGGGAGCAAAGTGATCTTTTCAGAAGTCCCCCTTGGAAGCTTCAGCTGAATATATATTGGGAAGAAATATTTTAATAAACAATGGACAAAATAGTCGAAACTGGAAAAAAAATTGAGGTGCAAGAACTCAACAAATCCAAGCATAAGAGATATGAAGAGAGCTCCACACAAATATATCATGGTGTAATTGCTCAAAACCATGATTAAAAATGTTTGAATTATGTTAGCCATAATCTTATCTTTTCACCACTCTCCCAGGATCCTGATTAAAATTTACCCAACATAAATGATGCATTGGCCCCAATATTATTTATAATTGCATTTTAAGTACCTAACAATATATCTTGGGAAAACAGGAAGGTAAGTGTCCTTTTTAAAGCCTCTAACAATGTCCTCTGCAGACAGTGAGGGTTAACTGAGAGAAGCAACAATGAAAACTAGGAGAGAGACAGGAACTGTCTCACTCTTGCACTTGGTTAGGCATCCCAACAAGGGAAGCAGAGATAAACACCTTCAGTTCTCATTTCCTAATAGTTCAAGAGCATGTGCATGCTCAGTTATGTCTGACTCTGGGCAACTCCCATGGACTGTAGCCCATGAGGCTCCTTTGTCCATGGAGTTTTCCAGACAAGAATACTGGAAGGGGTTGCTGTTTCCTCCTCCAGGGGATCTTCCTGACCTAAGGAATGAACCCTTGTCTCCAGCATCTCTTGCACTGGCAGGCAGATTCCTTACAGCTGAGCTACCTGAGAAGCACAGTAGTCCAGCAGATGATGCACTGAAAGGCTTTGCGTTTCATCTCAGTGTGACTTGTGGTTGCATGCCCCCAGTATCAGGTGACATGGAGAGCTGCTACAAACTTCTGCTTGTTCACTGGCCAGAAACACATCCAGCCAGGGCAAAAGACAGGTCAAATGCTTTGGGCTTAACACCTTGCTGCTGCTGCTAAGTCACTTCAGTCGTGTCCGACTGTGCAACCCCATAGATGGCAGCCCACCAGGCTCCCCCGTCCTTGGGATTCTCCAGGCAAGAACACTGGAGTGGCTTGCCATTTCCTTCTCCAGTGCATGAAAGTGAAAAGTGAAAGGGAAGTTGCTCAGTCGTGTCTGACTCTTTGCGACCCCCTGGACTGCAGCCTACCAGGCTCCTCCAACCATGGGATTTTCCAGGCAAGAGTACTGGACTGGGGTGCCATTGCCTTCTCCGTAACACCTTGAAGCAGCCCTAAAGCAAGGATGGGTAGAAGGTCGTGGTTCAATAGCCACACTCCTTGCCCTCGAAGGTGAGTTGGGTGCAGTTTCCCAGACACTGAACCTCAAGTGCCCACAGCAGAAGCTTACTCATTAACATTTGTTTGCTTTCTTCTTTACCCAGTGCTTCAGCACATCATGAAGTCCCCACCCGCTCATTCAAACCCTTTCTCACCCTCATGGACTTCCCTGCTCGGTTGACAGGTTTGAAGGACTTTGCTAGGGCAGACATTCTTAGGCAGATTGTTCTGGATAACCAGCTTACATGTTGCCACGGTTATTCCACAGAGGGGACATGAAGCAGGCTCTGGACTCAGAACCTGTTCCTTCTGAACCTCAAATCTACCAGCTTGCACCTATATGTTTGGAGTCCTGGCTCCAGATTATGACCCAGAAACTGGCAAGGAGGCCTTTTAACATCACCCAAACTTTACTTCTACAGTAAACTTACAACTGAAAAGGAGAAAAGGAAAAGGAAAGTGAAGTTGCTCAGTCGTGTCTGACTCTTTGTGAGCCCATGGACTGTAGCCTGCCAGGCTCCTCTGTCCGTGGGATTCTTCAAGAATACTGGAGTGGGTTGCCATTTCCTTCTCCAGGGGATCTTCCCGACCCAGGGATTGAACCTGGGTCTCCCACATTGTAGGTAGACGCTTTACCATCTAAACCACCAGGGAAGTCTCAGGGAAAAGGAGAACTTACTACCTAACAAAGAATGCATGCCACAGTTCTTCCTGCTTCCACCTCCATTTAAGCTAGATCAGGGGCTGAGGTGTGGGGGTGTTGCCCCAGGTGGATACAGAACGTCCTCCTACCAGCTGGTACCCAGGCCCCCAGCCCCGGCCAGCATCAGTGGTTTCCTTGTGTAAGCAGCACTGAGGTTTGGAGTTTTTCTCCCATGAGAGAAAGCATAATAAAAATCTATTAACTCCAGAAATGATTGTAGATTTTATTTTATTTTTTTTTACTTTTTTTGGCCTGAGGAGTATTCCAGTTGTTGCTGTCCTGACCTACCCTTGAGAAAGATGCAAACCTTCTGTGTGACACAAAAGCTGTGGTTTTCTCCCAGAGCTCACCCACGCCTTCCTTAGAACGGCCAAGTCTTTCCCTTTAATGTCATAGAGGACTTTTGCAGTGAGTCATCGTGATCTGAACTGTCGATCTCTTACTATATTTGGGGACCTTCCTCTCCATGCATCCCTGGAAGACTCCTGGGGACCCTGAACTCAAGCAGAGATGCTCAGCTGGCTGTGGATCTCCCAGCAGAATACCCTCCTGCACTGACATTAAGCATCTAGCAGCGGAGACCAGAATCTGTTGGCAATAACCAGAAATGAAAGACTTTTTTCTCTTGCCTTGTGTTTTCTAACATCCCTTGGCAAACAACCGCATAGTAGCATTTAGTCAAAGCACTGTTTAGTCCTTATTCAGTTCAGTTCAGTCGCTCAGTCATGTCTGACTCTGTGCGACCCCATGAATCGCAGGACACCAGGCCTCCCTGTCCATCACCAATTCCCGGAGTTCACTCAGACTCACATCCGTCGAGTCCTTATTAGTTGATTGCAAATCCCAGCATCACAGGAGCATCAACAAAATGTGCATTTTCACTTTCAACTAAAAGATTCACCTTCACAGGGGCTACTCATTACACGGTTTAAGAAACTATTTTCAGGGCTCTGTAAACATTCTAGGAGGCTTTTTTTAAATGAAGGTTTTGATTTTATGACTTTGGTTGATTGAAAAAAACTATGGTTGAGGAGGTGTGACCCAGACAGTGGAGTAGGAAGATCAAGATAATGGAGTAGGTGAGCTCACCGCCTCCTATGAGCACACCAAAATTACAGCTATTTGTGGGGTAACTACCTATGCAAACGGCCTGAAGACTAGCAGAAAAGAGTTTCCACAACGAAAGTGATAAAAAAGGACTCTCACTGAGACGAGTAGGAGGGGAAAAGACAGGTATAGTCAAGACCCACACTGCCAGGTAGGTGACCACAAATGGGAGGGTAATTACATCTGCAGAGGTTCTCCCCAGAGGATAAGAGGTTGACCCCCACGTTGGGCTTCCTAGCAAAGGGGTCCTGCACTGGGAAGACGAGCCTTCGAAACATCTGGCTTTGAAGGCCAGCAGGGTTTGAGCACAAGAGAACTGGAGAGCTATAGGAAACAGAGGCTTCACTCTGCGGGAAATAGAAACTCCATACTTAAAGGGCATACTCACAGTTTCACATGCTCCAGGCCCAGCACAGAGGCAGAAGTTTGAAAGGAGCCTGAGTCAGATCCACTTTCTGACCTTGGAGAGTCTCCCAGAAAGGCAGGAGGCAACCTGGACTCTTCCTGGGCAGAGATGCTGGCAGTGACAATTTCAGGGAGCTTGCTCTGCCGTGAGGATACCGCTGCTGGCAAACTCCATCTAGCCGACGAGCACCACGAGCTTATCTATCCATCAGTGGGCTGGCATCAGCCCTGAGCATTCCTATGCTGTACAACAAGCCATGCAGGGGCCTGGCTTCACCCACCAGTGGGCCAGGAGCCACCATGTGGAGCAGGCCTGGCAGCCAAACTGGCCAGGGGCCAGCCTAGTGTATCAGAACACTCAATAGCAGTTGGCCCCGCCACGAGAGAAGGTGGAAGTAGCCCACCTGGACAGCACCCCTAGAGGGTGTAACTCTGCTGACCGGAAAGAGGTGTGCTGCTGGGCCCCATAGGATGTGTCTGACATAAGGCCACTTCTCCAAGGCTGGGAAACAGCAACATACCTAACACATAGCAATGAACGAAGAGAATTAGGTAAATAAGGGGACAGAGGGATATGTTCCAAATTAAGGAGCAAGACAAAACCTTAGAAAAAGGTCTAAACAAAGTGGAGATAGGCGATCTACTTGATTAGGAGTTCACATTAATAATCAAAAGGATGCTCAGTGAAACTGGAAGAAGAATGGTGAACACAGTGAGATGTCAACAGTTATAAAATATAGAAAAGAACAAAACAGAGCTGAACAACGCAATAACTGAAATAAAACATACGTCAGAAGCAATCAATAGAAGATAAATGATACAGAGGAACAGATCAATGAATTGGAAGACAGAGGAAGGGAAATTACCCAAGTTGAACAGAAAAAAATATAAAAAAAAATGAGGATAGTTTAAGAGACTTTTGGACTATATCAAACACAATAACATTCACAGTAGAGACCCTGGTGCAAAAACAAACACATAGGTCAATGGAACCAACAGAGGGCTCACAAATGAATATATACTTACGTGGTCAATTAATCTATGGCAAAGAAGGCCAGGCTATACAATGGGGAAATGACAGTCTCGTCAATAAATGGTGATGGGAAAACTGGACAACTACACACAAAGGAATCAAAGTGGACTACTTCCTTACAACATATACAAAAATAAACTCAAAATGTATTAAAAATCTAAATGTAAGGCCTGAGACCATGAAACTCCTAGAGGAAAACATAGGCAGTGCACTCTTTCACCTCCATCTAAGCAAGACTTCTTTTCTGATCCATCTCCCCAGACAATGGAAACTAAAACAAAACTATGTCATACAGAGTAAAGTAAGCCAGAAAAAGAAAACCAAATATCACGTTATCGCTTACATGTGGACCCTAGAAAATGGTACACGCTAATTTATTTGCAAAGAAGGAAAAGAGACACATATAGAGAGAATGTATGGATATATAAGAATACAAAGGAAGAAAGGAGGGTGGGATGAACTGAGACTGGGATTGACATATATACACTATGATGCATAAAATAGACAACGAGTAAGGACCTACTGCATAGCACAGGGCCTCTACCCAGCTCTCTGCAGTGACATAGATGGGAAGGAAATCAAAACAAGGGGATACGCGCATATGCACAGCTGACTCACCGTGCTGTACAGCAGAAACCAGCACGACGTGGTAAAGCAACTATAGTCCGATAAAAGTTAGCAAAAAAGACCCCAAGTCAACAAATGGTGCTACATCAAACTAAAGAGCTGTTGCAGAGAGAGAAACTATCAGCAAAATGAAGAGGCGGCCTACTGAATGAGAGACGATGTTTTCAAATGATACGTCTGATAAGAGGTTGGTATCCAAAATACACAAGGAACTCAAACAACTCAACATCAGAAAACAAAGCAACCAATTAAAAAGTGGGCAAAGGATCTGAATAGATATTTTTCCAAAGAAGACATGCAGATGGCCAACAGACACATGAAAAGATGTTCAACATCATTAGTCATCAGGGAAACGGAAATCCAAAACACAGTGAGATGCCACCTCACACCCATCAAAATGGCTATTACCGTAAAGACAACAGATAACAAACGCTGATGAGAATGTGGAGGAAAGGGAGCCCTCATGCACTCTTGATGGGTTTGTGCACTGATGCACCCACTATGGAAAACAGTATGGAGTTTCCTCAGAAAAAGGAAAAGAGAACTCTTGTGTGATTCAGCAAGTTCACTTCTGAGTATTTACTGGAAGCTGTTGTTTGCTGTTCAGTCACTAAACCATGTCCAACTCTGCAACCCCATGGACTGCAGCATGCCAGGCTTCTCTGTCTTTCGCTCTCTCACGGAGTTTGCTCAGATTCATGTCCACTGAGTCAGTGATGCTATTTAACCATCACATTCTCTGCTGCCCCTTCTCCTCCTGCCCTCAGTCTTTCCCAGCATCAGGGTCTTTTCCAATGAGTCAGATTTTTGCTTCGGGTGGCCAAAGTATTGGAGCTTCAGCTTCAACATCAGTCCTTCCAATGAATATTTAGGGTTGATTTCTTTTAGGATTGACCAATCTGATTTCCTTGCAGCAAACACACACACACACACACACACACAGATTTGAGTTATAATGGCTATTTCTGTTATTTACAATAGCTAATATATGGAGGCTATGGTTTTTCCAGTGGTCGTGTATGGATGTGAGAGTTGGACTCTAAAGAAAGCTGAGCACTGAAGAATTGATGCTTTTGAACTGTGGTATTGGAGAAGACTCTTGAGAGTCCCTTGGACTGCAAGGAGATCCAACCAGTCCATCCTAAAGGAGATCAGTCCTGGGTGTTCATTGGAAGGACTGATGTTGAAGCTGAAACTCCAATACTTTAGCCACCTGATGCGAAGAGCTGACTCATTTAAAAAGACCCTGATGCTGGGAAAGATTGAGGGCAGGAGGAGAAGGGGATGAGAGAGCATGAGATAGTTGGATGGCATCACTGACTCGATGGACATGAGTTTGAGTGAACTCCGGGAGTTGGTGATGGACAGGCAGGTGTCTGTCGTGCTGCGGTTCATGGTGTCACAAAGAGTCAGAGAGACTAAACTGAACTGAACTGAATATATGGAAGGAACCTAAGTTTTTATCAACAGATGAATGTATAAAGAAGATGTGGTGTATATATACAATGAATATATATATACAGTGAAATATTATTAGGCCACAAAAAATGAAATCTTGCCATTTGCAAAAACATGGATGGATCTAGAGGGTATTATGCTAAATGAGAAAAGTCAGGAAAAGGCAAATAGCATATGATCTCACTTATATGTGGACTCTAAAAACCAAAACAAACAAAATGAAATGAGAAGAGACTAATAGGGAGGGTTGGGGTGGGCAAGAAATAGGTGAAGGGGATTAAGAGGTAGAAACCTCCAGTTACATACTAAACAAGTCACAGGGATGTAACATACAGCATAAGGAATATGGTTAATAATATTGTAGTAACCTTGTATGGGGATAGATGGTTAGTAGACTTGTGGTGACCATTTCATTATGTAATGTGTGCAAAATATCAAGTCATTATGTAGTTAGTACACCTGAAATGGACATACTTGTATATCAACTATATTTTAATAAAAAATACATGTTCACAAAGTTTTGCAGCACCCCCTCCCATTAAGAAGTAGAGTCTATACCTCTCCTTTAATCTAAGCTTTGTCGTGCAGTCTGTTTTAGCTAATGAGTCACAGTCGAATATGACGCAGGCAGAAGCTTGAAAAGTGCTTGTCCACATGGTTTACCTGGTCCTGCTGCCTTTGGAACCCAGAAGCCATGTGAAGAAGACTGGGCTGGTCAGCTAGATGCTGGACATGTGTGGCTCACATGTCCCTCCCCAAGTTCTACTCATGTCCTGAAGCTTCTGGCTCCTGAGTGAGTCAACCAGTAAACTTTCCATGTATGTGTGTATGTATGACTCTTTGTGGCCCTGTGGTCTGTAGCCCAGCAGGCTCCTCTGTCCATGGAATTCTCCAGGCAAGAATACTGGAGTGGGTAGCCATGCCCTTCTCCAGGGGGTCTTCTCCACCCAGGGATCAAACCCGGGCATCCTGTGTTGCAGGCAGATTCTTTACCATCTGAGCCACAATGGAAGCCCCAAACTTTCTGTTCCTGGGCTTTATTTCTTGAACTCAAGCTGAAGAATCAGGCAGGATGTTAGTCACATTTCTGTTGGGGATGTATAGACAGATGGTCAGCATCGAAAGCCTCCATGTCCCAGACCACCTGCTTACACATGTGGTCGTGTGAAATGAGCTCTGACCCCCGAATCCTGCCATTCACTCCTCCACTCCACTGACTCCTCCTAGCAATCCAAATGAAGATCTGAGTCTGGTGGATTATAGCTCTGGTCATTAGTGTGAGTTAAGTGCCTGGCAACCTTCCTTTTGCTCAAGGACACAGGAGTTCTCTGGTTGACATTGAGGAGGAGGATGCAGCGTGGGTGAGGAGGCCCCGGGGGGCGTCTTGAACAATACTTCATGCCCCTGAGTCTGTAGATCAGGCTTGAAATCCAGTTGACAATGGGTAGGCAGAACAGAACCGAGGACCCTGATACAAGCTGGCGTGCTCGATTCACAAAGCAGGACTCCTTTGAGAATCCACACGAAGAGCAGTATGACAGGAGACTGATCCACAACCTACTGAGTCCTCGGCTGCAACCAAAATACCATGGATGAGGCAACTTAATAAAGAGATTTTTTTTCTCGTGGTTCTGGAGGCTGGGAAGTCCAAGATCAAGGAGCAGGCCAATTTGCTTCCTGGTGAGAATCTTCTTCCTGCTTTGCAGATGGACACCTTGCTGTGTGTCCTCAGGAGACAGAAAGGAAGCAAGTTCTGGCAGGTTCCTTTGTATAAGGACACTAATCCCATCACGGGGGCTCCACCCCCATGACCTCGTAACCTCGCAAAGATTCCATCTCTAAATGCCACCGTATGGAGATTAGGGCTTCAATATATAAATTTTGGGGGGACACAAACATGCAGTCAGTGACACTGTCATACTGTGGATGTGGCCAAAGAGAACCCAGTTCTGACTCGGTGTTGAGCCCTCTCCTTTCAGAGGGTAGTGAGAGAGGGGGCAGAAGAACAATGGGGAACTCTTCACTCCCCCTAGTCCTGGCCCTTCCTATGTGGGCAGAGAGCCAGAACTTACCACCCACATGAACAAGGTGACAATGTGGAGAGAGGGAAACACTTAGCTTCCCTGAAACCCCCAGATTCCCCTGGGTCTCCTCTCTTGACACCCAATGGGCTTAATGCCAGTGATCTGGAGGTCACCAGCTGTGTCCCTGAGCCTGGGGGTGAGACCCAGCATCACATCACTCTTGTCCTGCTCCCACCTGGCTCCCCATTCTGCCACTGCCCTCAGAGCCTCCTGAAACACTTAAAACAGGTATGAATGCTATGTCCAAATTACACCCCAAGCCGAGAATTCACCCCCTTGCTACCTCTGCCATGTCATTCAGCGTCTGTAAGGTCATTCTGGGTATTGGACCCCTGTGCTCTATTGCTGTGATCTGTTATGAAATGTCTTCAGCTCCTGATATGAAGCTATCAATGCTTCACATCATTAGTTAGCAAGGTGGTATGGTGATTTTTCCTATAAATCAGTTGATATCTGTTGAGAGAGAGTGTTGGAATAAACAAACATGAAGTAATTGTTTTTGGTATGGAATGGATAATTTTTGGAGTTAAAGGCAGAGGAAAGACAAACCAGAGGTGCAAGGTTCCAGGAAGCAGTCACTTAGCTAAACATATGCTGTGTGTGTGTGTGTGTGTGTGTGTGTGTGTGTGTGTGTGTGTGCGCGCGCGCGAATGCGCGTGTTCTCGGCTGTGTCCGATTCTATGCAATCTCATGGACTGTAGCCCACTGGGCTCTTCTGCCCATGGAATTTTCCAGGCAAGAATACTGGAGTCAGTTGCTATTTCCTTCTGCAGGGGATCGTCCCAACCCAGAGAGAGAACCCATGTCTCCTGTGTCTCCTGCACTGGCGGGCAGATTCTTTACCACTAGCACCACCTGGGAGCTAAACGGAAGCGCCCTTCGTCAATTTTGGAGACGCCTACACAACCAGCCGCAAAACCAGTAACCTTTTGCTCAGAGACAGATCTAAAGTTTCCGTTAAGAAAGTCCCTTATCACATGGCACCAAATGGTGTTACGGCATCTCTGGTGTACGCGAGTAAGGGTGGTGCTTTATGACTCCAAGCCTGTGATGTCCAGAGCATCTTTGGCTCTCGGCTGATGTGTAGGAGGGAGAAGTCTGGGGAGACAGTTTGTCCTGCCCTTGCTGTGTGAGCCTGGATTGCGGTCTGGAAAGCAAGCATGGGAACAGGCTGAGAGGATTGTCTGTACTGGTCTGCAGAGAGGGAGGCACTGTTTTATTGATGCATTAATTTACCCTGAATGGCCAACTCACGCGATCCTGAGATTATCCTGCTCTCAGTTCAGTGTTGGAAGAAATGGTGAAAATTGGAAACAATCAGATTCCAGTCACTGAGTTTATAGGATCGGGACGCTGAGTGAAGGAATGGCTGGAAGGTTCAGGAATCTGCTTTCTCACCCTAGTCTCTTGCAAGGAGAAAGTTCATTTTTCAAAGTGAGAGATCTTAAAAAGCTCATTTTAATTACCCCAATAGTGTTAGTTCAAATCATTCTATGATTCTGAGTGGTTTGAGCAAATGGTATATTTCAGGAATAATTACATGTCTTGAATAGCTAGAATCTAACACCATAGGGGGCTTCCCAGGTGGCTCAGTGGTAAAGAATCTACCTGACAATAGAGGAGACATGGGTTCGATACCTGTGTCAAAAATATTCCCTGGAGGAGGAAATGGCAACCCACTCCAGCATTCTTGCCTGGAATATCCCATGGATAGAGGAGCCTGGCGGGTCACAAAGAGTCGAACATGACTTAGTGACTGAGCATGCATGCATGCAACACCATGGGATATACTTTTAAATTGAAGTATAGTTGACTCCTTGGAAGAAAAGTTATGACCAACCTAGAGAGCATATTAAAAAGCAGAGACATTACTTTGCCAACAAAGGTCCATCTAGTCAAGGCTATGGTTTTTCCAGTAGTCATGTATGGATGGGATAGTTGGACTATAAAGAAAGCTGAGCAGTGAAGAATTGATGCTTTTGAATTGTGGTGTTGGAGAAGACTCTTGAGAGTTCCTTGGACTGCAAGGAGATCCAACCAGTCCATCCTAAAGGAGATCAGTCCTGAATATTCAGTGGAAGGACTGATGCTGAAGCTGAAACTCCAATACTTTGACCACCTGATTAGAAAAACTGACTCCTTGGAAAAGACCCTGAAGCTGGGAAAGATTGAAGGCAGGGGGAGAAGGGGATGACAGAGGATGAGATGGTTGGATGGCATCACCGATTCAATGGATGTGAGTTTGGGTAAACTCCGGGAGTTGGTGATGAACAGGGAGGCCTGGTGTGCTGCGGTCCATGGGGTCGCTGAATCAGACACGACTGAGAGACTGAACTGAACTGATAGCTGATTTACAATGTTGTGTTAATTTCAGGTGTGCAGCAAGTGATTTGGAGAGTTAGCTATATATTGAGCTGGCCAAAAATTAATTCGGAGAAGGAAATTGCATATATAATTTCAAATTATTCTCCCATATAGATTATTACAAAATATTGGTAGAGTTCCCTGTGCTATACAGTGATTCCTTTTTGGTTAAAGAGGAGATAAGAAAGCCTTCCTCAGCGATCAATGCAAAGAAATAGAGGAAACAACAGAATGGGAAAGACTAGGGATCTCTTCAAGAAAATTAGAGATACCAAGGGAACATTTCATGCAAAGATGGGCTCGATAAAGGACAGAAATGGTATGGACCTAACAGAAGCAGACGATATTAAGAAGAGGTGGCAAGAATACACAGAAGAACTGTACAAAAAAGATCTTTACGACCCAGATAATCACAATGGTGCAATCACTGACCTAGAGCCAGACATCCTGGAGTGTGAAGTTAAGTGGGCCTTAGAAAGCATCACTATGAACAAAGCTAGTGGAGGTGAATTCCAGTTGAGCTATTCCAAATCCTGAAAGATGATGCTGTGAAAGTGCTGCACTCAATATGGCAACAAATTTGGAAAACTCAACAGTGGCCACAGGACTGGAAAAGGTCAGTTTTCATTCCAATCCCAAAGAAAGGCAATGCCAAAGAATGCTCAAACTGACCTGGTTCTAGTTTTCGATCTCCGGTGGTTCTGCAGGAGCCTCGAGAAAGACTTGTCTGAAATTCTCGTCTCAAAAAAAAAAAAAAAGAATGCTCAAACTACCACACAGTTGCACTCATCTCACATGCTAGTAAAGTAATGCTCAAAATTCTCCAAGCCAGGCTTCAGCAATACATGAACCGTGAACTTCCAGATGTTCAAGCTGGTTTTAGAAAAGGCAGAGGAACCAGAGATCAAATTTCCAGCATCCGCTGGATCATGGAAAAAGCAAGAGAGTTCCCGAAAAGCATCTATTTCTGCTTTATTGACTATGCCAAAACCTTTGACTGTGTGGATCACAATAAACTGTGGAAAATTCTGAAAGAGATGGGAATACCAGACCACCTGACCTGCCTCTTGAGAAACCTGTATGCAGGTCAGGAAGCAACAGTTAGAACTGGACATGAACAACAGACTGGTTCCAAATAGGAAAAGGAGTACGTCAAGGCTGTATATTGTCACCCTGCTTATTTAACTTATATGCAGAGAAAATCATGGGAACGCTGGGCTGGAAGAAGCATAAGCTGGAATCAAGATTGCCAGGAGAAATATCAATAACCTCAGATATGCAGATGACACCACCCTTATGGCAGAAAGTAAAGAGGAACTCAAAAGCCTCTTGATGAAAGCGAAAGAGGAGAGTGAAAAAGTTGGCTTAAAGCTCAACATTCAGAAAATGAAGATCATGGCATCCGGTCCCATCACTTCATGGGAAATAGATGGGGAAACAGTGGAAACAGTGTCACACTTTATTTTTGGGGGCTCCAAAATCACTGCAGATGGTGACTGCAGCCATGAAATTAAAAGACGCTTACTCCTTGGAAGGAAAGTTATGACCAACCTAGATAGCATATTGAAAAGCAGAGACATTGCTTTGCCAACAAAGGTCCATCTTGTCAAGGCTATGGTTTTTCCAGTAGTCATGTATGGATGGGATATTTGGACTATAAAGAAAGCTGAGCAGTGAAGAATTGATGCTTTTGAATTGTGGTGTTGGAGAAGACTCTTGAGAGTCCCTTGGACTGCAAGGAGATCCAACCAGTCCATCCTAAAGGAGATCAATCCTAGGTGTTCATTGGAAGGACTGATGCTGAGGCTGAAACTCCAATACTTTGGCTACCTGATGCGAAGAGTTGACTCATTGGAAAAGACCCTGATGCTGGGAGGGATTGGGGGCAGGAGGAGAAGGGGACGACAGAGGATGAGATGGCTGGATGGCATCACTGACTCGATGGACGTGAGTCTGAGTGAACTCCGGGAGTTGGTGATGGACAGGGAGGCCTGGCGTGCTGCGATTCATGGAGTTGCAGAGTCGGACATGACTGAGGGACTGAACTTAACTGATTATATATGTAGTAGTATGTATATGTTAATCCCAAAGATTAGACCTAAGAGATTGCCATACTAAGTAAGCCAGAGAAACACAAACATCATATGATATATATGAAATCTAGCCAAAAAAAAAAAAAAAGCCAAATGAACTTATTTATGAAATAGAAAGAGACCCACAGACACAGGAAACAAGCTTATGGGTCCCAAAGGGGAAAGTGGGGAAGGGTGACTTAGAAGTTTAGGGCTGTCTTTTTAAAGATAAGGCATCTCAGTTTGTAAAAAGAAAGCCCCCATGAGCAGACCATTGAAAATCCAACAGCTGGACTCCCCTCTGCTCTTCCTTTCCTTTACCGGGCAGAGAGTGGGGACAATGAGGAGTCATTCCACAATGAAATCCACATCCAGACGTTGCCACAAAACCGAAAAGGTACTTTCCAGAACAGAATGTATCTACTGTGTGGATCTAAAGTTACTACAAAAGCAATCCATGTTCTTCAGGAATTTTTAAAACTGATTATAAAATAAAAATGAAACTCCTCCTCCAATACCCTCTTCCTCCTGAAATAGTCATTCCAGATAGTTTCAAATGTCTCATTCAAGCTTTGCGTCAACGCATATGCAAATGCATACATACATAAACTCACAGGCACAGACAGAGTGAACAACCAGATGTCAGATGAGGAAATCTGTCTTTCAAGATTCAAATAAAATTGTCTGGGGCTTCATTCCTCATGTGGTGGGAAATCCACGTTCCTCCCAACCAGTCTGGGAATTTGGTAAGGAAATAGGGTATCATTTTTTTTCTTAGTACTGTTTGTTTTTTTAAGCTCAGTTTTCATCTAGTTAGTTCAGAAATGATTACTTTGCTATCCCAAACATATCAATTTTTATCCCTTAATCCTCAGGTGCCAAAGGTGAGTTATTTAGATTCTTTAGTTCATGGATCATTATCATCAGTGGTCCATGCTAAGCCCCCACCTGCCTGTCTTTCCATTTATCTGTTTATCTATCTATCCAACCATTTATCCAATCATCATCATCCATCCATCTACCTGTCTATCTATCTACCTTTCTTTCTATTCGTCCATTATTTTTACTTACTAAGCATTTTTCCTGTTCCCCTTTCCATCAGTCAGATCCTTATGTTGTGTTTTTCTAACCTGCATCTCTTTTTCTTGGCATTGTTGTTCTCCAGTAGCTAAGATGTATCTGACTTTTTGCAACCCCATGAACTGCAGCACTCCAGGCTTTCCTGTCTTCCACTATCTCCTGGAGTTTGCACAAACTCATATCCATTGAATTGATGATGTCATCCATCCATCTAATCCTCTGTCTCTTCCTTTTCCTCCTGCCTTCAATCTTTCCCAGCATCAGGGTCTTTTCCAAGGAGTCAGATCTTCACATCAGGTGGCCAAAGTATTGGAGCATCATGCCTTCCAATGAATATTCAGGTTTGATTTTCTTTAGGATTCACTGGTTTGATCTCCTTGCTGTCCAAGGGACTCTCAAAAGTCTTCTCCAGTATCACAGTTCACAAGCACCAATTCTTTGGTGCTCAGCATTCTTTGTGATCCAACTCTCACATCCATACATGGTTGTTGGAAAGACCATAGCTTTGACTATATGGACTTTTGTTGACAAAGTGATGTCTCTGCTTTGTAATACCCTGTCTGGGTTTGTTGAAGTTCCAGTACTTTGTACTCCTAATGCTAACAGCTCACTCTTTGGAAAAGATCCTGATGCTGGGAAAGATTGAGGACAGGAGGAGAAGACGGCATCAGAGAATGAGATGGCTGGACCTCATCACTCGTGCAGTGGACATGAACTTGGACAAACTCTGGGAGACGGTGAGGGACAGGGAGGCCTGGCGTGCTGCAGTCCATGGGGTCTTGAAGAGTCGGACTTGACTGGGCAACTGAACAGCAACGAAGTAGCTATAGACAGGTTTTAACCTTAAATAACAATTCACTCTCTTCTCTGCTCACACATAGACTTGTTCATTTTTCCTGCACTAAAATGAGGTCCTACAGTACATGTCCGTTCTGTATTTTTAAAATATATATCTAGAATTACCCACAAAGGAACCCAACACTTGTGGCTAGATGGGGTGTAGGGAGCAGTTAGGTTCTGAAAGTTTCATCATTACAGAGAAATGGCGTTAATTACAGGTGGAACACTTAGATGAGAATGAGGCAGAAATGAACAAGTGAGCATTGCCATCAAATGGAAATCCTTTTCCACACCATTATAGTGGGGATTTCTTATTGAGGCTGTTCAGTATCTCATTTACTACTTATTTGGGGGAAATTTTTAGGTAGATGGGAAGCAGGACCCTACCTAACAGTTTACAGGCAACCAGTGAGGGACAGCAAACCAGATGAGTTCACCTGGAGCTTTGCATCATCAGATGTGCTGGCTTCAGCACTGAAGGGCTACCGCAGCAATGCCAAGCCAGGCACAGTGGTGCCTACCGCCCCCAGCCTCAGACAAGCAGGCACTCTGGTGAAACGCTGGCTGTCGTGCCTCTCCCCTATTCTCCTCGCTCTCTTCTGTAGCTTTTTATCAAACTTGAGAGCTCCCTGTTACCTTTTTATTGTCCCAGAGTGGATTCCAATATAAGCATATGCCTTGGAAATCAGACCAGAAGGGCAAAAGTCATATGGTTATTTTCAAGACAGAAAACAATGAGAAAGAGCTAAGAAAGGAGTTAAGACCTCTGGAGTCTATATCCGGGTGCCCAGAGCACGGACAATAACCAGGGGACTCCAGGATTTAGAGTACAAGGTTGTAATCAGGGCAGTCCCGCTCCCAGGTGGCACTAGGGGTAAAGAACCCGCCTGCCGTTGCAGGAGACAAGAGACTCAGGTTCGATCTCTGGGTTGGGAAGATCCCCTGGAGGAGGAAGTGGCAACCCATTCCAGTATTCTTGCCTGTAGAATCCCATGGACAAAAGGGGCCTGAAGGGCTACAGTCTATGGGGTCACAATGACTGAGCAACTAACAATAATGGAAAAATACATCCAAGACAAAAGGCAGAGACCTTTAAAGAGCATAAGAGTGAGACGTCAAGATTGTGCGTGCCTCAGCAGAGAGAACTTGGGGTGCGAATAGGGGAGAAGCCCTAGACATGTCGGTGCCTTCCCCAGGCCGCCCAGATGGAGGGCATAGATGGTTCAACCCTGATACTAACCCTCAAACATCTAGATGGAGAGATAAGAAATGCAAGAAGTGGAAATGGCATCCACCAGACATTTGTCAGCATCTCATGAGACAAGGTCAGAGAACCTCTGCTCAGCTTTAACGCTAAGAGTTCACTGTGAAGTGCACACAATGCTACGTTTAGAGGATTGTATATGGTATCTCTAGTTTTTTAAAACCAGGGAGGGGAAAACTTGAGGAAACTGGGTTTCAAAACTTCAGGGGAAAAAATAGATCTTTTTGGAGGAGTTAATGAAAATGCTGAGTTCATTTATTTCCAGGTGCTAAACAGATTTTCTCATTTGAAGGAGCAAAGCTACTCGTAATAAGTTTTACATCAATTCTCTTAAAAAACGAATATACAAATAGTATCAATGAATAAGTAGGTACAAAATACGTTCTGTCCTTAAGGAGAAAATAGCCATCTAAAATAATGATGTCTATCATTAGTTTTGAAGTCACAGCGAGTTGTACCAGATCTAGCCAAGCTCCGGGCAGCACCTTGGCGTCTTCATTCCACGCGCCTCCAGCTTGGGGTATCTCTCTCCTTCACCCCAGCCCATCTCCTCAACTCTAAGAATCTAGAAGAGGCCACCACGTAAGCCCTTGGGTGACACTTTAGTTATCAGGTAGAACCTGAGTCAGAATTGGTTGTTGCCAAATAAGAGGGGAAAAAAGGAGATGAAGTACGTGATCCAGGATAAATTCTGAAAAGAAGGGTGTCAGGCAGGTGATGCGAGGGAAAGGAGGTCAGAGGCAGGTTTATGCTCCATTTTTCCTGCCCACCTTCTATCAACTCACTGAGTGAACCTTCCTTAGTATCAGTGAGTTGTCTCCATCTTAAAACCTAACCAAACCCAACTTCAATATGGAAACATTTTACCACCGTATGATGATGTAAAATGAAAAGTGGAGAAAGATACCATTTCAACCCCACGTCTCGTTACTTCAAACGGTCATTAGGAGATTGGGTATTTCAACGAGGACCTGCCCCCTGTGTCCCCTTGATCTCAAGGTTTGCTCTGCGTCTGCCCAGCAAAGATAACATGCATGCGCAAGGAGCTTCACTCTTCTCTTCAGAAACGTCCTGAAGATCACTTTGTCTGCTACGACACCCTGCTCACTCAACTCACTTATAAACAACAATTTACTTCTCAAGACTTCCTTCAAGAGGCTCACCTTTCGTGCCCACCTTCGTGAAGGCATGGTATCACACACACTGTCCAGACCCAGTGAGTCTCCTGCCTCCAAAGGCCCGTGTCACCCAGACCCCACGGGCCTGTGAGTGACCTGCTCACACTCCCCCGAATCACCACTGAGCCCCTAGCCAGGTGTGCTCCCCCTGTCTGCAGGGAGTCCCAATAATCTTAACTTTGCTTTGCTAGCAAGATTTAGGGGGTATTCATCAAAATGGAAAATTAAATCATTAAGCTTTGTGTTGAGTATAATTTCAATGGTGAACTTTCTGTGACCTGCAGCAAATGCATTAACCCTTTTTAGCAACATTTTCCTTTGCACAGAGAGAGAACAATCCTGTTTCATAAGGTGATTGTAAAGAAAACAACACAGTGTAGGGGCCAGGGCCTCTTGTAGTGCTTTCGAAGCTGGCTGCCATTGTGATTCAGAATTGTCTTGATTTTAAGGCTGAATTGGAATTTAAGGTACCGGGGGGAGGGCCTGCTTTCTTCATTTCGTTTTTTAACCAAATTGCAAGTAACATTACAGAATAAGTCAAGCTCATGTCCTTTGATGAAAAAGGAATTTTTATTTGTTAAAATTACTTTCAGGTAAAGAGGGCACTGGCTTCCTGGTCATCATCCTTAGCAGTCAAGACTTGGCTCAAATTGGATTACATCAGAGTTCTTTTCCATGACACGGAATTTGTCTAAGCCAAATTTTAGTATGTTATTCAAACGTTGAAAAATTGCTAAATAAAAATGCCCAATCTTCAAGTGTGCTTTTAATTTTAAAATTGGGAATAGAGTGTTATTAGTAACACATTTGTGGAAGGAATGTAACAAGCAAAGTCTTTCTATCCATCATTTGCAACAGAGGCACGAGAGGCTGAGAGAAATGCAAGAGTTTCTAGGCACCCTCGAGTCTGAACGGAGCTCCAGGAGACAATGAAGGACAAGGAAGCCTGGTGTGCTCTAGCCCATGGGGTCTCAGAGAGTCAGACACAACTGAGTGACTGAACAAGTCTGATCAAGGTGCTGAACCTCCTACCAGAAGCAAGAGTGTCCAGGGCTACTTTTGCCAGCATTAGTCTGTTGCGCCTTTGCGTCCTATGTCAAGGAAGGTTAAGACTTTGTTAGATAGTTGGAAGGGGTGATAAATATCCCAAAGACTATTATCTAGAGATCCTTGTCGGGGACTGTGACCTTCCACGCTCCCTGCCCCCACGTGAAGAATGGTGTATCTTCACCCTTCTTCACCTGAAGTCAAATGAGAGGCCTTCCAGTGTGCCCTTGCAGGTGAGGGATGCCAAGACTGCTCTTGTGTGATTCATACAGGATGCTCTGCAGGCAAGAGGCTTTTCACCACTCAGACTTGCCTGGTGGCAAAGCTAAGAGTCAACATTAACTACATTCAGGGTGCATTTTGGGGTTGGGAGGCCAGGGATGAATGTATACTTCTTCTGTACCCCAGAGGGGAAGAGAGACTTCTTACCAGGGAAAGTCCCATAACTCTAGGAGAAAGAGTTGAAATGCAAAGAGGAGAAACAAAAAATAAATCAGTACAAATGAATCCTTCCTCTGTGGGCATCCAAGCCTTACTCTGGTCTGAGAGAAATAGAGACGTTTTAAATCAGACAAGGTTTTTCAGGTTTGACATTACACTCAACTTCTCAAAGCCTGGAAAAAGAGACTATCTTTTTGTCATTATCTTCGATGATTTGAAAATCAACGAAAATTTGCACAAAATTTAATATATAAGTAGAAAGGGAGATTCAACAGACCAGGTGTTCAGGGGTCTCAGAATGAAGAATAAAGCTGTACTTGGTTTTCACTATATTGAAATATTGAATCCAATTCTCTCAAAACATGGGTTTACACAGTTCATAGAAAGAAAAAAAACAAAAAAAGAAAAATCTTTGACCTACACACACAACCTAACCTTTTTTGTTTTCTTTGACTTTATTTTCATGTTAGGATGTAATTATGAACCCACATCCCTTTGCAGAGTGTAATTATGTATCTACAGATGATTTAGCAGTTAAACTATTTCTTTTACTTATCAGAAGCATTAAGGTAGATCTTGGATTATTTTTGTGCCGTTCAGAAGAAAAAAAGCAACATCTGACTGTCTGGTATCACCAAGAGGTAAGGTACTGGAGAACTGGTAGAGACAGATGAGCTCTCGAAGGAAACAGAGAAAGACTGATCAGCATCATTGGAGGAAAAGCAGAAGTCAATCCATAGAAGCCATGTGAGAAATGTCTCTCATGATGTGAGAAACCATCATGTGGAGCTGTGTTAAAGGTTGACTGCCGTGAGGGTTAACAGAGGTACAAACCCAGCGGGAAGGGAGTCATTGGTGTGTTTGGTTGGCTGCTACTTTAGTCGAGTGGTACACGAGGGCTCTGGGTACACAAGAGTGAGTGAAGAAGACTCCTGGAAGTGAGGAAGACAGGCTGCATCTCCTACCTACAACTGTACACGAGTACTTGGACCAGGAGAGAACTCGTTCCTAGGAAATGCACAGCCACACTCACGCAAAAGGGGGAACCTCAGATGCCCCCAGTGGAAAGAGAAGTCAAAGCTAAGATGACCCTCTCCCACTGGTCCAGGGCAATTCTGGACCCTGTTTGAGTTTTCATGCTCACATCATCCAAGAGCTAGGACTCAGGACATATTTGACTTAGAGAGATAGAACCGAGATGCCTTCAGAAAGTTCTTTGTGTGAGGAGGGGACTAAAATTCTCCACTCACCAGAAAGACAACCAGAAAGCTGTTTCTTTAGTTGGAGAAAAGCTGTTCCTATGAGAATTGATCTCGAGTCAGAACCTCACATGCAACTGGTAAGAGATGGAGCGGCCTGTGTAGTATGAGGATCTGGAGTCTGGAAATGAACAGAAGAATGGTCTGATGCTGGAAAAGACTCTCGAGAGTCCCTGGGGCTGCAAGGAGATCAATCTCAGAGGAAATCAACCCAGAACATTCATTGGAAAGGCTGATGCTGAAGCTGAAGCTCTAGTAATTTGGCCACCTGATGCAAAGAGCCAACTCATTGGAAAAGATCCTGATGCTGGGAAAGAGGGAGGGCAGGAGGAGAAGGGGACAACAGAGGATGACATCTTAGACAGAATCATGGACCCAATGGACATGAATTTGAGCAAACTCCAGGAAATCTTGGAGGACAGAGGAGGCTGGCATGCTATAGTCTTAGAGAGTCAGACATGATTTAGGGATTGAACAACAAGAGCAATGTGTTGGAGTCCAGAGTGTCCTCTAAGACGCTAAAGCAAATAATAATTGGTATCAGAGGTACACTTCACAGCTGAGGGTTTTGGGGGACTCTCCTTCATGTAAGAAACCACATCCCCTGAATTGAGCTCACAGTAAAAGATACAGGTGACGTAGGGAAATTAATTTCTGTAAGGAAAGATCAGCACGTGCAATGAATGGTAGCATTCTTACTCCAGGAAAATTTAAAAATATAGGACAACCTATTAAAGATGACTCAAAAAGAGGCATCTTTAAAATGATTACAGAACTAAAAGAAGACATGGGAATTACGAAGGAGAGGTTGGTAACTTAAAAAAAAAAAAAAGAACAAAATAAGCCTAGCAGAGTTGAAAATATAGTTATTTTGAGGGAAAACTCAGTGGGAAGATTCAGCAGTAGAGTAGACACAGATGATGAAAAATAGCAAGTCAAAAGACAAGAAAAATCAGAATTTAGCAACAGATGAATGCAACAGAGAGTGCGGAAGCATACATGTTTAAAAGGAATGAAGACCGAACAGGAGTCATCACAGACAGACAGACAGACAGAGAAGGAGGAAAGGGATATGAAAATGCAGAAAAGGGAAAGAAAACCTCAGTCCACAGCCTAGCAGTTAGGAAAGGGGTAAACAAAACCATGGTAAATAAAAATCATGAAATAAGATCATAGAATTAACTGTGATAGGCATCCATCCCTAAACAGGGATTGGATTCACTTTTCAAAGAGACTCATACCCCATGATGACATTTAACATTAAAATACAGCAGGAGAAAAGAAGCACACAGGTCAATTTCACATTTAGCAGTTTTATGGGAAAGTTTTATCAGGTTTGAAGAGAACACATTATCCTTGTGTTCAAACTGTCCCAGAGACTAGAAAAGACTGGAATATTTACCAACTCATTTTATAAGTTAAGTCATTGAAACGAGGAAAGGATGATATGACATGAAACATTATCTTGGAAACATAAATACAAAACTCCTAAACCTACCATTAGCAAACTGAGTCCAACAATGGGATTAGAAGATATTTTTTTCAGTATGAGGGAGTGAATTTTATACCAATAAGGCAAAAAGAGCTGGGTTTCCATAATGGCTCATGGATAAGGACTCTGTCTGCAATTCAGGAGACAGAGGAAACACGGAGTTGATCCCTGGCTCAGGAAGATCCCCTGGAGAAAGAAATGGCAACCCACTCCAGCATTCTTGCCTGGAGAATCCCAAGGATGGATGAGCCTGGTGGGCTACAGTCCACGGGGTCGCAAAGAGTTGGACACGACTGAGCAACTTCACTTTCACTTTTCACCACTGTTCACCGAAAGCCACAGCAACCCCACAGCAAACACTAAAACCATGGGGACATGCTCTGTAATGCTCTTAAATGTTGGATGAAAAAAAAATACTCTCCTGCTCTCACAGTTTCTATTTGTCATTTTACTGAGCGTCCCAGACATTGAAATAACAAAAGAAAAATTATAAGAGGTAAACAATTGGAAAAGTAGAAACCAGGAACAGTGAGTTGGTGGCTCAGGGAAACACAAATATGCCAATGGGACAGAGCCAAGATCTAAGAAAGATCCCACACATACACATACAGAAACTTGAGCTACGATCATGGTGATGTTTACAGAACAGTAAGAAAGGAATAGGCCACCTAGAAAGTGGAGCAGTGACAAGTGGCTATTTGATTGGATTAAAGACTTAAATGTGACAAATGCAACTTAAAAAATTTAAAACTGTAGGAAACATCATAACTTCAGGGTAAAGGAGCAAATCATAAGGAAAAAAAAAGAAAGAAAGAAAGGAAGGAGGAAAGAATGAAAGAAAGATAGATTGTGGTGATTTTGTCCCTAAGTCATGTCCAACTTTCACCAGCCCATGGACTGTAGCCCATCAAGTTCCTCTGTCCAAGTGATTTTCCAGGCAAGAATACTGGAGTGGGTTGCCTTGCCCTTCTCCAGGGGATCTTTCCAACCCAGGGATCGAACCCATCTCTCCTGCATTGCAGGCGGACTCTACTTGCTGAGCCACATGAGAAGCCTAAGACTGATAGATAGATAGACAGAGATAGATAGGTCAGTTCAATTCAGTCACTCAGTCGTGTCCAACTCTGCGACCCCATGGTCTGCAGCACGCCAGGCTTCCCTGTCCTTCACCAACTCCCAGAGTTTGCTCAGACTCATGTCCATTGAGTCGGTGATGCCATTCAGCCATCTCATCCTCCTTTGTCCCCTTCTCCTCCTGCCCTCAATCTTTCCCAGCATCAGGGTTTTTTCCAATGAGTCAGCTCTTCACATCAGGTGGCCAGAGTATTGGAGCTTCAGCTTCAGCATCAGTCTGTCCAGTGAATATTCAGGACTGATCTCCTTTAGGATGGATTGGTTGGAGAGTGAAGAAGGCAACAGCAAACCAGTTCAGGATTCTTGCCTTGAGAACCTCACAAGCAGTATGAAAAGGCAAAAAGATATGACACTGAGAGTATACCCATGGCTAATAAACTTTTGAAAAGACATTCAGTCTCACTAGTAATTAGGGGAAATTTGAATGAATGTTAATTTAAACAAGATGACATACTGCTTCCTATCTCTCCAAGTGCCCGAATTTTAAGAGCAGGTACTACAAAATAAAACTATCAAACCAGAAAAATTTTAGAAAAATTCACAACTAGTTTCCACACACGGTTAGACTCACAAATGCTATCTTTGGAGGCAGGCATAACCTGGCTAACACTGAACGGTTATCAGGCAGCCTCGGTCTCCCCCAGGCCCCACTTGACACTCCCCTAACTTGCCCTTGGTCCTCCCTGAAGCTCTAGGCCTGTTTGCTCTCTCCAGACGGTGATGAGTGACCCTCCAGGTACACGGCCGCCTGTCCATGGGCCTCCGGTGACTTCATTCAAAGGACTGTCCAGAGTGGATATTTCAGACCCTGGGGCAATCCAGTGAAGGAGATGT
Organism: Bos mutus; assembly: GCF_027580195.1. Lineage (NCBI taxonomy): Eukaryota > Metazoa > Chordata > Mammalia > Artiodactyla > Bovidae > Bos > Bos mutus. The sequence goes on along the minus strand of NC_091619.1, from coordinate 114,398,961 downwards.
TTGGAGGGCAGGTGACCCTTTGAGAAAACCTCCTTCAGTTTTGTGTCTGTCCCCAAGATGTGGCTGTCCCCGAGACGCGGCCTGGCCCCTCTACCTCTGAAGACTGTCACAGACATCTCAGAGCTTCCCCAGCACCCTCCACCCAGCGCCAGCCCTCATCGCTTGGTAAGACCCTCCGTGAGCTCCCGCCCAGGGTTCCCTTCCCAGAGCCTTGCCACCACAGCGCGAGGGGAATCCTTCAGCTTTTAATCTAATCTGTCTGCTTAGCTGCTCTTCTTCTGCCAAATCCCCACTTCCTGCTGGACACAGATTCCTCTCCTTCCTCTCGGAGTCTTTGGGGAGACAGAGTTCACCATTCACACAAGTTTAAGAGGTTCCAGGGGGAAGCGATGACAAATGTTGTGGTTAAATCTTTGGGGAGAAGTCGGGGCTTGCATTTCCTGATTCCTCCATGTGATGTTGGCCCAATGGTTATCCTTTATCTGATCCAAGTTTCTGTACTAAACTGTACGGGACAGCTTTTAATTACAGAGGCGTAGTTCTAGGGTATGACTTTTCCCAGTTTCCTTAGAACCTAGGGGTGGCCTACCAAAGGGGTGTGGGAAAGTCTAGAAAAGAAGTGGCTTTGATTAGTGTCTCTATCAGGAGCCTCCCTCGGGAGCCCAAGCCCTTCCTCCCAAACTTCTCTCTTTACCCGACACGTGACTCTGCTTAATCTTCATTTTTATTGTTTATAAAAGTTTTTTTTAAATAGAAATTTTTTATATGGAGTATAGTTGCTTCATAATGTTCTGTTAGTTTCTGCTGTACAGCAAAGTGAATCAGCTATTGTCTTGGGATTTCTTTCCTATTTAGGTCACTGCAGAGCATTGGAGTAGAGTTCCCTGTGCTATACAGTAGGTTCTTATAAACCTGAAAAAAAACATAATTCAAAAAGATACGTGCACCCCGATATTCAGTTCAGTTCAGTCACTCGGTCGTGTCTGGCTCTTTGCGACCCCAAGGACTGCTGCACACCAGGCTTCCTGGTCCATCTTGATTCCAGCTTGTGCTTCATCCAGTCTGGTATTTCACATGATCTACTCCTCATAGAAGTTAAATAAGCAGGGTGACAGTATACAGCCTTGACGTGCTCCTTTTCCAATTTGGAACCAGTCTGTTGTTCCATGTTCAGTTCCAACTGTTACTTCTTGACCTGCATACAGGTTTCTCAGGAGATCAGGGGGTCTGATGTTCCCATCTCTTGAAAAATGTTCACCCCAATGTTCACTGCAGCACAATTTACAAAAGCTGGACACAGAAGCAACCTAAATACCCATCAACAGAGGAATGGATACAGAAGATATAAAACAGTTTTATAGAAGAAAAGCCAGAAGGAAAAACATAAATACAGTATACTAACGCATATATATGGAGTTTAGAAAGATGGTAACAATAACCCGGTGTACGAGACAGCAAAAGAGACACTGATGTATAGAACAGTCGTATGGGCTCTGTGGGAGACGGAGAGGGTGGGAAGATTTGGGAGAATGGCATTGAAACATGTAAAATATCATGTAAGAAACGAGTTGCCAGTCCAGGTTCGATGCACGATACTGGATGCTTGGGGCTAGTGCACTGGGATGACCCAGAGGGATGGTATGGGGAGGGAGGATGGAGGAGGGTTCAGGATGGGGAACACATGTATACCTGTGGCGGATTCATTTTGATATTTGACAAAACTAATACAATTATGTAAAGTTTAAAAATAAAATAAAATTAGAAAAAAAAAAGAATAAAGAAAAAAAAAAGAAGGAACTAGGACTCACTCCTATTTCAAAGCAGTCAAAGGAAAACACCTCAGGATTTCTGGAGTAGTTTTCTTTCTCTATGCATTCCACAAGAGTGTGCCACACGTGACCTTCTGTATATCACTTTTTTTTGACAACTATCATATTATTAGAATTGTCCTATATCATCAGATAGTTTTAGAAATTTTGTTCTTCACAGTGGCTAACAGACCAGTACTTTGGACTCCCTTGACTACTGGAAATATCAGAATTTCCTACTTTTCATTGTTATAAATAATGCCATAAAGAGGATTTTATCATCAGCCCTAGAGATGGACCTACAAGGTCAAAGGTGGAACATTTTTCATGACTGAAAAATGCAGTCATGGTGCCTTTGAGGACAAGGCAAGCCTGGGATCCATCCCTCTGGCTGTGGGTGAAAAAAACATCTCCCCATTTGGTCAGAGCCTCTGCAGCCTCTGGAGAGGGACATGGCGACTTGCTCCAGTATTCTTGCCTGGGAAATCCCACGGACAGAGGAGCCAGGTGGGCTGCGGTCCATGGGCCCTCAGAGAGTCGGACACAACAAGCTACTCTCCAGCTGCAGGCTCAGTCTCTTGCCACAGCTGCAGGCTCTGCCGCTGGGCTTCTCCGCTGGCCTTGGCCCCATGGAACCATCAGGACCACGGATCGGGGCCCCATGCGCCTTCCTTTGGTTCCAGCCAGTGCCTGGCCCGGGGACTCCTGGTGTGCTTAGCAATCAAGGTGGCCACTCCCTGGCCAGGTCAGCGTGGATGCTCTTTATTTGTCTCCCACCATGGAAACCCTGCTTCTCCATCTTTTTCCAGCTCATGTATTCAGCGAACTTTGAGAGCACCCAGACACGTGGCTTGGAGGCTTTCTGAAGGCCGTGGCCTGAAGCGTCCCATGCTGCTGAGAATCAGGACTGAGCTCAAACACCTGGACACTCTCTGATCTCAAAGGAGTTGTCTGGGCTTCTCCAAAGTGACCCCAAAGGAAGTCCGGGGTGGCTGGGACTGTCCGCTGACCTCAGCTTCCTGTTGCCGTTGTCTCTGCCTGACCCCCTTGGCAGCTCCCTTCCTGCACCCGCAGATGGTCTGACAGTCAGCCCGTCCCTCTGTGAAGACCCTCACGGACTCTCTGTGTTAAAGACTGCCCGGGAGTGCCAAATGAGGCCGTGTTCAATTTAGGCTCTTTCTCCAAAGAGCCAGACTGTAAAGAAGGCTCCTCAGAGAACTCCGAATACCATTTTCTAGCCATTTCCTTTAAAAAATTTCCTCTCACGCTCGGTTTAACAGGCCCCAGGAGGCCTGGCCCACGGTTCTCTCTCCCAGCTGCAAGGCCCCCTCCATCTTCATCTGTTACTCTGTTCTTCTTTCCAAGCCTCTTCTCTGCATTTTCCAGTCTGCCATGTCCATCCTCACACCCTGTTTGCACAAACTGGCCTTAGGATGAGAGCCTGGCAATGTCCAGAAGTGGGCAGGAAGCCTTTCTGGGTGGTCCTGCAGAGAAACAACTGGTGATTTCCTTTGGAGTAATTAAAAAGGAGAACCCCAGAGCCAGGTTGGAGAAGGAAACGGCAACCCCCTCCAGTATTCTTGCCTGGAGAATCCCATGGACAGAGGAGCCTGGCGGGCTACAGTCCATGGGGTTGCAAGAGTCGGACATGACTTAGCGGCTAAACTACAAACTACTACCAGAGCCAGGTCCACTGTCTGCACGGGGAGCACGATGTAAGGACCAGTCTGATTTATCTACGCTGAGGAAGGGCGGGCCTTTGAGAGAACACGGTGTTTGTGTGTGACCTGAGCCTCATCCAAGGCCATGGGGGTGTGACACTCTCTTCTCCAGGTAAACTGCAGCTCTGAGGATGGTCTCCCCAGCCTTCATTTAGAATCCTATCATCATTAATTTGTTGTTGTTGATGCTGTTCAGTAGCTCAGTTTGGTTGAGTTCAGTCGCTCAGTTGTGTCCGACTCTTTGCGGCCCCATGAATCTCAGCACACCAGGCCTCCCTGTCCATCACCAACTCCCAGAGTTCAGTCAGACTCACGTCCATCGAGTCAGTGATGCCATCCAGCCATCTCATCCTCTGTCATCCCCTTCTCCTCCTGCCCCCAATCCCTCCCAGCATCAGAGTCTTTTCCAATGAGTCAACTCTTCGCATGAGGTGGCCAAAGTACTGGAGTTTCAGCTTTAGCATCATTCCTTCCAAAGAAATCCCAGGGCTGATCTCCTTCAGAATGGACTGGTTGGATCTCCTTGCAGTCCAAGGGACTCTCAAGAGTCTTCTCCAACACCACACTTCAAAAGCATCAATTCTTCAGCGCTCAGCCTTCTTCACAGTCCAACTCTCACATCCATACATGACCACTGGAAAAACCATAGCCTTGACTAGACGGACCTTTGTTGGCAAAGTAATGTCTCTGCTTTTGAATATGCTATCTAGTTTGGTCATAACTTTCCTTCCAAGGAGTAAGCGGCTTTTAATTTCATGGCTGCAGTCACCATCTGCAGTGGTGGTGACTCATGATAAATTGCTCAAACTCATGTCCATCGAGTTGGTGTTGCCATCCAACCATCTCATCCTCTGTCATCCCCTTCTCCTCCTAACTTCAGTCTTTCCCAGCATCAGGGTCTTTTCCAATGAGTCAGTTCTTCACATCAGGTGGCCAAAGTATTGGAGTTTCAGCTTCAACATCAGTCCTTCCAATGAACACCCAGGACTGATTTCCTTTAGGATAGACTGGTTGGATCTCCTTGCAGTCCAAGGGACTCTCAAGAGTCTTCTCCAGCACCACAGTTCAAAAGCATCAATTATTTGGCTTACGTTCGTACGTGACTACTGGAAAAACCACAGCTTTGACTGTATGGACCTTTGTCTTTAATTAGACTTTCTAAAGTCCAGCTTTCTAGATTAGCCTTTGTCTTACTATCCACGTATACTTAGATGAATATGGTTGTAAAAGATGCTGCAGACATGTCCCCAGTGGGGTGCTGAGAAGTGTTTAATGACCGGTTCTCCAGGAAAACCCAAAACCACCTGATCTGCAGTGTTCGCCAGTTTCCAAGGTGTCAATACTTCCATCATGTCCAATTTTAAGCTATTAATACAGAGTCACTGAGACAGAGCTGGGGAGACACACAGCACCACACCATCATACGTGCTTAAGCGTTCAGATTTAGTCAAGGGATGTAGATAATAGTGAGTGTGGTAAAATGACAGAAATGGTAAGGTGGAGAAGTTATTACCTTTGTTGATAATAATTACTTGCAAATGTATCTGATTTCTTTTATAATAGTGGCTGTCTTTCATAACTCCCTCATAAAACCCCTGAGTTTTAGCACAGCGCTCAAGAGCCCTCTGAACCGACCACTGTAGATAGACCTCTCTCTCTTATCTGTAGTCAAGCTGTGCTGTCTGTCTGTCCTGGTATAAAAGCCATACTAAAAGCCAGACTCTGCTGAGACAGAAGCAAGTTCTCCACGAGGCAGAGGAGATGGCTGAATGTTATGCCAAGTCAGGCAAGAAGGAGCTTGGTAAGATGGCAGAGCAGCAGTATAGAAGCAGGTTCATCGACTCCTAGTAAGGGCCTGTCATGGTCTCTGCGACACTTTCAGGAGACTGTGAGGCGTGCACGACGCTGTCGTTCAGTCGTTCAGTCATGTCCGACTTTTTTGCAACCCTATGGGAGGCAGCCCACCAGGCTCCTCTGTCCATGGGATTTTCCAGGCAAGAAGACTGGAGTGGGCTTCCATTTCCTTCTCCAGGGGATCTTCCAGACCCAGGGATTGCAGGTGGAATCTTTACCGCTAAAAAGGGTTAGAAGAGGGAGGTAAGATCAGAATTCAGACTGTAGACCGTAAAGCCAGCAGCGCACGGTTCCAATCCTGGCCTTGCTCCCTAATGGCTGAGTGACCAGGGTCAACTGCCTGAAGCTCTCTGCTCCTCAGTTTCCTGGTCTGTAAAGTGGGGCCCCCAGTGATGAGCCCTGTTGTCGAACCAACGGCAAGAATATGTACAAAGTGCTGAGCAGAAGCTCAGACCCCACGGGTCCTTCACTGGGAGCCCAGGGCCTTGGGGGCAGGCCTTCCATCTGTCTCCTTCCCACCAGCAGAGCGGCTGAACCGGGGCAGGCGGGGAGGAGAAAGGGGCCAGCACCCCTTGGTGCCCCCGGGGGCGACCCCCATCCACATATGTGTGGCCATCGCCAGAGGAAAAGGCCACAGGAAGTGCAGGTCACGTCAGAAGTGCTTTCTAGCCTGCAGTCAATCAGTCTGGGATGCATTGCATGAAGCTGGATGTGTAGTGAAGGACCATGCCCTGGACCTGCCTGGGAGCGGCTGCTCCCGCAGAGTCGGGCCTGTGACTCACAGGCCCTGCGCCCCCGTGGCCCAGCCGGCAGCCGGCTTCTGATTCATGCTTTCCGTGGTGGTTGGGGGTTGGGGGATGAGAACCGTCTGGATGCACGGCTGCTAGGACAGATCCTCTCGTTCATCTGAGCTTTTATTAACACAGAATCTGCAAACCTTCCTCCCCCGCCCCAGGTCCCTCCCCGAGATGTGGCTTCAAACGCGGCTGATGGGAAGGAATTTGGCAGCTTCAAGACAGACTGGCCCAGGTGTCTGAGCAAAGGAGACCCAGGGATATCAGGATGCCCTATGTGCCAGGCTGCAAGGGCGTTTGTAGGGCTCTGCTTTTTTCATTTTCTAATCTCCTGGGCCATTCATTTCACACACAAACCACAGAGCATCTCTGGTCTCTGTTGACGGGGGTTCCCCTCAACAGCGTTCCATGGGGAAGGACCGTTAGAATTTTTCTCTAATTATAGAGCTTGGATTTGAGGAAATGGGGAAGCGAGGGGCCTCCCAGAGCTGCCCTTGTAAAGCTAACTGTCATTTTATCCTTGGAAAATCATTGCAGCTGGTTGCTAAAATTTTCACTCTTCTGTGTACACAGCCGTATAAAGAACTTTCCAGCTAAATTAAGCAGCATTCAGGGGCATTAAAAAAGGAGAAAAGGAGATCGGTGGCCTCGGGAGGAGCCTAGCGCAGCCAAATGTCAGCCCAAGGGTGCTTTCCTGCGATCTCCTGTGTCAGTCTGTGAGCCCTGGGCACACGGAGGACAGGCACGTTCTCCCCCAGGCTGGCTGCAGGACCTGGGGGACTCACTCACACCTCTGAGCCTCAGTTTCCTTCACTGTGAAATGGGCATGGTAATGATGTTCCCTGGGGTTGCTATGATGACCACAGGAAGCTGTCTTCAGAGAGCACTTAGCCAGGAGCCCCGCCTAAAGTAGATGCCCAGAAAGATGCTGCAAATTCTGCTACTGTGTCCAGATCCTCCCTCCTGCATGCTCCCCTTCCAGTGATCAAGATCCAATGATGACTTTTTTGCTTTTAAATGTTAAGTGTGTGAAATCCACATTACTTGAAAAATCTCCCATTGTTCTCTTACTGCACGGCACAGCCCAGACTCCATCGCTTTGGGGACCTCTGTTCAGCCCCAAGGAAAGAATTACTCCTGCCTCCTCCCTTCTGAAAGTCCATTTATCTGTAGTGCGAGTCATTGCCTGGAAGCCCTCTGCCTCTTTTGGTTGTCACCTTGTCATGACCTTGAGCAGACATCCCTCTGGCCAAAGCCCCAGGCCTGGGTACAGGGAGACCCCATGATGGGAGCTGGTCCTACCTCTCAAAGGACAGATGAGGGCCCTGTTGGGTGAGAGGCTGGGTCAGAGGGGTGGGTCAGAGGGGCAGGTCATTGGGGCCACCCCCATCCCCCAGGGCAGCTGTGAAGGGAACTGAACCAGGTGGCTGGCAGAAGGAGGACAGTGTCCAGGATGGAGGCTGGGGAGGAGAGGGGGCAGGGGGAGATCATGGGGAGGACCAGAGTTAGGATGGGAGTCAGGAGAGCTAGGGACACCCAGGGTCCCAGGAGGGAGTGGTAGAGGGATGCTGTCCCAGGCTTGCTTGTGTTAGCTAGTTGCTCAGTCGTGTCCGACTCTTTGTGACCCCGTGGACTGTAGCTCCTCTGTCCGTGGAATTTCCCAGGCAAGAATACTGGAGCGGGTTCCCATTTCCTTCTCCAGGGGATCTTCCCGACCCAGAGATCGAACCCGGGTCTCTTGCATTGTAGGTAGACATTCTACTCTCTGAGCCACCAGAGACGTCCAGGCTAGGAAAGCACAGCCAGAAAGCTGCAGGAGGATGTGGAATTTGCAACCAGGAAGCCATCAGGGAAGGGGCTGCTGTGTATGCAACTACAGGAGCGGATTCCAGGCGAGGATCATCTTCTAGATAGCTGGCAGTGCAGGCAAGGACAGAAAAAGAGGGGTCACTCTGTGTGCAGGGACTAGGCTTTGCTGCGCCGTCATCTTTGGTGGTGGGAGGCAAGCGTGCTGAAAGCCTGGTGTGGGCAACCGGGTGGCTGAGGAGGGCCCGGCTGGTCCAGGGGAGTGGATCAGCCTGGAGACAGCAAGAGTGCCCTTTCAGCCCCATCGCCTTTCCATCGGCAGGAAGGGCCTGTCCTTGCACTGCTGGGCCGTCGGCCCTGCCTTCTCTGTCCAACAACATCTTACTCACCCTTCTGCAAGGGACAGGACACGCATGTCTATATCCCTGCTCCCCCTGCACAGGGATGTTGCAACCCAACAAGGAATCCCCAACAAGGAATCCCGACGAAAGTTTTACTGAATGTGTGGGAACCTCCAGCGGATTCTTTGATCACTGGATCCCTTACTTAGGACCTGTTTCCTTATTTAGCAACAACTCAAAGGTCCATGTAGTCAAAGCTATGATTTTTCCAGTAGTCAGGTATGGATGTGAGAGTTGGACCATAAAGAAAGCTGAGCGCCGAAGAACTGATGCTTTTGAACTGTCGTGTTGGAGAAGACTCTTGAGAGTCACTGGGACTGCAAGGAGATCAAACCAGTCCATCCCAAAGGAGGTCAGTCCTAGATATTCAGTGGAAGGACTGATATTGAAGCTGAAACTCTAACACTTTGGCCACCTGATGCAAAGAACTGAGGCACTGGACAAGACCCTGATGCTGGGAAAGATTGAGGGCAGGAGGAGAAGGGGATGACAGAGGATGAGATGGTTGGAGGGCATCACCAACTCAATGGACATGAGTTTGCATAAATTCCGGGAGATGGTGATGGACAGGGAGGCCTGGCGTGCTACAGTCCATGGGGTCACAGAGTCAGACACGACTGAGCGACTGAACTGGACTGAACTCAACAGAGGGCACTAAGGGTCTCCTTGGTTCAGCAAAGAGCTGACAGTTCAGGAGGGATTTGCCACTAGTAGGGAGAAGTCAGCACAGTCCAACCCCATTTGCAGAAGACTCCCATTCTAACGAGAGAGACCCTGACCCTGAAGTTTGAAGTCAGAGTCCATGATGCTGCTGCCCAACTGAGACCAGCTCCCTGCGTTTCAAGGGTGCCATCTTGTGGAAGCAGGCAGTAATTGCAAGTACTTAACATGCCCTGCAGGAGACACAGAAGATGTGGGGTCCATCTCTGGGTTTGGAAGATCTTCTGGAGGAGGAAGGGCAATGCATTCCCATATTCTTACCTGGAGAATCCCATGGATGGAGGAAACTGGTAGGCTGCAGTCCATGGGGTTGCAAGAGAGTCGGACACGATTTAGCGAATGAACAACAACTTAGGACCTTTAACATTCAGGGCAATTCAATAGCCTTCCAGCATGAGCCCTTACACAGTTCTGGAGTGCTGTGCATCTCCAAAAGACTCTCACCTTATTTTTTTTCATTTAATATTCAGAAAACCCTGATTTTACCCCTTTTTTAATAGTCTGGGAAGCTAATTCCGAGACGTTAATTGACTTACAGAAGGTCACACAGCCAGTGGAAGGCACAGGCAAATCGCCTCCCTCCCGTCCTCCCACCTTCTCACCACGCACTCTACGCGACGTCTGTCACCAGGGGTCCTGCACCAGTGGTTTTCCAGATTCTGCCTGACTGCCCTTGGGACCCTGTGTACACACGCCCTGTGCAAGTGTACGTATCAGCATTACCGAGACGAGCTTCACACAGCAGCACTTACCTGTACAAAGTGTGTGCCTATGATGGTTCTATACTTAAAAAAACATTTAATTGACGTATAGCTGATTTACAATGTTGTGTTAGTGCCGGATGTACGACAAAGTGATTCGGTTATACATATACATATGCATTCTCTTTCAGATCATTTTCCATTTAGGTTATAACAAGATATTGAATATAGACCTGTTTGCTGTGCATTAGGACCTTGCTGTCTATCAATTTTATACACAGCAGGGTGTTGATTGGACTTCCCAGGTGTGTTGATTTTTCTATTTTGTTCCGTTTTGGGGGCTTCCAGGTGGTGCTAGTCGTAAAGAACCTGCCTGCCAATTCAGGAGATGCAAGAGATGCAGGTTCGATCCCTGACTCAGGAAGATCCCCTGGAGAAGGAAATGATGATCGGCTTCAGTATTCTTGCCTGGGAAAGCCCATGGACAGAGGAGCCTGGTGGGCTACAGTCCATGGCGCTGCAAAGACTCAGACATGACTGAGTGAGCAATAACTAATATTCTATTTTAAGAATGTTATTTGTGATCCGTTAAATTGTTCCCAAGACCCATCAGTGGTGGAGACCCCCAGGTTGAAAGCCTGAATAATGCCTTCTCCAAAATGTCCAGATCCTTATCTCCAGAATCTGTTAGTCTTACCTTAGGTGGTAAAAGGGAATTTGCAGATATGATTAACTTAAGGCTTTTGAAATGAAAGAGATTACCTTAGATTGAAAATCGGAGATATTACTCTGCTGACAAAGATCCATATAGTCAAGGCTATGGTCTTCCTAGTGGTCTCGTATGGTTCTAAGAGCTGGACCGTAAAGAAGGCAGAATGCCAAAGAATTGATGCCTTTGAACTCTGGTGCTGGAGAAGACTCCTGAAAGTCCCCTGGACAGCAAAGAGATCAAACCAGTCGATCTTAAGGGAGATCAACCCTGACTATTCACTGGAAGGACTGATGCTGAAGCTGAAACTCCAGTATTTTGGTCATCAGATGCAAACAGACGACTCATTGGAAAAGTCCCTGATGCTAGGAAAGATGGAGGGCAGAAGAAGATGTGTCCGAGGATGAGATGCCTGGACGGCATCACTGATGCAGTGAACATGAACTTGGGTAAACTTCAGGAGATGGTGAGGGACAGGGAGGCCTGGCGTGCTGCAGTCCATGGGGTCCAAGCAGTCCAAGAGTCAGGCATGACTGAGCGCCTGAGCAACAGCAAGAAAACAGATCCTGCCCTCAGAGCTTCCAGGAGCCAGTCCTGCTGACACCTGGATTTCTGTCCAGTGAAGCTGACTTTGGACTTCTGGTCCCAGAACTCTCTGTAGCAGGTTAAGTTCGTGTTGTTGTAGGTTGCTACGTCTTTGATAGTTCGTTGCAGCAGCCCCGGAAACTAACACAGATGATGTCTGAGAATCACAGCCAGGAGCATCCCGGGCACTTCCAGGACGCATGTGGCCTGCAGACACCGTGCCTGCGTGCTTGTTTTTGCCTTCATGGTGTTTTAAAGTCTTTTTTAAATTATCGAGAACCACTTAAAATCATGATGTTTCAAATGAAGATCAGAATTTCTGGCTTCTCTGTGTCTGTACGAGGTCCAAGTTCTCACATGGCAGCATCTGATTTCAGCTGGCCAGAACCTTTTCCCAAATCTCCGCCTTCTCTTCCAGCATACTTTTAAAACCGAATTTTGATTCTTGTATGCTGGTAGACTCAGATAATTGAAGGATAACAAGCAGGGCTGTACGAATTGAAGAAAAACTAATTTTCCCATCACTTGAAACTTTCCACCCTCAGTTCATGCTTCCAGCCTAAAAAATATCTATTTCTTCTTGAATTTCTAAAAAATTTTCTTTCCCATGTTTATCATGGGTACCCAACACTAGACACTATCTTGCTACTGAGGCTCTAGAACGGAGAGAACCAGCTGTTAACCCTACTCCAATTCCACTCTTTCCCATTTTCTCAGTGTGATAGAATCATAAAACTTGATATTCTGCCAAGCCTTGTTTTTCTCTGGGTTCCTTTAAAAAAAAATTATTTATTTTAATTGGAAGCTAATTACTTTACAATATTGTATTGGGTTTTGCCATACATTGACATGAATCAGCCATGGGTGGACATGTGTCCCCATCCTGAACCCCCGTCCCACCTCCCTCCCCATCCCATCCCTCTGGGTCATCCCAGTGCACCGGCCCTGAGCGCCCTGTCTCATTCATTGAACCTGGACTGGCGATCTGTTTCACATATGGTAATATGCATGTTTCAATGATATTCTTTCAAGTCCTTTTTTAAATTTGATTTTGGTATCCAGTTTTCATGTAGATGATTTTCCTTAATTTTTTTCTTGGTTCTTCCCTTCCATACTAAAGAATGAGGCACAAAACAGCTGGTTGGGATCGCTGTGTGGGCACTGCCCTGAACAAACTGGGTTCTTGGCGGGCTGGAGACCTGTCTTCTCATGTTTCTTCATGCCAGTGCTCAGTGGGAGGGGAGATGGTCACCAGGATGCCCACTACATGCCAGACAATTGCCTGGGAATTGTTCTAAGATGGAAAGGAAGGTCTCCCTTCCCTAAAAGTTCAGGAAGTCCTTCAAGCCAGGAAGTAAGTGGACAGGACACTAGTATTTATGGAGAACTAATGTACTTTACTTTAGAGCCAGCTGAGGTTGGTCCTGCCATGTGGTCCTACAAATGGAGACACAGTGAGGTCAGGCAGCTTGGCCAAGGTCACAGGATCCGGAAGGTAGGGAGGGGGCGGCGGCGGGGGGAGGTGGAATGTCTCAGTCCCCAGGGTCAGAGCTTTTCTCACAAAGCTGTGTCACATCTCTTGCGAGGTTGAAGGAGGGCATTTGCTATGACCAGTGTGTTCTCTCGGCAAAACTCTGTTAGCCTTTGCTCTGCTTCACTTTGTACTCCAAGGCCAAACTGGCTTGTATCTCTTGACTTCCTACTTGTGCATTCCAGTCCCCTCTGATGAAAAGGACTTCTTTTTTTTTTGGTGGAGCTCAAATCATGAACTCCTTATTGCAAAATTCAGGCTTAAATTGAAGAAAGTATGGAAAACCACTAAATCATTCAGGTATGACCAAAATAAAATTCCTTATGATTATACAATGGAGGTGAGAAATGGATTCAAGGGATTAGATACGGTGGACAGAGTGCCTGCAGAACTATGGACACAGGCTCGTAACATTGTATAGGAGGTGGTGACCAAACAATCCCCAAGCAAAAGAAGTGGAAGAAGGCATCTGAGGAGGCCTTACAAAGAGCTGGGAGGAGAAGAGAAGGGCAAAGGAGAAAGCGAAAGAGACACCCAACTGAGTCCAGAGTTCTAGAGAAGAGAAAAGAGAGATAAGAAGATCTTCGACACTGAACAATGCAAACAAATAGAGGAAAACAATACAATGGAAAAGACTGAATATCTCTTCAAGAAAATTGGAGATACCAAGGGAGTATTTCATGCAAAGATGGACACGATAAAGGACAGAAACAGCAAGGACCTAACAGAAAGAGAAGCTACTAAGAAGGGGCGACAAAATGCACAGAAGACCTGCACAAAAAAGATCTTAATGACCTGGGTAACCACGATGGTGTGGCCATTCACCTAGAGCCAGACATCCTGGAGGGTGAAGTCAAGTGCACATGAGGAAGCAATGCTACAAACAAAGCCAGTGGAGGTGATGGAATTCCAGCAGAGCTATTTAAAATCCTAAAAGATAATGCTGTTCAAGTGCTGCACTCAATATGCCAACAAATCCCAAAAAATCAGCAGTGGCCACAGGAGTGGAAAATGTCACTTTTCATTTCCAATTCTGAAGAATGGTAATGCCAGAGAATGTTCAAACTACCCTACAATTATGCTCGTCTCACGTGCCAGGAAGGAAATGCCCAAAATCTTTCAAGCTAGGCTTCAACAGTACATAAACTGAGACCTTCCAGTTGCACAAGCTGGATTTAGAAAGAGCAGAGGAACCAGAGATCAAATTTTCTTTTTTTTTTTTTGCATGGCAACCCTCTCTAGTATTCTTTTCTTTTTTTTTTTTTTCTTTTTTTTTTCTTTATTTTTAAAAAAAAAATCACATGCTCCCCCATCCTGAACCCTCCTCCTCCCAACCTCCCCATACCATCCCCTGGGCCTTTCCCAGCGCACCAGCCCCAAGCATCCAGCATCGTGCACTGAACCTGGACTGGCATCTCGTTTCATACATGACATTTCACATGTTTCAATAACATTCTCCCAAATCTTCCCACCCTCTCCCACAGAGTCCATAAGACTGTTCTATACATCAGTGTCTCTTTTGCTGTCTCGTACACAGGGTTATCGTTACCATCTTTCTAAATTCCATATACATGCGTTAGTATACTGTATTTATGTTTTTCCTTCTGGCTTACTTCACTCTGTATAATAGTCTCCAGTTTCATCCACCTCATTAGAACTGATTCAAATGTATTCTTTTTAATGGCTGAGTAATACTCCATTGTGTATATGTACCACAGCTTTCTTATCCATTCATCTGCTGATGGACATCTAGGTTGCTTCCATGTCCTGGCTATTATAAACAGTGCTGCGATGAACATTGGGGTACACGTGTCTCTTTCCCTTCTGGTTTCCTCAGTGTGTATGCCCAGCAGTGGGATTGCTGGATCATAAGGCAGTTCTATTTCCAGTTTTTTAAGGAATCTCCACACTGTTCTCCATAGTGGCTGTACTAATTTGCATTCCCACCAACAGTGTAAGAGGGTTCCCTTTTCTCCACACCCTCTCCAGCATTTATTATTTGTAGACTTTTGGATCGCAGCCATTCTGACTGGTGTGAAATGGTACCTCAGAGATCAAATTTTCAACATCTGTTGGATCATAGAAAAAGCAAGGGAATTCCAGAAAACACCTACTTCATTGACTACACTAAAGCCTTTGACTGTGTGGATCACAACCAACCGTGAAAAATTCTTAAAGAGATGGGAATACCAGACCAACTTACCTGCCTCTTGAGAAAACTGTATGCGGGTCAAGAAACAGAACCGGAAATGGAACAACAGGCTGGTTCAAAATTGGGAAAAGAGTATGTCAAGGCTGTATATTGCCACCCTGCTTATATAACTTCTGTGCAAAGTACATTATGTGAAATGCCAGGCTGGATGACTCAAAAGCTGGAATCAAGATGGCCGGGAGAAATAACAACCTCAGATATGCAAATGATGCCACCCTAATAGCAGAAATCAAAGAAGAACTAAAGCGCCTCTTGATGAGGGTGAAAAAGGAGAGTGGAAAAGCTGGCTTAGGACTCAACATTAAAAAAATTAAGATCTGGCCCCATAACATCATAGTAAATAGATGGGGAAAAGTGGAAACTGTGACAGATTTCATTTTCTTGGTCTCCAAAATCACTGTGGATGGTGACTGTAGCCATGAAATTAAAAGATGCTTGCTCCTTGGAATAAAAGCTATGACTAGATAGCATTTTAAAAAGCAGGGACATCACATCACTTGGCCACAAAATTCTGTACACTCAAAGCTTTGGTTTTTCCAGTAGTCATGTATAGATGTGAGCACTAGATGTGAGAAGGCTGAGCACTGAAGAATTGCTGCTTTTGACCTGTGGTGTTGGAGAAGACTCTTGAGAGTTCCTTGGACTGCAAGGAGAGCAAACCAGTCAATCCTAAAGGAGATCAGTCCTGAATATTTGTTGGAAGGACTGATGCTGAAGCTGAAGTTTCAATACTTTGAGCACCTGATGCAAAGAGCCGACTCACTGGAAAAGACCTTGATGCTGGGAAAGATTGAGGGCAGGAGAAGAGGGTGACAGAGGATGAGATGGTTGGATGATCTCATCAACTCAATGGGCATGAGTTTGAGCAAGCTCTGGGAGATAGTGAACGACAGGGAAGCCTGGTGTGTTGCAGTCCATGGGGTCACCAAGAGTCGGACATGACTGAGTGACAGAATAATAATAAATTCATTGGAAGAACTGATGCTGAAGCTGAAGCTCTAACACTTTGGCCACCTGTCAGGAAGCACCAACTCCTTGGAAAAGACCCTGATGCTGGGAAAACATTGGGCAAGAGGAGAAGGGGGCAACAGAGGATGAGTTTGATGGTTTGATGGCATCATCAACTCAAGGGACATGAGTTCAAGCCAATTCCAGGAGATAATGAAGGACAGGGAAGCCTGGTGTGCTGCAGTCCATGGTCTGTTAAAAAGTCAGACATGACTTAGGGACCGAACAACAGCAATATCACATCTCACTGAAAAAAGTGATGGATAAGGAAAAGTTAGACATAATCAGGCAGGCCTTGAAGGCAGAAGCAGCAAGACAGAACACACAAAGGGAATATTTTTCAGGAGAGACAATTGTAGAAACTGGGAGTGGAGAGGCTGTGAGCACTGACCGATGAGGGTTTTCAGCAAGCATGACCCTAGGGGACAAGATTCTTGGGAGGGAGGATCCTCTTGGAACCCTGGAGCTAGAGGCCACTGGCAGAGAACATGAACATCATCGGTGCTCGGTAAACAAACTGAGGGGGGTCCTGAAAGGAGTCAGATTCATTGGGGAGGGGAAAGGAAAAAAACCTGAAATATAGAGTTATCCCAGGCCTGGGGAGCCCTCTGAGAGGCCTCTCATTTCTGGAGAATTCTTTGGAGTCCAGCCAGATCTCTGGGCTTCTAGCGAGGAAGGTGGCCCAGTAGAGAGGCTGGGTGCTCGGCGTTGAGCCCCCACCTGGAGCCCACACATCCCTCTGGCACTGAGGCTGACCTCCAAGTGCTCACACAGGCAGCCAGGCTCTTGGCAGCTGATTCAAATGCCCCGTGAGCCTGTTGCTTCCGTCACTGCGGGGCTGTGCTGTGTGACACTTGTTTATCTCTTCACTCAGATGAAAAGCATGTGCTGGGAGCTCCCAGCAGCCAAGTGCTGTGGACATCATTCTCCCTGTGATTTTAATTAAGGACCTTGGAGATCCCCCGGCTACGAGTTGGAGCTATGGACGCAAGAGCAAAGAAACTCCTGTAGATCCCAAGAGGGTCAAGTTGTGCCCCCAAGAAAAGAGGTGGGGGACTTCGTTGGCAGGCCAGAGGGTAAGACTCCCTGCTATCAGTGCAGGGATATGGGTTTGATCCCAAGTTGGAGAGCTAAGATCCCACAGGCTACTCAGCACAGCCAAAAAATGGAATAAAAAAAATAAAATCTGTATTTTCAAGAAAAGAAAAATGAACGTACTTAAAGAAGAGAGGTGATCATGTAAGGTGGCAAGATGAGAGGGGATATCACCGTAGGACAGACATGGGGTCCGCTCCCGGCATCGCTGTGGGCCGGCTCCGTGGCCTCCTGCAAGTTCCTTACATGCTCTGAGCCTCAGAGCTTCCTCACCTATAACGTGAGATAATAAGTCTTGCCTGCCAGGTGGAGGTGCTTGTCGTTCAGTCGCTCAGTCGTGTCCAACCCTTTGCGACCCCATGGACTGCAGCACACCAGGCTCCCCTGTCCTTCACTGTCTCCTTGAGTTTGCTCACACTCATGTCCATTGCCATCAGTGATCCCATCCAACCCTCTCATCCTCTGTCATCCCCTTCTCCTCCTGCCCTCAATCTTTCCCAGCATCAGGGTCTTTTTCAATGAGTCGGCTCTTTGCATCATGTGGCCAGAGTATTGGAGCTTCAGCTTCAGCATCAGTCCTTCCAATGAATAGTCAGGGCTGGCTTCCATTAGGATTGACTGGTTTGATTGTGAAATTCAAATAAAGTGCCGTGCTAATCAAAGAGGGCTCTTTTCTCTGCAAAGACCACTCAAGCTAACTCAGGAAGCTGGTGCCTGGAGGTGGGTCTGGAGTCAGCCATCCATCTGTCCTGCTGGTTCTTGGAACCATGTGATCATGGCCTCCCCCTCAGACCCCCACCTCCATCCTCCTCTTTCTGTCAAGTGGCTCCAGTGGCCCTGAACTCATTGTCTGAGGACCTATTTCCTGTAAGGCCTGTACTCTGCAGCCCTTACTTGGGGCTCCCATGCTGGCCAGTCCCATTCCTCAAGTTTCCCAGTTTGCACCCCTGGGGAAGCACTAAGTGGGCCAGGTCCTGCCCGGGAGCCGGAAGGGACAGGGTGCAGGTCACCAGCCTGTGCCTGGAGGGGCTGCCCTGGCCCCGTGTCCAGCCTGTCTCTGCCTCTGAGGCGAGCTGGCGTAGGTCTCACAGTGTCGATAGGTTCCCTGGGCCGGGGCCGTGTGGGGTCAGCGGGGATTACAGCCCTGGAACGTGTAAATGTGCCCACAAGGTGGCATTTCTCTTTCTCCCTGCAGGTCACAGGCTCCCAAGACAGAGGAAGGCCTTGTTCTCTGCGAGGACAGGTTTCCTACCCCTCCGGCATTCTCCATCCTCGCACCTGTCTCTGATTCCGGCTACAGAAGCTCAGGGCCCCTCAGCAGGGAGCCAGTCGGAGAAATGCAGGCAGCACTGTGTTGGCAGGGAAAATGCGCACTCTGGGGCTATGAGCTGCTCTGGAAACAAGTAAAGCAAGACAGAGACACCTTCCTGTGCAGGCCTGCGTCTGTAACCCACGCAGGACCTGGTGCGTGGTCACTGCTGCACCCTCGGGACAGCGCAGCTGGAGAGGTTTCTTCTTCATTCTCTGGGGGATGTTCTCTCAGGACCGCCTTCCTCAGCCCTAAGGAGAGAGCCCTCCCGGCCTGAGTGGCTTTGCCTGTGCAGTCATGCACACACACACACCACACAAACATGCGCACACACACAAACACACACAAACACACGTCACACATAACATGAACAACATACACAAATACATGCACACATGCACACACATGCACACGCTTATCATACATAACATGCAAACACACACAAACATTCATGCTCAACACATAACATGCACACACATACATGCATACACAAGCGCACACACCACACATGCACACATACACAAACATTTGTTCAGTTCAGTTGCTCAGTCGTGTCTGACTCTTTGCAACCCCATGGACTGCAGCACACCAGGCCTCCCTGTCCATCACCAACTCCCGGAGCTTACTCAAACTCATGTCCATGGAGTCGGTGATGCCCTCCAATCATCTCATCCTCTGTCGTCCCCTTCTCCTCCTGCCTTCAATCTTTCCCAGCATCAGGGTCTTTTCCAATGAGTCAACTCTTTGCAAACATACACATGCACAAACATTTACCAGACATAACATGCACACATACACACACACACACATGCTTAACATATATAACATGCACAAACACATCCATATACGAACACACGCATGCACACACACACACCCTCCAACAGTTGCCAGCCAAGGGTGGACGCCACACGGCCAGCCCCACAGTTTATGCTGTGGCTTGGGCTATGACTCAGATATTCTGCACCCTGGTCCCCAGACGCCCTGGAGCCCCACCTTCGCCACACACACCCTCTCCTCTCAGGAGTTTCCACGTTCACTTCAGCAAACGCCCGGTAGCTGATCTGTTTACTTTCCGATGCCCCTGTGATTCAACTTGTTCCTCCAGTGGCAAAGAAAAGTCAGAGGAGTAAGCATAAACATTTGTGTTTGGGGACCTCGCTGCCTTCCTGCTCCTGATCTCTGTCTGTCTAAGTGTTTTCCGGAAGTCAGTGTAGGTACTTAAGAATGTTCTTTTCACTTTCTTTTGCCCAATATGAAGCTAGAGCTCGCAGTTCTAAGGAATAACTAATAGGCTTAAAAGCTTCTGCTTGAGTCTCCATGTGGTTCTAGAAGGTTCTTCTGCCTCCTCAGAGTTCTGGTGGGTGGTCAGCATGGAAGATGCCTTGTGAGTCAGTGAGCTCACTTCCTTATTTCACCTTTGTTCATTCTGGAATCTTCCTGCAATGCCAGCTGTCAGCAAAAGAACCATGGAAAGACAGAAAACACATGCGGGGATCCATGGAGAGGGTTAAGGGCACGGGCGGTGGTGTTTCCTCTGCAGCCTCTGAGCCTCGATTTTCTCATCTGTAAACCAGAGACACGCATGCTGCATCCCAAAGCGGTTGTCAAGGTTGCACAAGGCAGTCTGTGTGGGTGCTTAGCACACAGCCCAGTCTTGAGCCCAGAGCTTGGGAGTTCCTACTAAACTCTTACACTGAGAAAATGTGTATTTTCTCACACAGTGATTAGAGTGCTTTAGCACTTGGTAAAGATTATCAATAAAGAACCCCAGCAAATATAGTCGTAAGAACAACTCAAATATCACTAATATGTGGAATCTTAAAAAATGGTCCAAATGAACTTGTTTACAACACAAAAATAGACTCACAGACATAGGAAACAAACCTATGGTTCAGTATCAGTTCAGTCGCTCAGTCGTGTCTGACCCTTTGCAACACCATGAATCGCAGCACACCAGGCCTCCCTGTCCATCACCCGGAGTTCACTGAGACTCACGTCCATCGAGTCAGTGATGCCATCCAGCCATCTCATCCTCTGTCGTCCCCTTCTCCTCCTGCCCCCAATCCCTCCCAGCATCAGAGTCTTTTCCAATGAGTCAACTCTTCGCAAGAGGTGGCCAGAGTACTGGAGTGTCAGCTTTAGCATCATTCCTTCCAAAGAAATCCCAGGGCCAGGACTGATTAAGGGAAATGTGCATGGGGGTGGGGGGGAGGGATAAATTAGGACCTGCTACAGAGCACAAGGAACTCTACTCAATTCTTTGTAATAACCTCTATAGGAAAAGAATCTGAAAAACAATGGCTATATATGGATATGTATATATGTGTGTGTATATATATGTACATATATATACATGTATATACATACACGCACACACATATATCTATATCTGAATCACTTTGCTTGACACCTGCTGGCTCAGCTGGTAAAGGATCCGCCTGCAATGTGGGAGACCTGGGTTCGATCCCCTGGAGATCCCCTGGAGAAGGGAACGGCTACCCACTCCACATTCTGGCCTGGAGAATTCCATGGACTGAAACTAACGCAACATTGTAAATCAACTATACCCCAACATAAAGTCAATATAAGATACAATTGTTTAAAGAATTAGACATTGGTAGGTAACCCACAGCTTTCGGAAATATTTCTCTTATGTAGTTGTAGATGATTATTCATCACAGTACAACTATACTGTGAATAAAAATGGAACTGCTCATTTAAAAAGAACAACTCAGATTTCAACTCATACTAACTCACACAGAATATCAGAGTAAGAATGAAGAGGAAGGATATATAACTTTTGATAGTTTAAGTGGAATCTGCCTATGGGGCCCGCCGGTCATGACTAACGTGTTACCCACACACACGCTGGTCTTGCACGGTGTGGGAAAGATGACTCCTGGTTCTGTAACATAGTGACTCAACCACATGAACACCCCTGAACAGGGCCGGGAAGAGCACCGTGCTGTCTCTAAACAAGACAGAAAACCCACAGCTTGTCCCCGGGACTTGGCACATGCTTCTCACTGTCAGTAGCTGAGGTCAAACCCGGTCATTGGCGAGGAAACAAGAGGACTGTGAAGCCTCCTGCTTCCCTCACTGAGCGGCTGCCGTGT
Source organism: Bos mutus (assembly GCF_027580195.1). Lineage (NCBI taxonomy): Eukaryota > Metazoa > Chordata > Mammalia > Artiodactyla > Bovidae > Bos > Bos mutus. The sequence continues at coordinate 114,377,591 of NC_091619.1, read as the reverse complement.
GCAATCTGTCTCGTGGGCGTTCGTGTGAAGACTACGGGGCCTATCACATTTATATAAAGTCCGTGAGCTGAAATGGCTCATCTTGCAACACAGATGATGACCAACAGAAACCTTCCAGTTCTCGGAAAAGACTGAAGTTAATGCTGAAAGCTAACAGTTGTCATAATATGAATTTGCAGTAACGCTCTGGTAACGCTCCTGCATCATCTACTCCAGAGGTCTGCAAACTTTGTAAAGGGCCAGATAGTAAATATCCTAGGCTTGAGGGCCCAGACAGTCTTTGTCAAAACAGCTCAACTCTGCCGGTACAGAACTAACCCGTCAGTAAAGTAACTGGTACCAAACTTACCTTCCCACCGTCAAGCTAAGGCTTCCCTGGTAGGTCAGACAGCAGAGAATCTGCCTGCAATGCAAGAGACCTGGGTTTGATCCCTGGGTGAGGAAGATCCCCTGGAGATGGGAATGGCTACCTGCTCCAGTATTCTTGCCTGGAGAATTTCATGGAGAGAGGAGCCTGGCGGGCTACAGTCCATGGGTCACAGAAAGTCAGACATGACTGAGCTACTAACACTTGATCAAAATACATGAAACAATTGCTTTTAAGTAGCAAATGCTGGGCAGTGTAGGGTTCAAATCTCTGACAGAAGATAAATAAAGTAAGCTCTAGAATCGCCCTAGTTTTCTGCCTGTGGATGAGCACATTTGACCACGGTGCTGAGAGGGAGACCTGACCATGGTGGGCTTGCTGGGTTGAGAAGTAAGAGGTCAGAATCTGGGCAAGATGAAGTAGCCAGAATTTACTGTTCAGGTGCTGGTGGGGAGGCAGCTGTGTACAGAAAGAGCATCAGCTATGTGTATTTACAGCAGCTCCCTTGAGTCTTAGATTGAATACTTGTTGCTGTTCAGTCACTAAGTCGTGTCTGACTCTTTGCGGCCAGATGGACTGCAGAGTGCCAGGCTTCCCTGTCCTTCACTGTCTCCTAGAGTATGGTCAGATTCAAGTCCATTGAGTTGGTGATGCTCTCTAACCATCTTATATTCTGCCACCCCCTTCTCCTTTCACCTTCAGTCTTTTCCAGCTTCAGCGTCTTCCCCAATAGGTCAGCCCTTCACATCAGGTGGTCCGATTATTGGAGCTTCAGCTTCAGCATCAGTCCTTCCAATGAATATTCAGCCTTGATTTCCTTTAGGATTGAATGGTTTGATCTCCTTGCATTCCAAGGGACTCTCAAGAGTCTTTTCCAGCACCACAAGTCAAAATCATCAATTCTTTGCTGCTCAGCCTTGGGTCTAACTCTCACATCTGTACATGACCGCTGGAAAAACCATAGCTTTGACTAGACAGACCTTTGTCAGCAAAGTGATGCCTCTGCTTCTTAATATGCTATCTAGATTGGTCATAGCTTTCCTTCCCAGGAGCAAGTGCCTTTTAATTTCATGGCTGCAGTCACTGTCTGTGGTGATTTTGGAGCCCAAGAAAATAAAGTCTGTCACTGCTTCCACTTTTTCCCCTTCTATTTGCCATGATGTGATGAGACCAGATGCCATGATCTTAGATTGAATGCTAAGCTGTACATTTGTAAGTAAAACACTTAAGGAAGAAATTATAATAATTCTACATAAATTCATAAGAGGAAGGAACATGAAGCCTTTTATGAACCAGCATAATTCCAACATGAATCCTATGCAAAGACATTACAAGGATATACTACAGAATATCCCTCATAAACATAGAAGCAAAAATTCTTAATATTAATAAAATGTCATTAAACAAAACATAGCAATACATATAAAAGGATAATATATGATGACCAAGAGATCAGGAATGCTTGGTTTAATATTCTAATATGAATCAGTATAATTCATCACTTTAATAGAACAAAGTAGGAATAAACACATATGATGATGCTGCTGCCAAGTCGCTTCAGTCGTGTCCGACTCTGTGCAACCCCATAGATGGCAGCCCACCAGGCTCCTCTGTCCCTGGGATTCTCCAGGCAAGAACACTGGAGTGGGTTGCCATTTCCTTCTCCAATGCATGCATGCGTGCTAAGTCGCTTCAGTCGTGTCCGACTCTGTGCGACTCTATGGACAGCAGCCCACCAGGCTCCTCTGCCCACAGGATTCTCCAGGCAAGAATACTGGAGTGGGTTGCCATTTCCTTCACCAAAACACATATGATCAACACAATAAATATAGGCAAAAAAGCTTGACACAATTCAGTCCATTGTTGATAGAAATTATCAGTAAACTAAAAATAGAAGATGATTTTATCAATCCAGTAAAGAGCATCTGTGAAAATATTTACAGCTAGCAATATATCTAATAGTGAAAGACCAACTACTTTTCCGTATGAGCAGAAACAAGGTAAGGATTTCCACTCCAACCATTTCTGTTCAATACTTCCATAGTCTCTGTCTGGTGCATTAAGATGAGAGAGGGAAAAAAACTACAATGTTGTGTTGGCCAAAATGTTCCTTTGGGTTTTTCCATAAGATATTACAAAAAGACCTGGAAGAACTTTTGGGCCAACTGAATACATGTAAGCAGGAAAGGTAGTGTGCTTTTCCAGTGGCTCAGCGGAGAAGAATCTGCTTCAAGTGTGGGAGATGCAGGTTCGATCCCTGGGTTGGGAAGATCCGCTGGAGGGAGGCATGGCAACCCACTCGTTTTCTTGACTGGAGAATCCAGTGGACAGAGGAGACTGGAAATCTACAGTCCATAGGGTCACAAAGAGTCAGACACAACTGAGGTGACTTAGCACACATGCACACAGAAAAGAAGAAGTTAAATAGGATTTACCCCCCATAGAAGACATGACTATATACACGGAAACTCACAAGAATTCTACCCAAAAAAGCCACTAAAACAAATCAGTGAATGCAGCAAGGGTGCAGGATATAAGTAAATATTTCTATATAGTAATAACAGCAACAGAAAAGGAAAATAAAAATACCATGTACACTATCAGGCAAAATCTTGAAATACCTGGGAATTATTTTAAGAAAATATAAGACCTGTACACTGAAAACTATAAGACATTGCTGAGAAAATTTTGA